>NC_021162.2:61592232-61672904 GCF_000331145.2 Cicer arietinum | reverse complement strand
CGGTTGAACGCGTAGACTCATTCATTTGACTGGCAACAGGTTTTCCAGCCCAGAAAAATCCATTAACAACCTGCTTGTAATGAACTGAGGTACATTAAGTGCGAAAGCAAGAAAGAATGTAGAAATTCGTACACAACTATGTTCACTATCAGCTAAATATTTTAACAACAAACACATCAAAAGGAAGCTTGGTTGAACTCTCTCTCATACGACAGAGAGTAGAAACTACTCAGATTTCACGGTGTTCTTTAAGTAGCAATTTAAATAGTGCGAAATCCATACAATAACATCATGTGCCCAATAATAACAATAAAATATAAAAAAAAACAAATCAAAAGAAAACAGTTTATATACCTCATGAAGAGTTCCATCACCTCCAACAGCAATGACAGCATCAGCCCCTTCCCTTATAGCCTATATAACATATGAGGATAGCAATCTGTGAACTCATTAGAAGCAATAAAGCTTAGGACTAAACATAGGTGCAGTCTCTCGTATGTTGTTCTTACTGTTCTCCAAACACTAATCAACGCATGGACTGTGAATCTAATTGTAAAAACATAATTATGTTAAAATTAATTTAACTGAAAAAGTTCATACATGTGACATGTTGTAATTGGTGAACAGCACAAACAACACCTATAAAACACCCCCTAAGCTTTGTCCTAAAGCTTATTCCAATGCAAGTAAAGTTGAAACCCTTCAAACTAACCTCTCTCGTTATGTCAATAGCATGACAAGGGCCTGAAGTTAAGGATTCACATATCTATTCAAAAACCAAAAAGGGAAAACACACATATCATGAAATCCCAAATAAACAAAAACAAAACAAACACTCATGAGTCATCATGACACAATAGAAACATGACTCACATTGCATTCTTTACCAAGGCGAGACCGTAGATATGGAACTAGCTTCCTCCATTCTCTGCCAGTCCTTCCATTAGCCCCTACAAACCAAGTTACTTGCTTCAATACTTAGAAGACAAATTCTTCACTAGACCACTATGTAGCACCGAAACTTCTGATCGAAGTCGTGTCCGACACCGATAATACATTCAATTAATTCATTTCCTCACATTATTATCAGTTCCTGACGTGTCAGAACTTGATAGCTAAACAGCACTTTACTTACACACTGATATAATCAATTTAACATGTATAGAGAACTAACTAACTATCAATAATAGTGTCAAATATGGTCCAAAAATTAGAACTTTATCCCCAAAATAACAATGGGTCATTCTAATTACAACACCCCATTATTCATATAACAAGGAAAAGTGAATATTTGATGACAAAAAAAGAGAGAAGAAAAGACCTTGAGGGTTGACGATGAAAACTAGGTCCCTTCGACGAGAAGAAGAGGAGGATGAATCGATGCCAAGGAAGCGTTCGGGTGTGAATGGTTGGAGCTCTGATCTGAAAACCATGGTGGTGTTAACCATGGAAAAACCTCCTCCCAATGCTACCATCAAAGAAAAAGAGAATAAGAAGAAGAAGCAACAAGGAAGGAATCGTTGGTTGGTTCAATCTACAGAAACAAAGAAGATATCACTCATTTGGCGACTTGTTATATGTACTATCGTTCTAACCGAAGCACTTTTTTCTCATTTAATTATTTTATTTAACTGAACTTTTCTCCCACCACCCTCCTCATCTTCGGTTATTTATGAATATATTTTTTTAGAGGAAGACATATTTTAGTTTCTTAAAAAAAAAAGTATAGTTTCCTTTTACAATTTCTTTTTTATTTGATTTTTAAATTAGTGACTAAACTATCATCTAATGTTTTTGCTAAATGTCACCTATCAAGTTCACGGACGCTAAAGTAGTATTAAGATATTTGCATTCAAATTGGGAAAAATAAATCAAAACAAAGTGAAATTAGTTTTACTTTTTTATGTTTATGGACTTCTTTTATAAAGAATTACTACTGCCTCAAATGAATTTTAGATTTTATTTTTACTGTTGTGCATAAAAAAATTGTGAGGTTAAATGAGATTGATTATCTCATTTTCTTTATCTTTGGAAAACAGATTTTCTACCTTTAGTGATGGATGACTTTAATAACTTTGTATTTTAAAATAAAATTGGTAATTAAAATAATTGATAAAAATTATTTAAATGAGATAGAATAATTAATTAAGAGAGAAACAAATACAAAATCACCAAAGGTAAAAAATCTCAACCCTTGATCGGTGACTTTGGTAATTTTAGTGTATTTTAGAGTAAAATTAGTAATTAAAATAATTAATAAAAATTATTTAAATGAGAGAGAATAATTGATTAAGAGATAGACAAATTCAAAGGTATCATCAAAGGTAGTATTTTTTTTCCTTGTCCTTTGTTTCTGTTTTTAAAGGTTTGTTCCTTCTAAGAAATGGAGAGGACCTCAGTTCGATCAATAATAATATTCTAATTTCTAACTAAATTTTAACAGCGATGAAAACTTGGACATTCAAGCTTTAAAAATATTTTATTGCCTCCAAAAGAGTACATCGGAAATGATAAATAATTTACAACTAATGTCAACCTGACATTATTTCATCAAATATAAATACAGTACAATCTTACAATTTAATGTGAATAATTGAATTCTAGGAGCTCAAAATAAAAATTTCAAAATTCAAAGGCTAGGCAATTTAGGAGTTAGGACAATAAAACATTGATGGGAGAAAAAGAAGAGTTGCAATGGGGTGATCAAAATAGAGGTTTCTTTCCATTTAACATTCCCAACAAATGATCAAGAACTTTGCCCCCATCATCACGCAAGCCGGAATGCATGAACTCATTAGTTATCCATAGTCTGATCCCTGCTATTTGAGAAGCTGTTTCCATCGAAAGCTTAAAATTTACGTACATGTCTTCATAGTAAACCGCGGCTGCAACAGGTACCTGCAAGCATAGAATGACATGAAATAAGTTAACAGAAAAACTTGGAGATTCTTCTTCATCTTCATAAACATATTCAATTATTAAAGATGTTACAATCATAATTTCGAAGTGTAGAGTGCTAAATATAATCAACTTCAAGTGTGTTTACACACGGAGTCAACATAGTAAACTACCTTGTTGTTATTCAGAACCTGAACGTCATATAGTGGGGGCCAATCCTTCTTCTCTGACAATATATGAGCGACTTCTTTGAATGGTTTCAAGGCATGAATCTCATCAAATATCCATGGGAAAATCATCTATATAAGAAACAAAAATGAACACGATAAGCATTTGCTGCTCGTGATAGTAAATAAAAGAAAATACAAAATACATAGATTGGCTTTGATTTAGTATATAGTCAATAATTGACTATATGGAAAATAAAATTCATGCATAATGCTCCATAGTCCATATTAAACATACCTCTCCTGTAAAAAGTACAGGGACTCCTTCTTTGGCAGCTTTAATTGCATCGAATTTGTCCTCAACTTCATGCCTTACTCTACTAGCAGACCATTTACTAGCGGAACCCTGAATAGCAGTGTTGAAGGAGAACACATGTCATGCATGTTAGAGATATATAATATAAAACCATTCATGTTTCGTTGACTCGTTTTGTTATCCAAAAGTATAAGATTTTGGAATAGTTGATTCATGACATGGTACTATAGATAACGGGGTCTTATATTTAGAGACGAAGATAGTATAATGTAAAAATCATTTATGTATAATATATAAAACATGACAGTGCATACACAAGCAACCGAAAAGAAGTTTACCTGACAATAGATGGATTCATGTAGAAGAGCATACAGTGGATTAGTAGCAACACTTAACGAGCTTTCAAACTACATAGAATGAAAATTGGAGGTTCATACTCAAAAGAAAAGTGGAAATTGAGGACTCATAATCACAGGAAAAGCAAACATTTTCTTACAGCATTTAGGAAGTAGTAACTTATTCTCTTAGGTGCTCCCGGAACTAAAGTAGGATCCCACAATCTCTCAAACCTAGAAAGGTAGTTACGTATAAATAATTGAGAGATTAATTCGAGTTCAAGACTTTTTAAAAAACAGAAGGTAATAACACATTACATATAGTGCATGCTCTCAAAACCAGCTCCAGATCCTAAGCCAGAGAGACCAAGAGTCTGCAACCCTCTTGGAGTTAAGATGCCCCCAGATGGAAGGGTCACCTATGCTATGCAAAGAGAGAAGGAAATAAAGATTTTATAGAACTTAGCTCGAAGTTGATCGTCAAAAATAGTACGAAAAAAGTGCAACGCAGATAATTACCCCTCCTCCTTCTTGTTCTGCTAAATAATTAACAAGTTCTTGAACAATTTTAATATCCTGAGGGTATCTTTTGTAGTACTTCTCATTTTGATGTATAATTTGCTCAAAGCATGCTCGGTATACCGAGTCTGCAGTGCATCCATGTCCGATCGGAGGAATTCCACCTGTCAAAAGGGCTTGTTTCAGTCCTTCTGGTGCAAGACTCAAATATGTGACTGCACAAAATCCACCATAACTCTGCCATTATAAAAAAAAAAAAAAAGCAGGAGTAGAGTAAGCAAACATGGAATTTCAAGGTTATATTGGCTTCAAAGGTACATATTGCAAAAGCATTTTAAATCACATGCTTCCAAATCAACAAAAAACAAAAGATAATCCTATAGCAATGCTAAGGACCACAGTCAGACAATCGCTATAAGTCACAGGTTGTAAAGCCAGACTGGCTAGGCATCAAAATCAGCAACTCATATGAATACAATGAGAAAGCAATTATATGAATACCTGTCCCAAAATTGTCCAAGGTCCAGCATTTGGAACAAGGCGAACTCGAATAAACTCTGCATCATTTACTATACTATCAGCTCTAAAATATTTCAAGAAGTCAACTAAGTCATCTGCAGACTTGAATTGTGACATTGATGACACAGACAAAGGAGTTGATAAGCCTGTTCCACGCTGCAGAAAAATGCATAGATAATGGAACAGATTAAGCATAAACTTAAGACAGGACCAAAATGATAACAACACAACACAAGCGTCCATAAAAACATGCCTGATCCATTAAGATGAGACGGAACTGTTCACAAACTTTTTGAATCCATCCACTAGATTCAGTTGGAGATCGACACTCAAACCCAGGTCCACCTTGCAAATATAGTAAATACGGCAATGTTTGTTCTTCTTTTCCAACTGCAACAAAACGAAAGACTTGTAAAGAAAAAATGCCAAGATGACGAAAGGGTATGATTCAAAAGATTAAGCACAAATACTCATCTATCAGGCAGTCTATAAAGCTACTAATCAAACAAAAATTTATATGTGGCTGATCAAAAACTGATTTTGTCACATATTGATTATTTAAAACATAAAGCATTATGAACAGAGATGTTTGAGAAATCTTTATGCTTCTGGAGATAAGGAATGCAATGTTGATCTAGTTGCCAAAATACTAAGTATTCTAGTCAACACTAGAACATAGATACAGTTTGCCTGCACCAAAACATTAGAAACCAAATTTTACAAGCAATACCATCTAAAGCCGAATTGGCTATCCAGACAAACTCATGTCAACTACCATTCATATCCTCGAGTATGTCTTTTGCAAGTAATTTTCTGGACACGACTAACGGAAGACATCTTTAGGGACCAAACTAACTAATTAAAGACAAGTTCAAGGACAAAACAAACAAACAAAATACACATTTAGGGATGTTTTTGTAATTTTCACGGCACCTCACACATTTAAGGACTAAAATTATTGTTTACTTGATTTTATATCTCTTCCCTGAAAGAAACTCAAACAATCTCTTCTGATCCCATTATAATGCCCCTCTAATTTCATGGGGAAAATAGCTTAATGAGAGAAAAAGTATGCAAACACAAACTTTATGACACTTTAGGCCTTGTTATCAATTTCAAAGTTTAACCTCAAGTGATAAAAAGTCCCCAAACAACTCAAATGATTTTGGTTCCCTTTAAAAGAAAAGACAGAATCAAAACTACATTATAATCTTTTGTTTTTTTTTTAATCACTTTTTTCAATATATTGGAATCAAAACTACATTATAATCTAAAAAGCCACCTAACACTCACTCATTCAGAATCCAATACTTTGGATTCTACCCCAAAATGATACTCATTAACAAAATATTCAAAAATAAAAATTGAACCTAATTACTATAAAACACGATATATATAAATAAATAAATAAAATGGGTTTTCCTTCATTTCACACAGAGATTCATTAGTCACCATCAAAATTTCTTTTTTTTTCTCCACACAAAAACACACACGCAAACCCCAAAAAAGAAAAATCAACAACGTTAAACCTTCATGCAACTATGAATCGAATTAAAATTATTGGTATGGTTGAGACTGTGATTGCTGTTACCTGCAACGACTTCACGAGCAAAAACGGTGATCTCGGGAGAAGAGTGTGAGCTCCGAGAGTAGTCGAGAGGGACGGTGAATCTATGGTCGCGTAGCCGGAGCGACGGCACGGAGAACCACTCGCCGATGAGGTGCTCCGGCGTGGAGAAGGGGGAGTCTCCGGTGGAGATGCTTGCTCCGTTCATTGGAAGGAATGAGCTCCGGCGAGAATGTGAGAACGAAGGATTGGTGATAGAAAGAGGTTTTGAGAAAAGAGGTATTGATGATAAAGCGCGAGAACAGTGACGATGATGATGATGGAGAAATTTGGTCAGAAGAAAAGGTAATGGTGGCGCGTGATATAACAACATTATGTGAGGCAAGTGTGATGAGAAGAAGGTCAACGATGGTTTGATCAAAAAATGTTCATCGAACGGTGTGTGATTTATGTAGGTGATTTATTATCTTAGCCATTTTTTCATGGTTAAAATTAATTTTTAGTCTTTCAAAAAGTAATTTTTAGTATTTTTAAAAATGAAAATTTAATAATTTATATTTTATTAATAATTTTCATGTACGTTTATCTATCTTTCTATTGCGTTAATGTATGTTAATGATTAATTTTGTGTAATTTGTATTTTAATTTTAAATAAAATGAATGAAATTATATAAATATAATTATAAAAATTAAACATACACTTGACATTTTTATGCAGTTGTAATTATTCTTTACTTCTACGATCTTGAGGAAATAAAATGAAAAAGAAACTACTATGTGATTAGTATTTAGTGTCAACAAAAAAATAATAACCATAAAATAGTAAAGAAGTATTTTTGAAAATAAAATAAGTTAAGCCCAAAAAAGATTATTGCTTTTATTAAATGTATAAGTTTAAGTGAGGGAAGAGTGTTCAATACAAAGTAGACGTATGAGTGATATAAAAAAAAAAAAAGGTTTATCAATTTTAATGAGCATTTGTAAAATGCTTGGTGAGCAATCAACTTGTGAACATTTTTTAGTTTTGCCCCTCATCAGCTCCTAAAAAAAAAAATCATCTTTATGAGAAATTTGATCAAAATGTAGATAGTAATAGCAACTTTATAAATCTTAAAGATGAATCATGTGACTTATCCTTACTATGAAAGATGATACGTTTCTCATAACTAATTAAAAAATATTAATTTTCAGGCAAAGATAAGTTTGCAAATTGACTCATTCCACTACTAAGCATGGGATGCAAATGCATTATTCTTGTTTATTTGGAGCCAGGCAAATCGCACATTACCAATTGTTGTTCATGACTTGTTAACTTCAAACTATCGTGTGTCTCTTTCAGGGGGAAGACATGGGGTAGGCGTGAAATAATTTGCTTCTAAACAGAACAATATGTATAAAGGAGCAAGAATGCATAAGGACCATGGAATCTAATTCCTTGATTACCTTAACCTATCGGGTCCCCAAAAATGGTTCACTACTATTTCTAATCGTGCTTAGTACTATTGGAATAAATACCCAATAAAACAACTATCAACCTTTATATCGTAGTCACAAAAATATTAGTTAATCATTTCTAAAATAAACAAGTCAACCAGAGTTTTTGGCTAATTCATGTCACAACTTAACTCATATAATTTTCAAAGTATAAATTAATAATTTTTTTAGTCTATATTTAAAAGTACGGAACAATAACTCAATCCATAGTTTAGTAAAAATAAAGTAAAGAGTTTGTTTTTCAAAACTCAATTTATGGAACTAACATTAATAATATCATTATCTCATCGATAAAAACAATTAAATTAATTAATTTATATTTTTGAGTAGTTTCGTTTACCACAGTTGAAATTTCATATGATTTTTAAACATTAATTTATATCAAACCATGTAGAAAGATTTGCCACCAAATTATGCTGAAAATTCAAAATACTTGGCTCTCATATTAATGATGAAAAAAACAATTATTATAATCAACTTTTTATGTGGCAAAATTTTGTGTGGTAAATTTTTTTTGTTGAATTTCAATTTATATTTCATTTTACGATATAATTTACAAAATTATATTGTAATTTTATAAAACCTACTTAATATTTTTTTTTACAACTTACAAGTAAATTTTGTGCTTTAGTGAATTTCAGTTGCAAACAAAAATCTTAGACAATCAACAAAAGATGTTGAAATAAAATATTTCTTGTGTCTGTGTAGTTTTATTTTTTTTAAAGTGATAAATATAATTTATTAATGTATTAATTTTTTAAATAAATTATAAAAAAAGTAAATAGAATATAAGAAATTATAGAGTTGTAGTTAAATAAGTAATTTTACTCTTGAAATGGTGTCTTACAAAAGTTTAATCATAAAAAATTAATAATTTTTGTAGGGATGATTTTTTTTTTTACTGCCTTTGGTCCTATATATAAAAGAAAATTGAGTCAATAAAACAAATGTATTTGATCTAAAATTTAAATCAAATACATCAATTTTTGTTGATTCAACTTTTTCTTATATATAAGACCGGAGGTAGTATTAATCAAAGTGAAATTAATCAGCATTTTACGGTCGTTGTGAGTTGAATTTAAACTTTATCTACAATATCAAAATCTTATCATTTAATTGACATAAAATATTGACCATGATTTAAGTAAAAATTTATATAATTGATAATCGTAAACTCTATTTTTATTAAAATATATAAGTTGTCTCAATAAAAAAAGTATATAAATCGTGTAGAAATTATTAAAATTGTGACATTTTTTCCAACACATTTTAAAAAAATTCAAAATAATGATAATAGTAAATACAAGCATGGATAATTATTAAGAGAAAAAGACATAAAAATCATTTATTTGATTGACTAATTGTTATTTATGTATTGCATACATGGTAAATATATGTGTCAACATAGTATCAATAAAAAAAAGGTACAAAAGTTGTATATCGATTATTTTAATGTCTAAATAAACATTTAAAATTATTTTAATGTTTTATCAATTTTATTTCTAATTTTAATTAAAATATTTTATTTCAATATTTATTTATTTTTATTTAAACTTACTAAGATTGTCTCTTTTATAACTGGTTATTGGTTTTTAAATTGTGATAATTATGTTTTTATATACTGTGTCATTATTTAAGAAGGTTCTTACGCTATAATTATTAAAATATTATGGTGTATTTATATGTAATTAATATGAATTTAAGTTTGTTACAAGAGTTATTTTTTATTGTTAGTTTTAATCATAGAGTAATGAAATTAAATTATGGTTATTATGTTTTAATTATATACTTTGTTGTCATTTAAGATGGTTGCTACATTTTAATTATTAAAATATCATTAAAATATTTTGATGTATTTATACATAATGAAGTAACAATTGTAACTTAATATGAAATTATGTTTATAATACTAGTTATGTTTTTTAATTTTTAATTTTTAATTTTTTAATCATAGAGATATATGCAAAGTTATGGTATGATAAAAAATAGAGAGTGATGTCCTTAAGTCCTAACTCAACTGAAAAATGCCGATATTGTTAGGTGTTGTCTCGGGTTCGAATCGAGAACTCACTATTTTGTGAGTTAATTATGGTGAAATTTATTATATCTTCTAAGACAAAAAATAAAAATAAAAATAGAGAGTAATTATCTTTTGGAGATAATGTTAGTTTTTTTTGGGTTTTCATAGGTTTCCTCCACCAAAGATCTCATTCAAATGGCGTCGGACCATAAACATAGACAAATTGTATTTTTTTAATTATTTGTCATTTCTTTTCATTTTTGTTGAGGAGTTATATTGTACTCACTACTTTTTCAATTTTAATTCTAATACATGTTTTAAGTCAAAAGAATGTTATTTGAATAATCTATTAATGTGAACTGTAAATAAAATTGTGTGAAGTCATGTTCACATATATAAATGAGTTAGTGCTTATGTTATGGTGGAACGACTAGCAAAACAATTTTGCTATCTTGTTTGTCATTGTAATCTCTTGCATAAAATGGATTGTACTATTTGTTCGTATCCAATTATATATTTTACATAGCTAAACTAAAAATCTAAAATAATAAATGAATTGAATATGCCAAA
The DNA here is from genome assembly GCF_000331145.2 of Cicer arietinum. NCBI lineage: Eukaryota > Viridiplantae > Streptophyta > Magnoliopsida > Fabales > Fabaceae > Cicer > Cicer arietinum. Next base: position 61,662,499 of record NC_021162.2, on the reverse strand, counting down.
ATTCAGTAAAAAAAAATCATTTTGTAGTTTAAGAATTCAAAAATGTTCAAGAGATCTAAATGAATATTAGCCAAATAAAAGTAAATAATTTGTATTTCAAAAGAAACTGAATTGTCTATATTATGTTAGAACTAAAGGATATAAATAAAAAAACAGAAGATGGGTAAATTAAATAGAAAAAGAAAGTGACATAAACATAACTTAGTAGATGAAGTCAGCGAAAAGGTTATACAATCTCACATTTCTCATTGATATTTGTGTTAGAATTGAGAAACCATGATTAATTTAATGTTGTGTAACTAACAAAATTTTATATTTAACTTGTGTTCTCCATTAAAGTTTAAGAAAAAATCGAATGATTTTAAGATATAATATATTATATATGATATATTTTGTTATCAACTAATTATTTTCATGAATAGCTTTTGAGTATTAGTTCTCAACATATATTTATAATAACGTGTAAAATGCAAAACATTAAATTGAGAAATAAAAATGTGAGAGTGTCACATAAAAAATAAGTAATGTGCCATAAATGTGTTTCGTGTCTTTTAATAAATTTAAAAGTTTGTTTTAATATATTATTATAATTGTAAATAGATGATATTACATTACCAAGGTAATGAATGCCTAATAATCATCAAATCAAAATTCAACAATATTAGCATAAACATAAATGCTTAATCTATCTTACTAGTACTAGTCCCTACTATACTATATACTTTCAATGTTAGTAAAGATTCCTCCAAAATGTTCCACTTTCTCTACAAACAAAAAAAGAGAAACAAAAACAAAAATGTTCTTATTCTCTTCAATGAAAAAGCAAAGAAACACTTTTTTCACTAAAAAAATCTGATGTGTTTCCCACAAATCAGCTACCACCAGCAGCTGTAGCAGCAGTCCAAGTAGGAATTGCAATGGCAGAAAATGGATCTGTAAAACAATCTCCAAAGGCAGCAAGTTGACTCAGTTCATCTAAACTTTCATAGAAATCATCTGATAAAACAACATCAGATAAACCAAATTGATCATCTTCTTCTTCATCCATTAAATCTTCTTTGCTTTCTGACTTTTCTCCCTGAGTTTGAACCTCTTCTGAAGTAGTTGGAGAAGAGGGTTTTGTTGTAAGGGCTTTGTTTGTGTCAGATTGAGGAGGTGTTGATGGCTTGTTGCGAGTTGAACCAGCAAGAGAGTTTTTGTGAGTTGGAGCTGGATGATTGTGTTCAGATGTATATGTTACTATGAACATTGTTGGATCTGATCTGTTTCTTTCAACTTGTTTTCTTGCTAAACACCCTTTTGAACTACTACATCTATAATATCCCCTACAAAACAACAAAAATTAAACACATTACATAAATGTTCCACAAGGTGTAGCTTAGTAGTATGAGTCACCACACCAAATAAGTATTAAAAAAGAGATTTTGGATTCTAATAAAATAATCAATTCAAATGAATTATAAACAAAAATTTACATCAATTTTTTAAATATAATATTTGTTTATATTGAACATTTGAAGGTAAAAAGTTCCATTACTTAAACTATTTTTTGTTGAGCAAAATTGCAAATGAAAATGTTGTACCTTGGATATGGTGACCCTTTAATGGGTTTTTGTCCATATTTCCTCCATGCCCAAATGTCTGAAGAGAGATTTTCAACTGGTACTTGACAAACTTTCTTAAGTTGGTTCTTCCTATAAAGAAAAACAAAAAAGACATGATTTTTATTAGATGGGTCAATTCAAGATCTCATTTTTAAATTTTAGAAAAAAAAAAGAAAAATCAAACTCAATATTTTTTTTCTTTTATTTACCTTCTTTTTGATCTTGGGGTAGTGACAGAACCACTATGGTGTGGTTGCTTACTTCTATGTTGTTGTTGTTGTTGTTTGTCTTGTGTTTGAGCTAATTTGGGTGGTGGTGCAGAGGAATAAGAGAATGAAGAAAACAGAGGAGAAGTTTGCAAAGAGAGAGGTTGTGATGTTGAGAAGAAAGGCTTGCAAAGTTCATGCAACTCTTCAATGGAGGAACTTGTTGGTTCAAAGGGGTGTGACAAAATTTGAGCTTTTTGTTCAGAGCCAAAGATTGAAGAAAATCCACAAGAAGGTTCTTGAGGATGCAGGGGAAAAGCAGAGGAAGAAGAGACAGATGTGGTGGTGGAAGTGGTGGTGGAAGTGGTGGAGGTGACGGTGGAGCAACCTCTAACAACCGCATGGAGATCCCAATCTTGGTCCATAACCAAAGAGACAAATTGAGTTATTTGCAGTAATGTGTGTTTGAGAGAGAAAGACAAAAGAAGGCGCTGACTTTTGATAAGATGAGGAGAGAGAGAGAGAGAGAGAGAGAGAGAGAGAGAGAGAGAGAGAGAGAGAGAGAGAGAGAGAGAGAGAGAGATGATAAGGTACAATAAGTGAGAATGGACTTTTGTTTATAAAGAGAGAAAAGTGGGCGTTTATCACAAGGTCAAGTTTGAGAGAGAAACAGAAACAGAAACAGAGAGAGAAGTTGCTTTTTTTATTTTATTGGATAAAAGTATGGTTGGCATTTTGGCATCTCTATGCTAATTTTATTTCATTTTTTCTTTTAAAGGCTATTTTTCTGTCTAGTCATATAGAATAACTCACTCAATAATAAAAAGTACAGACCAAAAAGAAATATAAGAAAAAGTACCTTGTGGTTCTTTTAACTTATGTGTAAATACTAAATTAGTTCTTTAATTTATTTAGTTGTTTATGATCGTAAAAGTTATAATATTTAATTAATTATTTTAAAATTTTATTATAAATTTATTATTGATTATATTAAAAAATAATATTAACAAATTTTTATGTGATTTGTGATAAGATTAAGAGAATTTTGTGTTTAATTTTAAAAAATTCTAAAACATCTCTTATAGGAATTTTCTCTCATTTAGTTATTTTTTGAAAAATTGATTGAGTGTTTATGTTCTTAATAATATTGTAATCAAAATACCTTAAGAGTTGAATAAATTTATTAAAAAAATTGATGGAATATAAGATTTTAATATAGTTAATTTTAAATTAGGATCAATAAGGTAAATATTTACAAATCTAAAGAACTAACTTAACATAAAAAAATAAAATAAAAAAGAAGACAAAACACTTGTTTCAAAAAAAATAAAAATAAAAATAAAAAACTAATTATTATTATCGTATAACTTAAAGTACCACATAATACATTTTACCTAAAATATACTCAATAAACTATTTCATCTAAATTCTAACAAAATATATTATGTAAACAAAATCTAACAAAACATAAATATTAGTTGACTCGTCCTTAAATACTAATTCAATTGACAAACCGTCGTATTGTTATGTTGAACATTATATCCGACGTTTGATGAATTCAGATCTCATAGTGGTGTGTGAATTTTTTATCCTAATTAAATCATTTTATCTATAGAAAAAAATATTTGACTACTTAAACCCTAATAATGATAGTTATATTTATTTAATGTTCACTTTTTCAAAATACATGTCTATTTTTTTTTTTATTATATGTGAATAATTAATTATTTTAATAAGTATCTAGTAGTTAATTTCTTTATATTTAATTATGAAGGAAGTATCTCTTTCATAATGTAAAGTGTATTAAATTAATTGACAATATAAAAATTTGATATGCTAACAATATAAATAAATTAAATTTTTGAAAATTGTAATTATATAAAATTATTTTCTTCTCTAAATAAAGTTACTTAAATAATAAACTAAATATATCGCATCCATCAAGTTTAGAGTTGCTGCCTCCTTTTACTAACTTATTAACCTTTTTTCTAACTAAATTTTAAAGTTGCTTAATCCTTTTATTGACACATAGGTATTCATAGATATGCATATTTTTTTACACTCGCATTTATCTTTATCAACTAAAGAGTAGTTGAATTGTTTGTTTATTTTAATTAAATGAGTATAAAGTTGATATAACGTTATAAAATAGTCTCACATTATATCTAATTCTCACAATTCAATATTTTAGATTGTTTTATACAATTATTTAATCAATGATAATTATATTAATATTATAATGAATTATAATAGAATAAAAGTGTAAAACAACCTTACATTCTCAATGCATTTTCTTTATTTTATTTAATTACATATATATGTTAAACTAACTGCCTTGTGTTGTTGTGCACATGACACAATTTGTCTATAGACATCTGCCGCAGATAAATTTGTTTGCAATCTTTAAAAGCTATAATGGGCTTCTCTATTTCTTTTGAGAAAGAAAGAAAATTCATCCCTACAAAAAGGTATTATATATATATATATATTAGACATATCAAATATATTATTTTATCTACCTTACAATAAGTGATCTATTTATAGAAATAATTTATTTCAAAATAAATGATATTTTTAATTTAATATAATATTAATTTTTTTCTTTCAATTATACACCTAATTAATATCAAATATATCATTTTCTAATTTAATATCTTTCATTTTATATTAATGGCGATAATAAATGTATAAATATTTCATAAAAATATTTTAATAAAATTACTTATTATTATTATTATTATTATTATTATTATTTTTAATATTATAGTAGATATGAAATGACGAATTAAATTACTTATTATTGGACGGTGAGATTTTTTATAAGTACATGTAAAAACTATTTATGTTATTTAGTCTATTTTGAATTAAATTACTTATTATTGGACGGTGAGATTTTTTATAAGTACATGTAAAAACTATTTATGTTATTTAGACTATTTTGTAGTACTCTTTTCTTCCTATAATAATTGTTATGTTAGTAGAAAAAATTGTCATAAAATAAATATTATTTATAATTTTCAATATAATTTTAATTACTTTTTTATATTATTTAAAAACATTAATATATACATCATTTTCAAATATTATTATATGTATAAAAATTTAATCTATTCATTCGTAGAAGGATTGAGTAGTATATATAAATATACTCTACTAATTTAATGTATTTTAGGGGGTTGACTTGAGAAAATGTCAAAGGTGCTTAACAACGGGCTCTGGATTTGATGGAGAGGTACACAAAGTCCACACGTACTTTTATTTATGAGGGCCATAGGCTTTTGTGATTATGCCGACAACATTTAAAATATAATAATGACTTCAATAGTGCTATTTTTAAGGTCAGACCAGACACTTGTTAAAAATATAAAAATAAATAAATTTTAAATGAAACATTTTATTTTTTACAATCACATAGTTTTTATATTTTTTTGGTGCATTTAAATTCTTATCAAATATTTTTCAGAAATTTATTAACATTTTCCTAATTTTTATTATAAAGGTCATCCAAATATGCTAACAAATGTAATACGGCCTTTGCTAAACATGTAAATATAAAAAAAAATTATATTAAAAATTATGTATTTAACTTTTAAAATGTCAATTTTGTTATTTTTAATGGTACTTGTTAACATAGTCTTCTATAAATAGTAATAATATTTATTAAAAAAAATGAAATGAACGGATTTTGAGAAAGAAAACAATGTATAACTTTTAATATAAAATTTATATCTTTAGCATACTAATATATTCACTCAAATCTAAAAGTTAAATAAAAATAAGTTAAAAAAATTTATGTATTTAATCCAAAATTTAAATCAGATACATGAACCTTCTTTGATTATAATTTATTTTATTTTATCGTATATTTGATATTGTAGTAATATATCATAAGAATACATGTTAGCATTTTTCTTATTATAAATATACATACTGGACTAATGATATATTGAGATACTCTAAAATAAGTAAAATGTAAAGTTAGAAAATTAGAAGATGTTATTATAATAAATTTATGATTGATTATGATGTACCTACAATATTTATATTTATTTTGTTATTCAATAGTTGATATTATTTACTTTTATTTTCTCAACTGAATTAATCACTTTAGAACGATCAAATCTATAAATCACTCATATGTACTTGCTTCATTATTTTTTAAGACAAATATAAAAATAAAATATTAAAAATGTATTAAAATTTGTGTAATCGACTTTTTAAAAATTTAAATTTTATTGTTTTTAAGATAAACTTTTTTTAACAATATTCCACAATAGAACACTATATTTTATTTTGGGTGTTTAAAAGAGCCATAAACACCACTCATTTATAATTTTTATGTTAGCATTCAATAAACACTAATTTCTATCAATCCAACACCTCATACAAAAATTATTAAACATGTCTTATTATTAATTTTATATTATTATATTTTAATTATACACATTTATTTTAACACAATTTATTAAGTATAAACCACAACAACAAAAAAAGAGAGAGGCCTTCTTTAATAAGTACTCAAATTTTTTTCTTTATGATAAGAGTGCTTATTTAGCTTGGTGCTAAATAAGGAAAGCATCTCTCATTGTAGATGTCTTACACTTTTTAATAGGACTTTATTTTTTTTAATAATAGTCGTTTTTTAGAAATTTTTAATTTTTTTTAGCGGTTTCAAATTTAGATGTAGTAGTATTAATTTTTTAATTAAAATTATTCTTATTTATTTATTTATTTACTGTTGAATGGAAAAAATTGAAATAATAAAAAGTTAAGAGAAATATGAGTATAAGAAAAATAATTGTTTATGAAAAGTAATATAATTTAATAGTTTATATAAACAAACTTAAACGGACAATAAAAAAAAAATAAAGGTAACATTTTCTTCTTTAATAATTGTCATTTTAAAGATTTTGTAAGTAACCTACTTTTGTTTAAAAAAATACACACATCTTAATAGTTGGCAACATCTTGGCCCCTAATGAGTGTTCTTCAATACCACTTAGCAATAATTAGAACTCTTAATAAAGTTTTCTCTAAACCATCTTCTATTAAGTCTATAATATTAGATTATCTATTAAAATAATTTTTTTAAAGTCTCGGTTTATTATTTCATTAATTTTTTTGTTGGCTTAAGTGAGGGGGCTTGTAGGCCAAATATTTTGTTAATTAAAATTTTATTTGAAAAATTTTAAATTTATTTTCTCGAAAAAATATCAAAAAAAACATTTCTCTAAAATACTTTTTTTCTCAAATAAAAAAGTTTCGAGAAAAAAATAAGAAAAAAATATCAAAAAATTTTATTTCTCAAAAAGAAAAAAATTTCAAAATTTTTTTCAAAGAAATATCGGTTTAGTTTTCCCATAGATCTTATCAAGTCCACAAAATTTTAGAGATTTTTTTATTTTGAGAATTTTCTTTTTTGATAAAGTCTTTTAAACTATGAAATTTTTTGACTCCTTAAACATGTAGATTGAGGCCAATAATTAATAAACTTGTGAAATTGAGAGATATCGCCAACAATATCTGTGGCTCTACACAAAAGAAGACCACATTCACGTGGTTTTTTGGTGGAGGTATTATCACGTGGCCACAAAAGTACGAGTAGTTGGTTATTGGAGTCAGGTTATGATCGAAACTTGCAACAAAATGGTTGATTTGTGCAAGAAAAACACGACGGTTGTTTGGTATTATGGATGTTGGTGGTGGTACAAGGAAAGAAGCAATTGAAAAGTAGAGTTAAAACTTAAGGGCACAACGGAAAGAGGAGGAAACCCAAAAGAAATGAGGGGGAAGCTCCAAAAATGGAGGAAGAAAACACTCATCTTATATATCATAAACACATTGGAAGTTCAATATCAAAATTCACTACTATTTGATCAGTTATGAAACTTTCAAGCGTAAATTATACTCAAAATATTAATATATGGACCGTTTATTACAACTTTTTCTTTAACAATAGTTTTCAAAGTATGTCATCTTTTTGTTATATTTTTTTGAAAATAAAACTTAAATAAAAAATTCCAATTTAAAATTGTTTTAAATAGATTATGAAAAAAACATTTTCAATATTTTATTTTTTTGTAATAATTTTTTTGGATGATAAAATTTTAAAATAATAAGTTATTTTGAGTAATTTTTCATAAAAATTATTTTCAAAATATATGTTTTTAAAAGAAAATATGATTTCTATTATGTTAATATCTTTAATAATTAATATTTAAATTATTATATCAAAATTATTTTTTTAAATTGTAATAAATAAATTTGAAATAGCTTTTACTATTTTTGAGTAAATTATCATAAAAATAACTTTTAAAAACATAAAATTAAAATACATTTTGAAATAAAATAGAAGTTGATATTAGAAAAATAAGATTTTTTTTTGTCATAAATAAATAAGACTTAAATTAATGATGATATTTATATTTGTTGAAAATGCAGAGGAGAAACAATTTCTAACTTTCTAGAAGTAGGGATTCCCTACTCAATTCAATGAGATTAGGTCACTTCATTTATCATCATTTTCAATTCTTCCATTATCAAAATTTTGGAGTATAAATAATATTAATGCACAAATTGCAAAAAATAGTGGCATTAATTATATATTTATAGACTAAAACTATAATATTATATATTTTTATTTCTTTTAAAAAATGGAAAAGATTCAAACTCATTCTTCTGTCCCTCCTCATGTTTTGGTGTTTCCTGACTGTTATATGGGCATCTTTAAGTGATATTATAACATGTAGCACTTAAAAAAAGAAATAAAAAAAGCATAATACTTTGTTTTGGAAAATGGAGAATTGGGGCATAAACTACCAAATTGGATCATTTTTTTACTTTCTCATATTTGATCATATTATAAAAAAAGATAGAGACAAATAATTTTTTTGTACGTAAGTAAAATTTATAAAAATTATTTTTGTGTTATTTATATATCTAAATCTTAAAAAAAAAACAATAAAAAGATATGATACAAATTCATAAACTAGTAGAAGGGACATGACATGTGATGGTACAAAACTTAATTTTATAAAACTTTAAACCACCTTATGAAGAATTTTTTTTCCTTCTCAATGAAATTATAACTAAAAGTGTCACTTAGTTAAAAAAAGTAGTTTTCGAACACTATATAAATGAAATTATCTATATATTTAATATTTAAAGTTTTGATTGGATTGGATCTAACTCATAACAAAATCGACTTGTAAGAAAAGAATTACTCATCACTTCTAAATGTTTTATCTCATCAAATGTGAGACTCTTAACACACCCCCTCACACTTAGGATTGATATAGTATCTAGACGCAACCTGAGTGAATTCATATAGCAGTAACATGAAAGTAGATAGTCATAGATATTCTTAGATATATAGTCTGTCATACCTTATCTCATCTAAAGTATACTTTTAATATTAGTCCAAAGTAACGATCCCTAAACTATCTGAATGCCTCAACAATGATATTATATAGTTTAGTTCACGACATCGCGTCCAATAGATATATGTGTGCAAACGATGATGCAAATGTATGTGGAAGATAAAAAGTTTATGCTTTTGAAAGAGCAATCCCAAATGAATGAATGAACTCACACTTAAACAACACTTGTTGATATGTCAATTGTGAGTAAGAGTATTACATTGAATAAAAAAAATGTTAAACAACATATAAGTGAGAAAACTCATATTATAAATATCTAAAAGTTTTAAGTTTATATGTAATATGTAAACATATTTGTGTGTATCGTCTAACTTGATGTAATGATCTTCTGATCATCCATGATAACACTTGACGAAATTACTTTTCAAGCTTATTATGACTCAAGTGTAATTGATAGAGAGGAGATGATGATAATTGGCCAACACTTATTCATGAATATGTAGCATAATCATATATAAGGACTTGATATCTAGAGAGGAGAAACTAGCCTATTGACTATGCTTTTGAAGGTATATGGTATAATTTTTAAGCTTATATGCATGAATTGGATTTCCTTCCGGTAACAATGCTTGGCAAAGTCAAAGACAAGCAAAGATGCATAATGAGATATATGTATAAGAAATGTGGTGAATAAGGTAAATTACAAGACCACTACTAAGCTTGTTGAGAGAAGAGTATTTCATAGTGGCATGCGTCACACTAGCATATTGGCATGCGTCACACAACATGTGATAGCAATTCATGCACCGTGTGTACCTGATCCACCACTTTATGATTTATTATTTCCTTGCTATGTGCCTAGAAATTTTGAGGTGCAAATCTTTTATGCAAGTTTTATAATTAAATAATTCCAACAAATATCAACGTGACAAGAAATCCTCAATCATTTTGTAAATAATCTTCTATCATTAACAATTTTAGAGCCATTTCACCGATTGGATTTGATCTTCAGATTTTCAAATATTTTGATCCTTTAATTATTTAGAATGCTTTCATCTTTTAAATTTAATCTTGAATCATTAGAAATAAGTGGATCAACTATATTTGTATAGATACGATTAACCAATTGAGTATATACTATTCCATTGTCCACATGACCAAAAGATATTAGGTCCATGAAGGACCCTTTACCACTTTCTATATGTAAAGAGTATGATTTGCCCAAATTAATTTATTTCTCACTTTCTTACCAATTTCACTATATTTTTAACATCAAAATGCATTTTTCAGACATCTCATCCTCTAAACCGACACCACAATCTCTATGACTGCAGAAGAACCACTTTTGTCAGAGATCCATCACCATCTATCTTATATTGTATCACTTAACAAATATTAGTGACAAACTTACGAAGGGCCGTCGGTACTTGGAGGTGTGTGGTATAAGGCAAGTGTGTTAGTTGTTTCACCATGTCCACAAAATGAAACTTGTAACCCAATATATATATATATATATATATATATATATATTTGATTATCTAAATTAATTCAAGTGTGTCAAGTAATTCACAAGAAGGTTGACTCCTTTTTTTGGTTTCAATTAAGTAGGCTTACCCTATATATATCAACTACTTGGATCAGATTATGGGCTTTAATCTTAAGATCTAATTTGTTTAAGATTTCTCCTCACTCTTTCTTAAAAAAATGGATTTTATACCTTTTCAATTGAATTTATATCCTTTATTTAAAAGTTTTATCTTTTAATTTACTAAAATATCCTTAAATATATAGTAAAAATTAAAACAAATTCAAAAAAAATAATTTTTTTCTAAAATTATCTTATCGGAAATTTTAGGAACGAAATTTCCAGTAGTTATTTTTCAATAAAATTTTAAAAAATTAGTCTCATTCGAAAATTTAAAAATTTAGTAGATATTCTCAATCGAAAAATTTCATTTTTAAAAATTCTGTTATTGAAAAATAACTAACGAAAATTTCAAAATTTCCGGTTGAAACTCCCGGAATTTTGATTTTTGAAATTTTCGGTATTAAAAAATAATTGTAAACATTTTTTAAAGTTTTTTCTTTTACATTTTTCATTCAATTTTTTTTTCCAATGAAGACTAAATGAGCGAAAAACACTGTGAAACATTCTTGAGTTCGAACTCCTACACAGTCTAATAGGAGAACCGTTGTTAAAAAAAGAAGAAAGAGTAACTCATTGGCTGTGAAGTCGACACATTAAACTAATAATACATTATTCATTCATTCCTCTTCTTTTGGTCTCTATGTCAGAGCCAATAATTATAACAATTATTCGATTTTGTTGACCAACCTCTCTTGTCTATAATATGACAACATCTCATTATTCAAAAATTTGATCAATTTGAATATTTTAGTCAAATCTATACATAATGATGTTTTTTACATCCCTATTTCATAAAAAAATTTACGTACAAATTTTAAAATTTTCGATAGAATAAAAGTAACTATCGAAAATTTCAATACACAAAATTTACGGTAGAATAAATAGTGTACTGAAAAATTTGTTTGCGAAATTTCTTGTAGACAATTTATATTACATAAAATTTTGTGCCTTCAAATTTTCGGTAGTATTAATTTGTGTATCAGATTTTTAGAGAAAACAATTTAATTACCAAAAAATTTAGTGAGAGTAAGATTTTAGAATAATTTTTTTTTTACCCTTGGTTGAATGAAAATGAAATGGACAAAATCCAATTTTTTTTACCTTTAATTTTCTGTATCAAATTTTTTCTTTTTTATAATATTCTTAAATTCTTTTCCAAAATTCATATTTTATTTTAACCCTCTTCGATTAATTGATCCGTACGAAATTTGTCCAAAGTAAATCTATGAGGTGTAAATTCTAACTTAATTTTTTTTTTAAAGATTTTTTATATTTAAAAATTGGTCAATTTAAAGACGTAAAAAAAAGTCTATTAGAGCTGTTCAATATTAATTTAATAATTTTTTTTATATTTCTCAACAAATATAAAAGTATAAAAAATTCAGAAAATTTTTAAATTAATATTTGAATTAATTAATCTAAACAAATTCCATCTGAATTAGTTAAACCACATAGGATTAAAAATGGATTTTTAGGAAGTTTTTAAACTGTACTTTTTCATATGTATAGCCCTCATCTACTTTTTTTTTTTTTTTGTCTATTAGCTTACATCTACTTAACATATCCCTATATATAATTTTATAGTATTTCCAAAATACGCTTTACAACCTCTTCTCCTTTTTAATGATTTTGCAGTTTTTGTTGAAATTTTTGTTTTGTTTTTATTATTTTCATTTTTTCACCGTAAACATGTGGTATGAGTATTATATGTGGGGGGAGGCCGGAGGAGGGGGCGTAGATATTAAAAACAAATCTTCCTTTATCATAAGTCATGTGGGCTGAGAGGGGAATAAAGCAGCCCTTTCACTAGCCACCATAATTTTCTTTTACTCCTTAGTGTTTCTTGAATTGATTAATTTAAAAATATATTTTGATAAAAATTAATAATTTTAGATGAACTAAAGCCAACTAATATAAGAATATTAATCATTCTAGAAAGAAAAAAAAATATCGCCACCATTTTCTTTACAGCAAACAATCTAGGATAAACAATTTAGTATTTTTTTTTATTTCCTTTTAAAATAATAAATAAATAAATAATTAAATTATATTAATAAAATCAAATAAAATATATTAAATAGAATAAAAAATACATTAATAAAAAATATATTAATTTTTAATTAATCATGTCCATCTAAATATTCTCATCTTTAAAATATTATATTATATAGTACATTTATCTAACTACGTTAACTTTGATATATTTTTTTATTCAATATAATTTGTTTGATTTTATTAATATAATTTAGCTTTTATTATTTTTATTTATTAATTTAGTAATTTTTTATTTATTTAAAAAAATTCCTATATAAATTTCAATGTAAGGAATTATAAAGAGTTTTGTTTTACAAAGAGATATAATTGAAAAAAATTATTTATTTAATGAATAGTTTGAGAAACTAACACAATCTTTAACATAATTTGAAACTTGAGAGCAAGATAGTGATGTATAATATAATAACCCTAAAAATTTGATCCAAATAAATAAAATAATCCTAAAAAGAGTACAAACAACCATATTGACGTGATAACAACAGAAGGCAATACTTTTGTTTGACGTGAGCAGTGCACAATAATATTTTGTTTTGAACGAAGAGTAATAACACTACTTAACAATATTTATATTTACATACAATTACAAATGGCAAAATAGAAGTTTCGAAAAATATTATACAAAAAGAAAAGAAGAAGAAGTTTTGAAAAATTGAAGAAAATCATTCACGTGCGTCTGCGGTTGCCCACGTGTTACTGCGGAAGTGGTCACAAGTCTTGACTGGGGACGGGCCTATAGGCCACATCACCAAAGCCTCAATCGGAAAGACTTTTAAGTTTTTTATAATATATATATACATATATATAATTTCTATAAAATTATGATTTTTTAAATTTATTAAGATTAGAACGTGACCTCTAAAATATTTAAGATTTTCTATACATTATTCAGCGCATAAATTTAATAGTTCATGACTTCATATTGACCCAATCAAATAAACAAAATAGTTTATAATAAGTCATATATTAATTCTATCTTTGATGTTGTCGACGGAAATAATTGTAATGATTGAATACATTAAAATTATACAATTTTTCATGATGTATCATTCCTAAGTTAATTTGGTCATCAAAATGTATTATTTATACAATTATATTTAAAGAATTAAAAGTCAAATAGAATGTCCAAAATGTCAATATTTATTTAAAAAAATAAACTGCAAATCATATTTTAAAAACATTTTTTCAAACAAGTTTATTTTTCTCGTTTCCAAAACTATTTTTAAAAATAGGAGTATCAAACAAATTTTTATTTCATTATATTCTCAAAAAATAAAATGTAAATTGAATTTAAAAATTTAGAAATAAAAAATCAAAACTCAATCAAACATAACTTAAGTCTCTCATTTTCACTTTTTGTGTGTCTTAAAATAATTGCCTTTTTAAAATACCATTACAATATTTATATATATTTTTTCTACTAATGTACTTTTATTTATTAAATTTTATTCCATTTAATTACTCCACAAACTAATTATTTTTTAACAATCGAACAAATTAAATAAAACATTTAAAGTAGAAGAAATATTTAATTTTCACTTGCATTAGTGTCCTAAGTTGCTCCTTGATTCGACTCTTTTAACTACCTCGATGACAAGAGCAAAAAGTGATATTTTTTTCATTCTAAAATAATTGAGTTATTTAACTTTTTTACACACATTAAAAAAAATGTATAAAAGAAAGAAAAAAAAGAATACTTTTATCAAATTATCTTTATTAATTATTGGTGCATTATCAATATCATACATACATATTAAAAAATATTGCATTAAAAATTATACAAATAATATTAATTAATGAAAACAATGCAAAAAAATGCATTGAAAATGAAAAAGATAAATTATTTTGCGATAATTTTGTGTGTGCGAATGAGATAATTATTATAGAACAGAGGAAATATTGTATTTCTTAAAGCTAGCATAATGTGACACTTTTGACAATGGACACCATTTGGTGGTCTTTTTTTCCACGGGAATTAGAGTGCAAAAGTACCTTAATAATATTATAAATAAAAATGGAAAAAAATAATTAAAAAATTTGGAGAATTAGACCTATATCCAAAAAAATAGGATGTACAACATTGACTCGTCAAAAATCTTACTAGAAAAATTCAAAAAATAGTGTGCAATAGAGCAAACACCATTAGCAATTTTAAAAAATTTAATAAAAATAAAAAAGAGAAAATTATACCAATTGATATAAAAGTTATTCTGAATACAAGATGATCGTAAAACTCATTAAATTATACAACAAGTATAAAACTCAATATTATCAAGATTAATCAATTAATTGGTAAAATGTTGAAAATGAAATTACGTATCCTTTCTCATTGAGATATATATGCTTATAATAATTGGTGATGGTTAGTCAAAAAGAACTTCACAAGATGATATACATCTTTTGATGTGGCTTTTTATTATTTTAATTTTACTCTAGTAAAATAGCGATTATTATACTATACAATCCATTAATAATTTTATATTTAAATGTACATTGAATTACTTTACCTACTTTACTATATACAAACAACTTAAATTAAACTAGTTATATATAGAAAAATGTAATAAAAACACGCTTTAACGCGATTAAAAAAAAATGTAGTCTCTTATATGTTTGGATGGTAGTACAAATAATGTTTGACTAACACAGTTACTATCTAAATTGTATATAAAGAACTAGACATAAATATTTCGGTCAATCGCATTTTATTATATTATATGGTCTCTTGATTCATTAATATGATTATTTTATCTAATGAAAATCAATATCACTAATTTTTTTAAATAAATATAAATAATAGAAATACTTTAACTTAATTTTTTATGGAAAATATTAATAAATGCTTTTAGGATTCTTAAAAATTTATATTGAAAGTGCATTGAAATTTATATTTTCAAACTTTTAAAGATTTAAAGTTTATTCTTTTTAATGTAAAAAATTTAATTTAGATTTTTATCCTTAAAATACTTGTTAACATCATCCATTTTTTATGTGTGCTTTTAAAGATTGGCGCTGCACTAAGCTAGTGATTATGGTTGAGATTCACTTATGAGTATTAATGTTAGTCTTAATTATATTGCACGCAATCTTGCAATTGATATTCTAACGATCGCCTAATCAAGTCTGAACAATTTAAAATAAAGTACATTTTATTTTGTTTTCAAAAAGGTTCTGAATTTTATTTCTGGATAATTTAGTTTTGATTGAGATTTTTTAAATGTGAAATAATAATATAAAAATCATGAATATTACGAAAATAAATAAAAAAATTATTGGTTATACACATATATCACTAAGTAAAAAAAATGCAAGTATAACAAGTTGGATTTAAGGTATACATTATTTATATTTTTAAATCATAAAATAAATTTAATTTTAATTGGTTATCAAAATTATTTTAATGTATGTATTTTGAATTGTAAAAAAAAAAATATAGTAAACCTTTTTCGAACCTTTTTCGAACATTTGTTTTAGTGATTTTAACTCTTAGACCAGCTCTGATTACAATTAGTGAATTTAAACATTATTTCTATGGTACTTATTGTTGTTGCTGCTAATAATGGAGTTTCATTAGTTAACCAAACTAGTCCAAATGACATTTTATGGTACTATGTTTTTGCCAAATTCTAGTGTACCTTATGTTTGATTAATACTAAAAAGTACTATTATATATATATTTTTAATATTTAATTGTTGTTTTAGTTTTCTTAATTTCATTAATTTTTAAAATTAGTTCTTTCTTTTTTAAATTTAACGGTTTTAGTTCTTTCATCAATTTTTTTATAACTAAAAATATAATAACGATATATTTTAAACGTCGACGTAATATATGGTACATGATATTGAATAATTAATATTTATGAAATTGAATAACTTTAGTATGAAATTAATATTTGGCGACTAACTTTAGTTTTAACTTTTAAAAGTATTTTATTTAATAACTTATAAATATTTAATATATCTAAATAATTGAATATCACGAGATCATATGCTAAATCATTTAAAATACCTCAAATTATAATTTTTTTACTCAAAAAATTTGAGGAAGAACAAAAATTTCAAGATTTTAAAATTGTAAGACAAATTATGTAATTTTAATAAAATAAGATGTCCAAAACTTTAATTAAACTATTTTAAAAAAAATGGTGCGTTAATTATTCTATTTTAGCGAAATTTTAATTTGGGTTTTTCTAATTTCTATGGTCCATGGTCTCTTTTCTCTATGCTAAAACCTAATCTCATAACATTTTTTAATTTTTTTTATTTCTGTTTCTTTTTTTATCTTAGAAAATGGGTGATTTAAGATCCCTTTTTAGTATGAAATCACTCTTCTACGTCTCTTTCTCCTTATATTTTTTATCTAAATAAATTATTTTACATAAATCTATCTTCTCTTCATATTTTTATGTTATTTTGTTGATTAAGTGCGACGTTTAATTTTTTCGTTTCTTTAGAAGTTATTTTTTTTAGATGAGTTTAATTTTGATAAAATACACACATATTCAATCAATAGCTTTAACATCTTCAACCTTGTAGATCTGAAAAAATTGTAGACATTTTATTATTTTATACTATTAATTTAGATGTTGTGAACTTGTTTAACGAATTTGTATTTGTATTATTCTTTATCAATATATTATATTAATTCACAACAATAAACACTATTTTTAATAATAAAAAAACTCCTGCCACCTTAATTCAACCAATTGTGTCTGGCTTCATTTTAACTGCACATACCCATGAACAAAACTTTACATAAAAGTAAAGTTTAATTTATTATTATACACTAACATTTTTGTTAAATTCGGTTGTTAAAAATAATATATAAATATAAAATTCTTATATATATATATATATATATATATATATTAACTTTTGTCTATCGGATAACAATCGTCCTAATTTTTTTATACTGAAATATATGTTTAATCTAAAAAAACACACAAATAAATTTATTTGAGTTAGAATTTTGATTGAAATAATTTTTTACTAAATTTTAACTATTTTTTTTATCGAACTTCAAATTATTAAGATCAAATTCTCTTGAGAAATGAGAGTTAAATTCTTTTTTTGAATTCAACTAAATATCAAGTAAGAAAAAATTTAAATGTAAAAGTTAATTATAATTAAATTTTAAAGTTAATTAGACTTAGTTTCCTGTAGTTAGTATGTTAGACTCCAATAGCTATATATCTATATAAGACATATCATATATTTATCGGGTATCTTTTATTATTTTATGAAAATTTATATATTTAATTTACCAAATAAGTAATCTAAATATAACCGTTTAGTCGATAAAATTTAAAGTCTGATTGAACCATTTTTTATTTATTTGAAAAGGGTGATTAAACCAATAACTCTAAATAGAGTCGGTTCTTGGAATTTAATAAGAGCCTAGGAAGAATAACAAAAACGATGCTTTATAATTATTTAAATATTATTTTTTTTTTGCAAAATAATTGATAATTAAATTGTAATTAAGATTTACAAAAAAAAATATTTTTAATAAAAAAATCAATAAAAATCAAAACAAAACTATTTAATTTATCATGTGAATTAGTAGATTACAAATAAAATTTGAATAATTTTAATTTGTTTTTTCCCTCCACAAAACAACCAAAATTAAATGAATAATTATTATTATTTTATAAGATGTACATGCATTAGAAAAATAGATAAATTTGTTCAAGTAACGCCATGTTATATAGTTAGATTTTAATTTAATTGTTAAAATTTATTTAATGACAGTTAATTTTTCAAACAAAATTTCACCATTAAAATTAAAAGAAAGATCACATTTTTGCAAGTTTTAAATTGTTTACAAAAGATTTTTAAGTTATTATCAAATAATAATTTAACCCTTAATACTAGACAAAATTAAAATTATACACATATATAGTATGATGTACAACTCAAATCTTCTATTAAATGAAATAATTTGTTAATTTTATATTTAAATATGATTTAAATATTTATATATCTTAACTAATATTATCGAAATAAAAAATATTTGATGCCCTTTATAAATTAGGATATGAATAGCCATCTATCTGAAGTGCCCTGAGGGTCACTAATGATTCTAAAAATGACATTGTTGGAATAAGTTAAACCTAACTACCTTTTGAACAACTTTTTGTTTTTCATCTTAAAACAATGTTGTGGTAATTAAAGTTGGACACTCCTCTTATAAAAGCCATATGACTTGAGGATTCTATACTCAAAAATATTTGTTACCTTTCTTCTTTGTCACTATCACTTGCTTTAAAAATCGATCTTCATTATTTTCTTATTTGGTGGGGGAGGGAGGGATTAAAGAGGTCATTGGGTGGCTAATTTACAAATATTTGATTGAACCAGTTAATGTTGACTTTCATTCTTGTTTTCCCATATTCAGTATTTCAAGTTAAAATTTCAATTTTGCACTACGTGGACAGTGTACCTCAATCCTCCAAAAGTCATAACCCTATTCAACGTGTATAGCATGACTTGCTGGAGTTTGACTTTTGAAAAATATTCATTCCAATTTTAAAATAATATCATTTTGAATTTTCAATGTAATTAATATTAATTTTTAATTTTTCAATTATATTATTCAATTAATATTATATACATTACTTTCAAATTATCGTCATTTTGCATTTTCACTTTTAATTATTATAATAGTGATCGGAGGGAGTACTTTGGTACATGAACTTTTTTTATTAAGATATATGTATTTTATCTTATTTTAAAGTTAAAATACAGTTTTTGTCTCTTAATTTTATCAAATTCATAATTTTGATTCTCCTATTTTTTTCTTGCAATTTTGGTCCTCCATTTTTAAAATTATTGACAATTGTTCCCCCTCTCAATTATAATTTCAATTTAATGATATGACACTCATTATAGTAAATTGTACATGATCATATAATTGGTCAAGTTAAATTTAAATTTATTTTTTTACTTTAAAAATTTCGAAAAATTTATTTATTTATTTATAAAAATTATTGAAAATAATTTATATTTTTGGAAAGTTAAGCAAAACATCAAAAATGGAAAATATAATATGCAATCTAATTTTTTTTAATACGAACTAAATGAAGGGAGTAGAAGTGAGTCAAGAAACTAGCTAGTGAACCACAATGCCAGAAAATATAGTTGACACATTTTAACTAATATTTCATCTGTAATGAAATATAAATGATTAATATTTCATATGTAAGGAATTATAAACAAAAAAAAATTAAAAAATTACTATATTTAATTAAAATTTAAGATAAAATACATCAACTTTTTAATTATATTTTTTATATAAGGGGATTGTTCTTGATTAAATTGGGTGGCCTCTTTGATATATATATTTTTGGTTTTCAAAGGGTTGTGGTCATGCTATGATCATTTCTCACGTTGTATGATTGAGCACCAGTTGTACTCAAAATTTCAATAAAAAAATTTTGATTATTAAAAATTATACTCTCAATGTACTAATACACATAAATTAACCTTAATATGAATTAGTTAGTGCACATGAGAAGTGATTGGTATTTTTTTGTTGTTGCGTACGATCGACATAGATATAGATATATGTTAGCCATTTTGATTTAAAATATCTAAATTAGATAGTGTAGAAGTACGTTGAACTATAGAAGAAAAAAGTTTGGCAATAAAATTCATGTATCCCATTAATATTAATTGGCTATGAGCAAGATTCAAAGGATGAATCGAATGATATATAATCAACCGCGTAAGAAGCCATGACAAAGTTTTATTCATGTACGGTTCTCTCCATTTTAGTCTTCATTGAACTATGTGTTGAAACTATCACTCCCATGTGTGGTCTACACGTCCAAAAAGTGTCAAGTTTTCCCAACAAAATTGGAAGTGTTTCATCATTCTTCATTTTTACTAAATTTAGTAATAAATAATTCAAGTGCTTAGAAGCAAGCAACCAAAATTGGCAAAATTGTGAGAATGTGGAATCAAGCGTGTGAGGTGTGTGTGGGGTCCAAACCCTAATTAAACCCATGTTTTGGGTCATATAATTAAGAACTCTACCTTACCCTTTAAATGGAAAATGTTATTGCGGTATGTTTTGGTCAATATACTCAAATTTGTTCTTTTCAGAGTAGAGTACAAATGCCGACTTAAATTTTCGGTCTTATCTCTTTTTTTTCTAATCTTATTATTTCATGTAAATGAGGAAAATTGTTACCTTTCTTAATTTTTGTTGAAAAGACAAAAATTCAATCTTATAGAAGATTTTAGTAAATATATATGTACTATACTTTCTTCATGAAAAACAGTATTTGTTTCTTCTTTTATATATCTTTTACATCAAAAAGTTTGTATAATTAATTTTATGCAAAATTTAGATTATTCTAGGCTTGTTGTAAACTGTACTTAAGTAGCAAGGTAAGGGTGATAGTGGAGATTTACAGTACCTGCGTTGTCCTTTTGATTTTGATATTAAAAAAAAATAAAAAATAAACAAGATATTTTAGCATATATGTGCGTCCCATGTGCATGTCAAAATAGAAAAAATGAAATAATTGGATATTAATCTATTTAATTTTGACATTAATATTAAATGACAAATGTTACTTGTTATTTTCCTTATATATCCCTCCCTCCAAATCAAGTCACCTTATTTCCTATTTTACAATATTTTTTGGGTTCTATATAATATATATATATATATATATATTTTTTTTCTATTTTACTTTTATCAATGATATTAATATTGTTGGTTGTATGTAATTAAATTATTTAAAACATTTAGTATGTAAATAGTAATCATTTGGTACCGTCCAAATGTTTGAGACTACCGTCCTCATATATATTGATTAGAATTTAAAAAAAAAAAATCAAAATGAATTAAGAGAATATAAGAATTACTTGTACCCATCAAAGTACAAAGTAACAATGTTATAATCAAATTTAAGAAAAAAGAAAACACAAATTAGACTATTTAAAGCATTACAAGATTAACAAACTAATTGGAATATTGAAGATTAAGACCCGAATTCAATCTAAATATGAACCAGTTCTAAGATGTTATCTTAATTTGAGCGGTTAATCCTGCACAATTTGCAACTTCTCTTTAGAATTAATTAGAATATTTATTTACTTTTTTCCATAAAAAATTAAAATATTTATCTACATCATGATAGGTGTCTATATATTATTTTTCACACAGCTAAGTATATAAGTTACAATACTGTTAATAAAGAAGGCATTTGGACTTCTACTTGGAGTCTTGGACTTTTCTTCTTCATATTTTCATTTTGGGATATATTTTCTATCTAGTTCTTTTGAACGAAGCATGAGTAGCTTCGTAGGGAACTTCTTGGATATTTATCCTCTATAATAAATTTTTTCATTTTACTTTTTATTAAATAATTATAAAAGAAGAGCACAAGAAATACTCTAACTAAATATAAGAGAAACAAAAACAATAACAAGACACACCAAAAAGAAAACTAAGAAACACCAATGAATTCAATGGTAAATTTGGTTATGGACACCAAATAAGTTATATATACGAGATTTTGATATGAATCACTGCTATTAATATTTCTCTTTTTCGATAACTACTGATATTTGTCTATAAAAATAATCAAATTTCCATAAATTAGAGGTCTGTCTATGAATAAGGTCTGTATATACTTGAAATAGTTCTTTCGTTATTTATAGAAGAGACTCATTGACTTCTCTCGACGCCACTTAAATGAGAGATATATCTTAATCATTTGAGTATATTTAGTTTTACGGTATAAGATGAAAATAAGTAGAATATATACTAAATTATATAGACTGATTTGTTTTTTAAAAATTGATGTTATATTATTCTATGTCTTCATAAGTAGAATATATACTAAATTATATAGACTGATTTGTTTTTTAAAAATTGATGTTATATTATTCTATGTCTTCCGACTCTATTACATCCTATGTAACCATCTAAATATAGAAAACATATTTATTCATCAAATTAGAAGTCTCCACAAGATCTAGTACTACATAGTATAAATTAGTTTTGTTTAAGAAAATGATTAATTATATTAAGAGTAGTAGATCTTCTATAATAATTGATGTATGACGTAACTGTTGTGACAACTATTAAATTATAATAGAAAATTTATTTTTCTTAGGCCACCAATGATTCTCACATTCACATTATCATACAATTTAGCTAGTTAATTAATAAATGAAATTGAATATAAATATAAAATTAGAGTTTGTTGGTGGTATAATTCCTTTTGCACTTTACATAGATAGGAGGTGTGAGTTGATGATATCATAAGAACACACGCAAGCATGCACTAGAAAGAGGTTTGACCAACAGAAGCAAAAACCCATTATTTCGTTACATATTAATTTTTTGCTTTAGAGGGATTGGTCATGGTCATATTTTTTGACAATATTTTAAAGTGGACTTTTCCTCTCCTTACCATCTGCCACCATAATTAATAATCACTCACACTCCCTCTTATAAATTCCCATACATTCTCTTCCAAATTCCAAACACCTCTTTGCAATCTAGTGTCACCGAAAAATACAAACAAAACAAGAAACTAGACATTATGAGTTTCGAAAGTAAGAGTCACCAGCTTTTGTCCAAGATTGCTACCAACAACAAACATGGTGAAAATTCACCTTATTTTGATGGTTGGAAGGCTTATGAATCAAACCCATTTCATCCCACAAAAAATCCTCAGGGTGTTATCCAAATGGGTCTTGCTGAAAATCAGGTATATTTTATATATCATATATTATTATTATTTATGGTTTCAAAGCTTGAAAAACTACTAAAGAAATTAAATTGGCAAAAAAAAATTAGAGAGGAAAAATATAATTTTTTTTTTAATCTATCTCTACATTAGTATTGAGAAAATTAAAAAGATTTTATTTTTTTAGTCAGTAATTTTCGTTGCCATTTCTATTTTTTCTACCATTGAAATACTCCCTCCGTCACAAATTTTTATATAAAAATTTAATTTTTTTGAAAATTAGATGCAATTGACGATGTTTTGTATCTTTAAAAATAAAAATAAAATGAATTTTATTTTTAGTTAATGAATGAAAGATAAAAAAAAAACTAAATTTATTTAAATTTATTATTTTTTAATATGTGTGTTAAGATTAAAAGAACTAAAATTCAAGTATCCATATAATATTATGTTTTATAGATAGTAAAATTTGTTACACAATTTGATGTAGTTAATTGCATGTTTGATATATGTAATTTGACCAATATGCATTGTTGTGTTCATATATGATTTTCTTAATTTTTCAGCTTTGCTTTGATCTGATTGAAGAGTGGATAAGGAATAATCCAAAGGCTTCAATTTGCACTCCAGAAGGAGTGAATCAATTCAGACATATTGCTAACTTTCAGGACTATCATGGATTGCCAGAATTCAGAAATGTAAGCAACATTTGAATAACTCAATATTTATTAGTCTCACTATAAATGTATTCATAATGTTGTAAAGAAAAATTGATCATAAAAAGTGACTTTAGTTCTTAATTTTTTTTAATTATTATTTAGGCTGTGGCAAATTTTATGTCAAAAGTGAGAGGTGGTAGGGTAAGATTTGATCCTGACCGTATATTGATGAGTGGTGGAGCAACAGGGGCAAATGAGTTAATCATGTTCTGTTTGGCTGATCCTGGTGATGCTTTTTTGGTTCCTAGCCCTTATTATCCAGCGTATGTAACCTAAACTCTCTTTTCATTTTATGTTTTTATTCAATGTATATGCACACTATTTCAAGCATACCTTAAAAGTGGAAAAAGATTAAAGCTTCTAGAAAGTGTAATAAATATTTTGTTTTGATTTAAAGGGAACCCAATTGGCTTCATTTAAGGGCTAGCTATTTAAAAAGTGTACTAGCTTTAAATAAAAGGGGGTAAAAAAATCATTCAAAAGCATTGCATCTTTCATGACTTTTTCTTAATGTTTCAAATATTATTTTTCTGTTTGAACTAGATTATTCAACTAGCATGTGTGTTGCCAATATTTATATCCTTGTTGATAAAAAAAAATATTAAGAAGAGTTGTTGATACTAAATTAAGTCTTCCTAGGTTAAAATGTTAATTGTCATAATATGATAATATGATATAGTAGTAATAGAGTTTGAATAAAAAAAATTGTTTTCAAACTCCTTTTAAGTGTTTTAGCTCAACTTCTTGAATCACACTTCGACCACTTAATAAGATAAATAGTCAGATGTATTTTTGACTAAGAATTAATTTCCTAAATCACTTGTTAAAAATTAAGACAAACTTTACTAGTTACATTACATTTAATTATTCTTGGTTAATTTCTTGCACTATATAAGAAACAAAAACTACCCTTCACACATCATTTTTGAAACAAAATTAAAATCAATAGTCCTTATTTAATGTACTATCTTTAAATGAATACATACGGATTTTAAGATTTATTTTTTTCTTAAAATAAAATAATGAATAATTAGCATTATTTGCTTGAATAAAACGAACCAATATAATTGAACAATGAATAAATCATAAAATTTAGTAGTACGAAGCAAATTCTAGGAATATTAAAAAAAAATTATGCAATTTTCGTGCGTGCTCTTAATATGCTAGCAGGCTGCTATTGCCTCATTAGTCAACAATCATGTGTGTTGCCAATATTTAATTAGTAAATCATAGTTAAAGTTGACACTTGTCATTGACCTTTGAAACCATGACCACATCTGAATATATATGGTCATCTTTTATTCAACTTAGAATAAAAACATAAAGCTGGATGTTTACAAATTTTTTGCACGGCAAGAAATCTTTATAAATTGCAATTCCAAATTTTGGTTAAAGAAACTTCATGGCATGTGCTATTGGACAATATATATTCTCTCAAGACACATAAGATTCACGTTTTTTCTTCTTTATATAAAATTTCACAATTACAATTGTTTGTCTAAAAATGGTCATACTTTATGTTTCTTAATTATGCTCTATACATTGAAAAATCTTAAATCCATAGTCAACTTTATATCTTTGTCTGACCCTGAGGACCACATATAGGATTTGAGTTGCTTCATTTTATATGACTTAATTAATGAAGTAGCAAAGTTTACAAATACCACTTAATTAAGTTATCTCGTAAGATTTTCTTACCTAACACAATAACACATTTTCACCTATTGTCTTTGAATTCATATTATATATATGAAACAAAAATTACATTTATTTATTAATTTGACTAACAAATAAATTTGTGATGTGTTATTACAGATTTGTCCGTGACTTATGTTGGAGAACTGGTATGCAATTAATTCCTGTCCAATGTGATAGCTCCAACAACTTCAAGATCACAAGAGAAGCACTTGAAGAAGCTTATGAGAAAGCAAAATCAGAAAAAATCAATGTGAAAGGTTTAATCATAACAAATCCATCAAACCCTTTAGGAACAACAATTGAAAAAGAAAGACTAAAGAGCATAGTGAATTTCATCAATGAAAAAAACATTCATTTAGTTTGTGATGAAATCTATGCTGGCACAGTTTTCACCACTCCGAATTTCACAAGTGTTTCAGAAGTTTTACAAGAAATTGAACACTGCAAAAAAGACCTCATTCACATTATCTATAGTTTATCCAAAGACATGGGTCTTCCAGGTTTTCGTGTCGGTTTAGTTTATTCATACAACGACGAAGTTGTGAATTGTGGTAGAAAAATGTCGAGTTTCGGATTAGTCTCGTCGCAGACGCAACATTTCCTAGCTTCAATGCTTTCGGACAACATGTTTGTGGAGAATTTTTTGGCAGAGAGTTCAAGAAGGTTGAAAGAGAGGCGTGAATTTTTCACAAAGGGACTTGAAAAAGTGAACATTACTTGTTTACCAAGTAATGCAGGGCTTTTCTTTTGGATGAATTTGAAGAGTTTGTTGAAAGAAAAAACATTTGAAGGTGAAATGATGTTGTGGCGTTTGATTATTAATGAAGTGAAGCTTAATGTGTCACCAGGGTCATCTTTTAATTGCTCTGAGCCAGGTTGGTATAGAGTTTGTTTTGCTAACATGGATGATGAAACTGTTGAAATTGCATTGATGAGAATTAGAGCATTTGTTGGAAGACAAAAGGGTAAAACAGTTGAAATCAAACGTTGGAATAGTAATTTAAGGCTTAGCTTTTCATCAAGAAGGTTTGAAGAGAATGTTATGTCCCCTCATATGATGTCTCCTCATTCACCAATGCCTCATTCACCACTAGTTCGAGCAACTTAATTTCACATCATTTTATTATCATATAATAATTATAATTATAATAATAAATCATATAGATTGTCTGTCTTCTTTAAGTGTTAATTAATTAACTATATATAATTAATGTCTGATGTATAGTTAGATGAATTGAGTTCATTTTCAATTAATCTAGCTATGATTTTTTATTTTATTAATTTATGCTTTTGTAGAGTTGTTTCTACATTTTAAGATGTTAAATGTATGGTTTTCGATTGTATGTTGGTGTCCTATGTATATGGATAGCTAACTCAATTGTATTTAGTTAACTAAAATGATTTGAGCAATATATAATACACTGTATGATTTCAAAACTTATGTTTCCAGTCTCATTTTTGTTGTTGAAATAAAGAAGTCTCATATCATATCATAAAACAAAGTCTCATATCAACACAAATTAAAATAGTCGAAGTAAAGTATAAAGCTAAGAGTGCACTAATTCAATAAAACTATTTTGGGCAATGTTGCAATTCTCAAGTTAAATACTAGAAGAAATTCAATCCATTCTCATTGATTACAAAACTTAATATTTGGATTGGCAGTTAATTTATCAAAATTATTTTGCTACTTTGATTTTATCGACAATAACACTTTGGAGTTTAAAAAAAAATTATAGTGTTGATTTAAAAAGAATTACAGTGTAACCGTAATTTCAAATTTATATTTAAATGAATTTATTCAAAATAAAATATCATAGTAAAATGACAAATTTAGAGAGTCTATATTACAGAGTAAATGTTCATCCGCGCTCTAATTTTTGCTTATCCACCTCTACATATATTTTCATAATTAAGTTTGATAGCATATTTTACTTACATTATCGGAAACTAAAAAATAGGCCTATAGTAGCCGGTAGGACCCAAGAAAGACAAAGAATATAAGCCCAAATAAAAGGGCCTACATGGGGCCCAAACTTTTTAAACACAAATAGTTATAACTAAAAAAGAAAATAGATAAACAAATCGAGTGCAGCTCATGAGCTAGTCTATATTAAGCCAATAAGCTCGGTAAATTTAAACTTACTTGTTTGTCATGGACATACATGCATTTGAGAAGAGCATATTAATTTGTTATTTTATTTATAAATAGTACAATTAATCATGCAATAGTTTCATTTGAGGAAGTATCTACGAATCCATGCTTTATAATAAGGTTTCTTATAAAGTTGAAATTAGCTGAACACAAATTTTTAGTCATATCATTGTGCATCCGTGGCTTTATTCGTTCCACATATATAATATGGTAGTAAAACAACCGAATTGTTATCCTAAGTTTAGAGAATTTCGATGCTATATTCGACATGTATAAATATATTTAATTTTTAAATTAATGGTTAAATAACTTTTTTAAATTATTCATTATCATTTAAAAAATTATAATAATTAAATATTAGTTATTAAAAGTGTTGGTGAAATAAAATATATTTATTTATTTTTGTTATTCATAATAATAATAATGATTACTTTTTACGATAAAATGTAAAAAAATAGTTTAGTATTTTTAAACTATGAAATATTATTTTTTTTTTCTTACGAAATAGTTTTTTCTTAAATTCTAATTAATTTGTTAAGAATTAATCTGATTGAAGATATAACATCATCATTAACTGAAATCAAAATATCTGTTAGATCTGGGTTACTATTTGTAAATTAATAAATAATTATTTTATTTGTAAAAATAATCATTAATTTATTAATTTTATAAGTAATTTATCAAAATCCTTTAATTTGCTAATACATCGTAAAGCTCCCTTAATTTTAATGTTTAAAAAAAATTATAAAATTATAAAAATTAAATAAATAATTTAGAAAGTGAGAAGATCCGTTATGTTTATATCCGTGTTTTTGTGTAGGTGGTTCTTCCCTTATCATATTTACTAATAAGATAAGTTTCTTTAAAAAGTAAATAATATCAATCATTGATTAATAAATCAATGACTAATATTAAATATACATATATGATCAATCATGTATATATATAATTTCAATATTTATTTATTCATTTTAGTAATTATTAACTTTAAATTATCTAAATTCATATTCGACATAATAATTAGATTTATTATTTCAAATTCCAAAACGACAATATATTTCTTTTGGTGAAAAAGAATCAATATGACATTATGTTCGACAGCTTGGGAGCACTAAAATATAATATGAGCAACCAAATTCTTACAAATGAATCCAACTCAGTAATGTTCCACTACATTGATTTGAATTAAAGTATAATTAGTGAACAATCATTGGACGCATTACTCATTATATACACATTATTACAATTAAAGACCATGAGCTTCTAATTGAGCTAAATTACTAGTTTGGAATGGTATACCAAGAAATTTGTAACAATCAACTTTAACATCTTGTATAAAGTAAGACGTAAATTTATACATGATTGTCTTGATTTGTATGTATTCATTTTATGGACAACGTGATTGTAAGTAGTCCTCAAGAAATCAAACTTCCTTGATGAAGATAGTTTTCCAATTTTAGATCGGTGGTTACATTTGAATAGAAGCCTTTTTTGTTTTAGTGAGTATGCAACTTCAAGTAAAACAAATTAGTTTAAGAATTTTAAAAATCAGTAAATATCTCTCTAAAATTATAAAATATTAATTAAAATAGTTCATATTTAAATTTTTACTATTAGAAACTATGATGTGAAATATTAATTGAATATGTAATATTTATGCGTTGATCTCATGTTAATGCTATCACAATATAAATTAATTTTCTTATGAATTTTAAATATTTTAGATTAACTTTTCAATAACTAATCTATGCATAATTACAACTATCCAATAAATTTATCTTTAAGAAAAATAATTCGTTAGTAAATTTGTCTTTGAGAAGATGACATTGATATGTGATCAACGTTGATAAGCTACATATTCAAATACAATATTACATCAGAATATATAACTGTAAAAATTTAGCCAATAATTATTTTAATTGATATTTTATAATTTCAAAATTATATTTATGAATTTATTAATTTGATGAACTATTATTAGAGTTTGATGTCCTTGTTAACTTTTACATTTTTGGGTACATAAGCCCTGTTAATTTGGTCGGGTGTGCATTGAATTAAATGGTACTGTAACTTTATTAGTTGAGGTCATTTTCCAGCATGAGGGGGGACAATATTGGGACCCACAAAATGAACATAAATTGGTAGTATACTATTTTTGATTGAGTTACATGTCTTCATTCTTACCCGGCAAATAAACCGACCATTTTCCATTGATGATTTATAATTGGATACACATTTGCAAACTAAATATGGGTGTTCTTACCTTCATGGGATTGACTTTCTTGGGAGCTTTTCTTGCCGTATGGGACATTGTTGTTCTTCTACTTTGCCTTCACAACAATCACACTAAAAAAGTAAATTGCATCATATTTATAATTTGATAGGAAATTCAACAACAAATATAATAACAACTCTAACAGAGCAATATGCAGCGGATAATCAATTTCCCAAACTTGCAAGAATCTGTGAGGAGCAATCAACAAATAATCACAGCAACTAAAATCACCATCACAAATGACACAATAATTTTTTAACGTGGAAAAACCTTCTCAATGTGAGAAGTAAACAACCACGGGACCAAGCCAGTAATAAAGCTCCACTATGATCAAAATATGGGTACAAAGAGTTTCTAATATGGCACAAATTCGTGCTCAGTAACCAGCCAAAAACAGCAAGGTAACTAGCACAACGATCAGCCAACACAATGAGAAAACAAATATGAAATTGAGAAAAAAGTTCAGCAAAAAAACCAGAAACACTGCTGCTGTCCGAATCCAATTTCTCCCACCTCAGACCTCTGATCGACGATCCAAACGGTCAGAATGAAGTACCACGAGTCACGAACCTGCTGTCCAAATTTCAGCCCGATCCGACGGTGAACGAAGGAGAAATCGCGAATTTAGTGCAGCTGCTCTGTTTTATGCGAAAATAGGGTTTGCTCTTCCTCTCTCACTTTTCTCTTTGCCTCTCTCTCTGAATTCAGCTCTTTCACACCCACTAATCTGACCTCTCTCCACTTGGATAAGTGAGACACATGGACTTGCACATATTGGGCCTTTCTCCACATAGGAAGGGAGCCCAAAACCCAACATATCCCCCCCTCACAACTATGTCTCACATCAAGTTTCAAACTTGCTTCTCAGTAATGCCTTGGTCATCATATCAGCACCATTATCATCTGTATGAACCTTGGCCAATTCCAACAACCCAGCATCCAAAACATCACGTATCCAATGATACCTAACATCAATGTGCTTGGACCTAGAATGAAAGGTTGAGTTCTTACCAAGATGAATTGCACTTTGACTATCACAAAATAGCAAATACTTATCTTGAACAAAACCAAGCTCCTGCAAGAATTTCCTCAACCATAACAATTCCTTGCATGCTTCTGTAATGGCAATGAACTCTGCCTCAGTAGTGGACAATGCAACACACCTCTGCAATCTGGATTGCCATGCCACAGCTCCCCCTGCAAGCTTAATCAAGTAGCCTGAAGTAGACTTTCTGGAATCAATGTCTCCAGCCATATCAGAATCAGTATATCCCACAAGAGTAGGCTTATCACCTCCAAAACAAAGCCTCAAACTGGTAGTACCACGAAGATACCTCAAAATCCATTTCACAGCATTCCAATGCTCTCTACCTGGATTAGACAGAAATCTACTAACTGTACCAACAGCATGTGCAATATCAGGCCTTGTACACACCATTGCATACATTAAACTACCCACAGCAGATGCATAAGGAACTCGTTGCATATCTGATTTTTCAGCTTCATTGGTAGGACTCTGACTAGTACTCAATTTAAAATGAGTAGCAAGAGGAGTACTTACAGCCTTAGCATATTCCATCTGGAACCTCTGTAACAGTCTTTCAACATAGTGTTCTTGTGACAGCCAAAGTTTCTTCTTGTTCCTGTCACGCATGATTCTTATACCAAGAATCTGCTTAGCAGCTCCCATGTCTTTCATGGCAAATGACTCGCCCAATTGCTTCTTCAACCTGTTAATCATGGAAATATTTTTCCCAACAATAAGCATGTCATCAACATACAATAACAAGATAATGAAATCATCATCAGCAAACTTTTTAACAAAGACACAGTGATCAGAAGTAGTCTTCCTGTAGCCTTGCTCACACATAACTGACTCAAACTTCTTGTACCACTGACGCGGGGCCTGCTTCAAACCATATAGACTCTTTCTGAGCCTACACACATAGTCTTCTTTGCCTTTAACAAGAAAACCATCAGGTTGCTTCATGTAAATCTCTTCCTCCAAATCACCATGAAGGAAAGCAGTTTTTACATCCATTTGCTCTACCTCCAAATCAAGAGTAGCAGCCAAACTCAACACAGTTCTAATGGATGACATCTTCACCACAGGAGAAAAAATCTCATTGAAATCAACACCCTTTCTCTGTCTGAAACCTCTCACAACTAATCTGGCTTTATATCTTGGAGATGTAGAATTGCTTTCTTGCTTCACTCTGAAGATCCACCTGTTTTCCAAAGCCTTCTTTCCCTTAGGTAGTTTCACCAAATCAAAAGTGTGATTATCATGCAAAGACTTCATTTCATCTTGCATAGCATCCAACCACTTCTTCTTTTCATCACTCTCCATGGCTTCATCATAACATTCAGGTTCGCCTCCATCAGTCAAGGTAACATAGTCATCAGAAGGATACCTGGTGGATGGTTTCCTCTGCCTAGTAGACCTCCAAACTTGAGCTTGAGGTGGTTCAGGAGCATCACCAAGATCCTCATCTTGTGACATCTCATGTTCTTCTTCAGCATCATCATTAGGAACATCAAAATCATCTCCAAGCTGCTGATCACCAACATCACCATGTTGCTCATCATTCTGAACATTATTTTCAGCAGTATCCAGATCATGTGTAGGCATCCGAACTGGATCAACATCAGACAAACCATTATCAATCTCAGGTGTAGTCTTCTCCATCTTATCAATGTCTTCAATGGTTTGGTCTTCCATGAACTTCACATCACGGCTTCTAACAGCTTTCTTCTCAACTGGATCAAACAGCTTGTAGCCAAATTCATCCTGACCATAACCGATAAAGATGCACTGTCTTGTCTTCCCATCCAACTTGGATCTCTCATCCTTTGGAACATGCACATATGCTTTGCAACCGAAGACACGCAAATGATCATACCTGACATTCTTGCCAAACCAAATCTTGTCTGGCACCTCAGCATTCAAAGCACCTGCAGGACTCAGATTAATAACATGCACTGCCATGTACAATGCTTCACCCCAGAAATGCTTAGGCAACTTTGCTTCAGAAAGCATACACCTAACTCTTTCAATCAACGTCCTGTTCATTCTCTCTGCTAAACCATTCAGCTGAGGGGTTTTAGGAGGAGTCTTTTCATGTCTGATACCGTGCTGCTTGCAATAAACATCAAATGGTCCACAATACTCACCACCATTGTCAGTACGAATGCATTTCAACTTCTTGCCTGACTGTCTCTCCACCATAACATGGAACTCTTTGAATTTCTCCAGAACTTGGTCTTTTGTCTTCAAAGCATAGACCCAAAGCTTTCTGGAACAATCATCAATAAAAGTAACAAAGTAAAGTGCACCACTAATTGACTTTACCTTCAACGGGCCACAAACATCAGAATGCACCAATTCAAGCAACTCTGACTTCCTTGAGGAAGGATGTTTCTTGAAGGATACTCTAGTCTGCTTACCAGCCATGCAATGAGAACATTTCTCCAACTCTGCACTCTTTAATCCCGGAAGTACATCCTTTTTAGCTAAACAATTCAGCCCCTTTTCACTGATATGACTAAGCCTGCGGTGCCACAAAGAAGCCTCCATATCCATGGCATTCACACTGTCTTTAGCAACCAATGCTTTAGTCCAATACAGTTTATTAATTTTCTCCCCTCTGGCCACAACTAAGTTACCTCTGGTGAGTTTCCATTTTCCTGAACCAAAGTGATTATCATAACCACCATCATCAAGCATCTGCACAGAGATCAAATTAAAGCGAACATCTGGAGCATGTTTGACTCCTCTAAGCAACAACTGCACTCCCATGTTGGTCTGCAAACAAACATCACCAATACCAACTACCTTGGACACACCATCATTACCCATCTTCAACACTCCAAAGTCACCAGAAGTGTAAGATGTGAAGAACTCCTTCCTTGGTGTAACATGCAGTGTAGCACCACTATCAATAATCCACATGCTCTCATCTGATACAAGATTGACTGAGTCATAGTCACGGAGAATAATCAGATCATCACAAGTAGCAGTAGTAACACGGTCATCATCATCATGATTCTTATCTCTCTGCTTACTGTTATTGTTTTTGCTCTCCCTTTTCCATATGAAACAGTTCCTCTGTATGTGCCCCATTTTGTGACAATAATTGCACTCCACATTCTTGTGTCTGGACTTGGACTTACTTCTGTTGTTCTCTCTACTCGCACTTCTGTTATTCTGTCTATTCCCTTTCGGTTCCTTTCTTTGACTTCGGCCCCTGTTCTCAGTGACAAGTACCTCGGAATGAGATGAAGTACCTTGTGCCTTCCTTCTCATCTCCTCATTAAGAACACTTCCCTTTACACTTTGCAAAGAGACAACACCATCAGAAGCTGAGTTTGTAATTGAAACCCGAAAAGTTTCCCAAGAATCTGGTAGAGTATTCAGTAGCCATAGTCCCAACACTTCATCATCAAATTTGATACCCATACCTGACAATTGATCTAGGAGCCCTTGAAAATCATTTAAATGATCTGAAATAGAAGTCCCCTCCTTGTACCTCAAATTCCTCAAGGGGTTCAACAAATACAACTTATTATTCCCTGATTTAGAAGCATACAAAGATTCAATCTTCTTCCACAAGGATCTTGCATGTTCCTCATTAGCAATGTGATTATAAACATTGTCTTCTACATATTGCCGAATAAAACCACAGACCTGCTGATGTTCAAAGCTCCAATCCTCATCAGTCTTGGATTCTGGCTTCTCAGTAGCAAACACAGGAAGATGCAAATTCTTCACAAATAACAGATCCTTCATTTTTCCCTTCCATAAGTGATAATTAGTGCCATTCAAACAAATCATTCTATTTGTATTTGCCTCCATCATTCAAACAAGTCAAACAGCCCCTTAACCAAAGAGCTCTGATGCCACTCTGATGGGAAATTCAACAACAAATATAATAACAGCTCTAACAGAGCAATATGCAGCGGATAATCAATTTCCCAAACTTGCAAGAATCTGTGAGGAGCAATCAACAAATAATCACAGCAACTAAAATCACCATCACAAATGACACAATAATTTTTTAACGTGGAAAAACCTTCTCAATGTGAGAAGTAAACAACCACGGGACCAAGCCAGTAATAAAGCTCCACTATGATCAAAATATGGGTACAAAGAGTTTCTAATATGGCACAAATTCGTGCTCAGTAACCAGCCAAAAGCAGCAAGGTAACTAGCACAACGATCAGCCAACACAATGAGAAAACAAACATGAAATTGAGAAAAAAGTTCAGCAAAAAAACCAGAAAAACTGCTGCTGTCCGAATCCAATTTCTCCCACCTCAGACCTCTGATCGATGATCCAAACGGTCAGAATGAAGTACCAAGAGTCACGAACCTGCTGTCCAAATTTCAGCCCGATCCGACGGTGAACGAAGGAGAAATCGCGAATTTAGTGCAGCTGCTCTGTTTTATGCGAAAATAGGGTTTGCTCTTCCTCTCTCACTTTTCTCTTTGCCTCTCTCTCTGAATTCAGCTCTTTTACGCCCACTAATCTGACCTCTCTCCACTTGGATAAGTGAGACACATGGACTTGCACATATTGGGCCTTTCTCCACATAGGAAGGGAGCCCAAAACCCAACATAATTATGCCTTCACAGTGATCTCATTGAATTAAATCATTGATGAAGTGATTTGGCTGATCTTCAAGTAATTCAAAAAGGTTACATTGTTAAAGAGTAGTACTAGTAGTTTATAAATAACAAATATATATTTTAATCTATTTAGTGTCTCTTATTAAAAATAAAATCATGAAAGTTTACATTTAAGACTTAAAGCAAATAATATTTCAAAAATGTAATTTGAATTTGAAACATTGGTGTAATAGGTATGGGCCTAAGCTACAAGTTTTTTAACTTCAGCTGCAATTATTTAGCCCCTTAATTTTTATCTCTATTAACTTTTGCAACAAAAAGTACCACTTTACATGAAAATTGAGGTTAAAGGTAATTATAAAAAACATACACTATTGAAAAAATTCTAAAATCTATATTGAGTAAAGATAAAACATAAATATATTTTATAAATAAAGATATCATTCACGTTTTAAATTAATTTTGTAAAAATGAATTAGATTCAATAAATATTTAATATGATATAAAATTTAAGAATGTATTGATCCGAGACATCCGTTATTTATATATGTGACATTTAAAATCTTATATCTATTTTCAAGGTCTTATTCATTCATACTTATTTAAAAAGCAACTAAAAGTTTAAACTTTTCAACATCTTTTAAAATCTCACAGCTATTAGAGTGTCACACTTCTCAAGTCACATAATCACAGAAAAAATAAATACTTCTAAACATGTCTGAAATGAAAACTAAAAAGGAATTTTGTTCCACCTAGATATCATATATTAGAGTTCAAATATCATGAATTCGGATGTACATAATGTTGAAATACAAATCAATATAATATTAAAATAAACTAGTAAAGAACCAAACTTGGAATTTGTAACTACTACTGCAACTTGTTTCTAACACTGCATGACTTTCATATGACAACAATTGCACCATCCAATTCAAAAAAACAAATGTACAAATGATTACAACTTCAAAATCCAAAATACAAAAGTATCGATTTGGTCTCTTAGGGTGTATTTGCGAGTTGATTTTTAGAGAGAAAATTTTTGAAGGATTAAGTTTATATTTTGTTATATATTTAATACTTTAAAAAATTAAAAGAACATCATAATATTAATACTCATTTATCATGTTGTTTTTCAATTTTTTTAAAATTAAATATATTTATTTTTCTAAAATTTAACTCTCAAATACATCCTAAAAGTTTAACAAATTTAATTCTTTCATGAGCAGAGAAGAAACTAGGAATTGAAAAAGAATGAATAATATTTGAAATTTACAGATTTTTAGATTTTAAAAAAATTATTAGGCCCAAACTGTCTAAAAAAAATTGTTGTACATAGTAAATGTCCTCTGATTTGTTTTGTTTACAATACACATGAACTACTATATGACACGTGAATTGTCTAACATGATTTAAAATCGAACAAAAAAAACTAATTAGAAAATAAAAAATTGGCAAAAAAATTAATGTATCTCAGTTTATTTTTATAAAAAACTAACCACTAACCTCCATATTTTTTGTACGGGACAAAAATAAATCTTTACTCATCGAAGAAAAATGGTATATTTAAAATTAAGTTAATAGGTGTTAATAGTAATTTTATCTTATTATTTAATTATGAGAGTTTTCTTTATTATATTATATTTCTTAAATAGAATATATTATTTAGAAAATTAAGCAGGACAGGTTTCTGTCAAATTTTACTCCTCTTATAGGAATTATTTCACGATGAGATTGACAAAATCTCTGATTTTGCCAATTGATAAAACCATAAAACCAAACATTCATTTCATGATTGGAAAGTCTTTAGTAATAGGGAGATTTGATGAACAATACATCAAATCAATTTGTTGGATATAAAGTCAATTTGATGGCTGAACTTGATGAATTAAGGAGCTCATGTATTCTTTTTAAAATGAAAATAAATTCAATTAAAGAACACAACAAAGAGAGGAAGGAAAATCCTCAAGAAGTCAAATTGGAAGGATAAAACGGCAATCCAAACTGGTTGTGAGTATATTGGGCCTCATTTGCTAAGAAATGGGCCACTCTATTACTATTCTTACTAATATAGATTAAAAGAAAATTTTCACCTCACATTCTCAAAAATCTTTTAAAATCTATTTGTTTTTGTCAATTTTCAATTTATTCTGATTAACCAATCATGACATTTGTTCATATTCATCAATTCAAATATATATACTAATTTGAAAATTTGTAAGATTTTTTAAACCTTTAAATTGGTTTAAAAGTGAAAATAAATTTATAAATTAATATTTTTGATCTAAATATATAAAAAAAATTAGAAAAATTATAAATTAATATTGACATATCTTAATTCAATTCAAATAAACTTGAATTGATTAATTTGTAGATAATTAAAATAAAATAAAAATAAAAATTTAGAAACTTATAAAATGTTAGGAGTGAGATAAACCCTCCCTTAAAAGAAATAGTTCTAAAATTCTAACAGCAAGAACAATTGGGTTCCAAAATTCGAAGTTATCTAGTTCATACACTCAATGACCCCAACATTGTCTGCTTCAGAATATTTACTAGCCATAACAAAATGTGATTTGGCCAAATAATATTCATTCATCGTAAAAATTGAAGCTATTAACCCCAAGAACCAATGGTACCGACATAAGATAAATTAGAGATTAGAAGTAGGTGGCAAATTAATTAGGAAATACTAGAAGCAGTTACACGAAATTTGGGGGATGGAAATGAAGTGAGTTTTTGAATAATTGTTACTGTGTTTCAGTTGTTCTAAAGGATTAATTTCAATATTAATTATATAGTGTTGTTGGAGATATAAGTGTGTTAATGAGTAGTCTTTCAATTTAGTTCAACCGATAAATGCAGAGAAATATAAAAAAATTTACGATCAAATAAGAAGAAAAAAAAATGCTAATTAGCACACATAGTATTGGATGAAATGGAATGGTAACAGATAAGTATTGAATTGGATCTTATCTTTTGCAGAATTTTGAGGATATTATTGGACAAGAACCACCTAAGTAAGTTGGGCGTGCATCGTGTTCATACTATGTAAGTAAATGGATACTCTGCCAATACACGATTCAAGATGGTATTCCCTCATGTTTATATATAACAAAGTTTTTTGAATTTTTTTTATATATAAAAAACTATTTAAAATATATTTATTGTTTAAATTAATTTTATATAAAATATTTTATCTTTTTTATATTATTAATAAATATTTAATGTACCATCATTTTTAATTAAGATATATATCAAAATAATTAAAAATTAAAATAGTTAATAAGTATATTATTTACAAATATTTTTATTATTTTTCTTTATGAATAAAAAAAAATTTGATAGTATTTGAGAAGAAATAGTGTTGAATAATTTTTCAACTTATAAATAGAATTGAATAATTACAATTTAACTTTTGAAACTTTGTTTGAACATTAACAGGAACAATTTGTAACGTTTGAACATTGAACAGATAAGAGATTTAACCTGCCGTAAACAATGACCAGTAATAATTTTCAATATTAAATTTTGTGTTATAAATCTTAGAATATTTTCTTGGCTTTTTGTTTATATCCTTGAAAAGACATGCGGTGAGGTGAGTGACGATGATTTATCATCCACTCACCGCCCAAAAAAACATATAACTTGTCATTAGTCAAATCCATCCACGTATGCATATCATCCATAACGTCCTAAATGATTATTAACAGTTGCAGTTACCTAATGCATCTTGAAATTGGAATGCAGATGCATTTTTATTTGCTCTCTTATGAAAGAATGGTAAAAAATGAAAATTAACCTCATTTTCCACTATCGTCCTTAAAACCTAGGAAGGTGAAAAAAATTAGTTATAAATCAAACTCTTTACTAGTTTCCGTATAACACATTTATAGAAAATAATAGTAGCTTGTTTTATAAGGTAACCTAATTTTTTTTATTCAAATAATGGTATTATGTTTTAGTATTTTCCAATTTAAAAATAATTAAATTTTATTTAAACTAATATTATTTTAATAAATATTTAATTAATCATTTATTTATCAATTAAAAAAAATTATATAAAATCAATTATATTAATTTTTATTCTAACATATCTAACTTACAGTTTTTTATTCTAAAACTTCGTATTTAAATTTTCTTTAAGCTCCGGATTATTATATATATACCCACATGGTTTTCATATAAAATGATTATCTCTCTAAAATAATCAAGCCTTTATTTTTTATTTTGCAAATTTAATCAAGCCTTCTATTTTGGACAGAATATTCTAGAAATATGAGCATGCATGTGGAACATCTGGACAGAGTTCAAATACAAAATAAAATACAAAATATGAATGCCTACACAACATTATCAACAATTTGTTGATTACTCACATGCGGTTCCTTTATAATGTACAAGTACGAATAGTGATGGTTGTCGTGGATTGATTAAAGATTGAATACAAAGCTAAGATGACCTGCCACCTATAAAAAATTAAGGTGGTAGCTTGGGATTTTTGTCTTCATATGTTAGTAATAAAAACGAATAAGAATAAGATTGAGGGGATTACTTTAATTGTGCACCACTAAATAATAATACTAATAATATATTAAAATTAAGCATAGATCTGGTTGATAGGCTTTAACCACACCTTTAAAACAATCAAAAGAATTATGATTCTATTGAGGAGAAAATTCCAACAAGCTAACATGTAGATCAAAAAAGGCCATTAGAAAATTAAAATAAATCATGATGATGATAGCTAAGACCGACCAATTACAAAATGGGGACCTTGGAAATTCAATAATTCAATATAGATATGAATCAATGGGGCCAAAGAATTGATGAGTGAGTGATTATGGATTCATTTTTTTCACTTTTCAATATAGTATATTTGCATCATAAAAATTGGGAAAGTTTTAACCTTTGTGTCCCAACCTCAGATCTCACCAAACAAACGTGATGGGGTAACTTGCTTTTCAGCCACCAATTGTCCCACATGACAAAGGACATGACAATTCCACATAATAGTATAAAGAAACATTTTCTTTATGACATCAAGTAGTGGTGAGTGTCATAAGAGATTGAGATTCTCCCATAATTTGACCATTTTAAAACCGGGAACTCACCTTATAAAACCATATGCTTATCGTTTTCAATATTTTTACCATAGAACTTTAATCACATTTCAAGCACACAAAGTTTTCTTTATCATATAACACCTTGTATTACTTTCTCAACATTTTTCTAGTGTAAACTAGATATCATCCATGTTTCATTGCAAAAACTAATTTTGAGTTATATGATTACAATAAACGATAAAACTATTTTTCAAATACATTAAAGTTGATACATTAACAAAATGCAATTACTTTCTTTTGTATA
The DNA here is from genome assembly GCF_000331145.2 of Cicer arietinum. Lineage (NCBI taxonomy): Eukaryota > Viridiplantae > Streptophyta > Magnoliopsida > Fabales > Fabaceae > Cicer > Cicer arietinum. The sequence continues at coordinate 61,621,055 of NC_021162.2, read as the reverse complement.
AAAAACTAGCATAAATTAATTACTAATTAGATTCACACAACACAACTAAAAAGGGAAAATAGTATGACTTACATTATAATTGCAAAACAAAATCGATACCCCAAAATTTTATTCCTTGTTTCTACACATTGCTAATAGGTAGCCCCAAGACAACTTAAGAAGGGGCCATGACCAAAATATATATACAAAGAGAGTTTCTCTCTTGTTGGTGGTTACTCTCTTCATAATAGAGAATTGATTCCATTACAAGTCGAATAAGTTTTACACATCACATTCCCCAACCTTGCTATTTAACAAATTACACAAGCATTGGGATTCTCTTCCATACTTTGAACATAGTAATATGTGGTCATGTGAGGATTATAAGCTCTATAAGCCTTGACCATCTCTGAAACAGGGTCAGGGGCTGGCTCTTTCTTCTTCTCCTCTTCTTTCTTCTCTTCTTCTTTCTTCTCTTCTTCCTTCTTCCCTTCTTCTTTCTTTGGTTCTTCCTTCTTTCCCTCTTCTTTCTTCTCTTCCTCCTTTTTTGGCTCTTCTTTCTTCTCTTCTTCCTTTTTTGGTTCTTCTTTCTTTGGCTCCTCTTTCTTCTCTGGCTCCTTTGCTGGTCCTACTGAGATTAAATCTGCTTGCCAATATTTTCTAAGTTTGCTCACTACACTTACTGGATCAACAGTTCCTACCACAGTTAATTTCTTCTCCTTCATGTCCATAGTGATAGCATCAATCCCTACATATGGTTCAACAAGTGATCTTAAGTTCTAAAATTAATCTACAACTCCAAATGTACCAAGAGAGAAAATAAATTTGATAAATTTATATCATCAAATATTTCTCAAAAATAGTCTAGAGGTGTATTGTGCAACAAAAAGACATTTTTTATTGGGAAGAAAAGAACTTAATTTAAAGTTGATTATTTTAAAGTTGACCAATAAATAAAAAGTGTCATGTTATGTGAACTTAATTCAATATTGAAAAGTAAAAAGTTTAAAGCAGAACATTTGGAATCTTGGGTCTGCAATTTCATTGAATTAGATCCAGTGTCTTTTTGACATATTTATTATTATTATTATTATTATTATTATTATTATTATTATTATTATTATTATTATTATTTCCCGAACAAAGAGAATTAGGATTATTTTGTGTAGTGATGAAATCTTTCATATTTGTTTTTCTTTGAAAAACAATGAAATATTTGAAAGAGATTGCAACAAACATTTTTCTTTTACCAGAGGATGCAACAAACATGTTCCTTTCGAATCACGAAAACCCATTTCATAATATTGTAAGATACCCACGGAACAATTTTGTTATGACATTCTAACGAGTAAGGTCGTTGTCAATCAAGTAAAAAAAGTTATTAACAGATAATCAAAAGTAAAACGCAACTCACATATGTCTTCATCCATTAACCGAGTCTCAATATAAGTACTTTGCGACAAAATGTCAAATAGAATAATATGGTTACATTCAGTATAGTAATTAAAATATTTTTTAAGTGTTTTTCACTTTTTTAAATAATTCCTTTTATAAAATTGAGACACTGTATGTACATTCAACAAAGTATGAATATCATAATAATACATATTTAAAACAAAATAGAATTTCGTACACTAATAAATTAAATAAACGTGATTGTAATAGAGAGCTAAAATTTATATCAAAATATATGATATATATAAAACAATAATAATAAAAATATTAGAGTAATAATTTCGTACCAAAAAAATAAAATAATTACATTGGTTAAAATAACGTCTTAAATATAAATAAAAAGTATTTAAATATATTTAAGACGGGTAAGAGTCTTGGTGCATAGGGGTTGGACCAAAAAGATAAATAAAGCATGAAATAAATGGTCACCTACCACTAATGGGGGTACCTAACTTTCACGCACACCCAGATCTCAAAAATTTGTAACATTCCCTTGATTTGGGTATTATTGGAAATCAGCAACTTTGGTATCACAAATATTACATTATTGAACAATGATTTGGTACCTGAAAGTGTTGAGACTGCCTTCAAGGCCTTCTGCTTCGCCTTATCATCTGCCAAATCTAACTTCAGCACAAACTTCTGCAATCATATCACATAAATAATAATTACTAAAACCATAAATTCTATACCAAATGTAACTTACCAAACAAAGTTCTCTCACTTTACATCTTTGAAAAGAAACAAATAAAATAAAATTTTATGCCACACAAATACCCCATATGTTCAATTAAATACACAACAATTAACCTATGTATAATACATAGTCAAATTTTATACATAAAAGTGTTTGATGTATTTGATCTAAATATATAACACTCATATTTATAAATGAGAAAAAAAAAAGGTAAATAAAATAAAATCAGGGGATATGGAAAGAGAAAAAAGAAGAAAACAAAATAAAGTTTATACAGAATTAGCAGTGAATTATTCCTTTTGGAAAACAATAAAAACTATAGAAAGTGTGAATCATATACCTTCATTTTACAGTCCTTATTTAGATGTAAGCAGATCAGAGACAGAGAAATTAGAAGGAAAAAAAAAAGGGTAAGTGAGGTGAAATAAGAGAGAGGAGATAAGGGTGTGTGGAATACGAAATGAAATAATGGTATGTTAGAAAAAGAAAAGGACTTAAGGACACACTTTAATACCGGAAAATCCGAACCAAAACAAGGAATGCAGAATAGGAGAGAGAATGAAAAGCTAGAGAGAGAAAGAGAAAAACATGTAGTAGTACTAACTACTACTAAAGAGTAATGGAACAGGTGGAGAGAGAGAGAGAGAGACGTAGAGAGGAGTGAGAGCCTGTTATATACGACAACCACAACCACAAGGTTAAACTTGGGGCTGTCGTTTTTTTCTCCATTTAATTAACTAATTGCCTCACGCATGTAGTAATGTTTGGATGAGGAGCAAATTTTTGTTTTCTATAGCTACAGGTATAATAATGCTTAACTTTACTAGTAGTTTATACATTTGTTTTCATATTATATACTTTTAGAATACTTTTTATATTTTCACTTAGTTATATTTAATTTTTATTATAATTAATTGTGAGATGTTCATAATATAATTTTTTTAACATAGATATAACAATTAAATTCAATTTATATACATCATTTGTTTCACGTTAATTGGAAAAAAATATTTAACTCATATACATTTTAATGTAAAAAAATTTTACATTGTCAATCAATTACAACCGGTAGAAATTCGGTCTAAGAGTAAGGTTATTAAAGCATCCACTTTATATTTTTAAAAATAAATAAATTTTAATTTGATAAACAACCTCTAAAATAATTTTGTAATTAATAAAATAATAAAATTTTCTCTAAGACTAATATTGTCTCAGCAAATGTTAGCTTAAAAGACTTGATTATTTATTGAAAAAGAAATGTTATGCAAAACCAATTATAATTATATTAATTTAATAAATAATTTTTTATTCTATAATATTTAAAAATATTTTTTTATAAAAAAATTTAATAATTTTAGTAAAATACTGTTAAAGGCTCTCATAGGTCTCATATTTATATTTGTCTTATGTCTTCATATGTCTTGGTCTAGTTCTGATAAAATCGTTTGAATTTTATTATAATTATCTCTAAAATCATACTCATAAATGATGATATGCTAAGTGTGTAAAAAATTTACACTCACAATAGATGACAATTAATCTCAAAAAAATTATTCCAAAGAAATAGTTATTTTTAGTATTCAATGTAATTTTATTTTCAATTGGACTAGTAATTAATATCGTGTGTATTAACCCTAACTTATAATTCTCCCTCTCTAAATTTTTTATAAATGGAATACACCATTTGTGACGAACTCACAGCATTCAAGTTAAAAGCGTAAAATGACAACATACCTATAAATATGATGGAGAAAAGTAAAAGATAAAATTTTTGCAACTAGACACGTTACAAAATACAAATTACAATTTGTACCAAACAACGTTACACTAGGCATGGGATAAAATGGACCACTATACTTTAGGTGGTCAATTGTGGGTAACAATTAATCTCATCCATTAGAGTTTGAAAGCTCTGAAGATCTAATGATAAACCATATATACACATTGAAGCTTTCTCTGTATTCCACCTTTGTCACATTAATTTTTGCCAACTCACATCTTCTCATTTCTCTGCAGTGAACACACCCTCCCCTTATGAACTTTTCCCTTCCTCGTGTTCAATTTCATAGTTCAACCGTAGGTTATCACACTTGAAACTAGCAAATTATTAAAATCATTTTAGAATCTGGTGCTATAAAACCCAACTATTGAGATGTCTAAGAAATACTTGAACTCAATCTGAATAATTTATTGTACTCATATATATGGTATGAGTTGTCCTTGACCCCACTATAGCGGGAGTTTTATAGCACCAGATTCAATTAAGTCGTTTTGACAACTAACTAATTTAAATGGTGATTATATATAATTCTCACTAAATTGAATGATAAAGTTGAAATAAGTTAGTTTTAGTTAAGAAATGATTCCTTGTTTGGAGTCGCTAGCTTCGAACACTTGATATATCACCCGAGTGGCAAGGCCTTCAATCTGAAACAGGAAAGGAAAACATATACAAATTCTATATTGTTGTACATTATATATAAATAAAAAATGTATACTAGTATATACTTGATAATAAAGAAATAAGGCCCCGAATTTATAACTCTAAATTTCAGGGTCGGCTTTGAATTAGAACAGTATAAAAGATGGCTATTAGTACTGTTCAACATAATATAAGATTTAATCGTTTATTGATTTTATGTGATAATCTGCAAATATAAGATGAATTTAAAATTAAGTGGAAATTTCTGGAGGAAGAAAACAGTTTCGATAGAAAACATAAAGGCCATATAAAATAGCTATAAAAAATAAAGGCCATGTAAATTTTCAAACAAAATAGAATATATGTAGATCATGTGCAATATTATTTAATGAGACGTTTGATTCATACGAGTGTACACGTATATTTATATATACCCACTTGATATTTCAGCTACACAATCTCTTTACTATTACAAATCTGAACGCATTTAATGTATTATATTTTCTACTATAATTAATTGTTACAAAGAGTGTATCAACATTTTCCTTTTGAAATGAAATAGAAATAGAAATGTTAATAAAAAATATGATGTATCTTATTAAAATACATTTCTACTTTTCATATATTTTTTATTTTTATATTTTATTCTAAAATAATATAATATTTATTACAGTAGATCTTAACGGATATTATATTGTACTATGATCAATTACTATATTTACATGGTTATCTTAAACTTATTTCCAATAGAAACAAATTAAATTGGTATAGACACAAATTAATCTTATCCCTATATAATTAAATCGAAAAGTAATAACCATTCGTCTAGAAATATATTTTTCTTCACGTGAAAATTTATTTGTTAGAGAACGAGGGTTTCATTCCTAAGAGTATATTTGAACAATTTCAATTATACGCAGAAGATTGTATTTATTTTTTAAATTTGAGTATATATTTTTTTAATCGTGAATTAAGTATAGTATTCATTTCACCTCACAATAGATGTTGTTTAAGTTTTTTATATACATATTAAAAAAATAATATATTAAAAGAAAGATAAAAATTATTTTACCAATCTTCTCATTTTAAGAAATGCAATATTAAGATGTTTTGTATTATTATTATTAATACAAATACAATTACACTATTTTATCTGACGTGTTCCTACCCATGGTTGTGGGAAGCTTAATAGTGATGGTATTGACACTTCTCATGGTTCTATTGCAACATCTGGTAGGGGTGTGAGATAAGTATGGTAGATTATTGGTAGGGTGTTCTTATGATATTTAATTTGTACTTGTAGTATTGCCATGGCGGGATTTTGGAGATTCAATGTGGAACTCAACTTATTATGAGTAGAGGTGTTTGTGGTTCGGTTTGAATCGATTATGAAGTAAAAACTTATTAAATTAAAAAGTTAAAATACTCGCACTTTAGTTCAGTTTGAATTACATATAAAATAAATTGATCTGATTTGATCTGAATTAATGAAGTTTAAATTGGATTGATTTTCAATTATTTAAATTATGATTATAAAATATGATGGAATAGTATTATTATAAAGTTGTGTTCAAATAACAAGTTTAAAACAAAATATAATATTTAATAAACTAAAATTAATATTATGAAATAATGTAATGGATTATGTTTGAAATATATGCAATAGTAAAATATATATATATATATATATATATATATATATATAATAGACTAAATAAATAAGTATTATTAATAAAAAATAATACTAATAAATAATAAATTAATGCAATATCTAATACTAATAAAAAAAATAAGTCTTAAAATTAATATATTTGCAGTTTGATTTTGAAAATGAATCCGAAATTATATTCAATTTGTACATTTTTTATAAAAGAATATCCAAACATATCCAACAATGTTGAGATTGAATCATATAGTGCTTGATAGCAGCAAACCTTATTTTGAAATGGATACAATGTTTTTAATCCGATATACACTTTGGTCCGTGCCTTCCGTAGGTCGAAGCATGTGCATAAGAAATAAAATCAAGTTGTAGTTTCTTTTGCTTAGTTTGAGTTGTCTTTCTAGAAATAGTAAAATAAAATAAAAATTGTATTATATGTCCTTTAATTTATTTACGAGTAACACTTAAATTATTTATTTTTCTTATTTGAATCATATATCTTTTAAAATATTTACAAACTTACTATTTATATTTTAAAATGTTTATCGAATTATCTTTTGTCTTTTTTTTTTTGTTTATTTACCCTTTTATTTTATTTATTTTTTGTATAATTATCATTTAAAAATGTTGACGTGTCATTAAAAACATTGAATAACAAGTTCATATAGAGTATTATTAATAACTTAAATAAAAACCAAAATTTAATTGTTTGGATTTTTCAAAACAAAAGAAAAACAATACATCAATCATCTTTTTACTCAACCTCTTTGCCTTTCATCAACAATCAAATAAATTGTCAAAACTAATCTAACATAGACTTATCAATCATCATTTTTAATGACACATATGCTTTTAAAGGATAATTTTATAACTATATTAAAAGATAAATTATCTAAATGAGAAAAACAGAAAATAAATGATAACTTTATAAATATTTTAAAAGATAAATAATAATAATTAATTTTATAAATATTTTAAAAGATAAAAAATCCAAATGAAAAAAATAAAAGTTAAAGGACTCCTAAAATGTTAACACATAAATAAAATAATGTCCTAATTGTGCAATTTTTTATTTATGTCTACCTTCTCATCTAATGCAATGTTGACCAATTTGAGAAGTGTTTTTTTTTTCCTTTTCTCTATAGATATATAGTCATGTAGTTTTTTCTGTTCTTGGAGCTTGCCTCTTAATTTCAAAATAAAAATGACAATATTGTTTTGTATTAATATTTTTTGGGTACAACTTTGTGTTATTTATTCTATTCTTTTAAGTTGTTTTTGTACAGTTTAATATTAGTTAAAATACATTATTAATTCATTCTTTAAATTTAACTCAATTTTTATTTAAGTTTTTTTATTCTAGAGTTGGCCCTTTAAATCTCAAATCATATACTACTTGATCTTTTTTCAATTTATGTTTAATACCGTTAAAAAAATACCTACATAATTATTAAATATTTATGTGTCTATGACAGGTGGTGAGGTGGTATCAAATCATGTAAAAAAAAATTATACTTTTTAATTAATTATTATTCTAAATTGGTTATATAAAAAACTCCTAAACATTCGAGCCTAGAAAAATGACATTGGTGAAGAAATTGGAAAAATTGAAGAAATGTTACTTTTACATTGTGTTTGGTTTCACATAATCTTGAAGGAAAGATTTGAAGGAGGAAAGATAGCACAGATTCCAACATCCTTCCACCATTTGGAATAACAAAACAATGGAAAGGAAAAATAAAGTTTTGACGGAAAGTGTGTTTATATCCCGTTTATAATAAAAAAGACTAAAAAATCATCAATTGTTATTAACTTTTTTATTTTATAATAATTAGAGTTTATAATTTAACAAAATTTTAAATAAATTAAAATACATTATTAATGTATTATCATTACTATTTATTGATAAATTCTACTACAAAAATTAAGTAAAAATCAAATAATGTTTGGTAATTTAGTTATGTTTTGATATAATCTATTTATAATTTATGTATAGTTTTATTTTTATTTATCTTTTAGAGAAAAAACAACATTTTACATTTTTTAATATTCTTAAATTCTTTTTTATTATGACTGAGTATTTATTTATTTATTTTTATTAGGAGTTTATTTTAATTTTATTCTCTTTATTATATTTTATATTTTCTTGAAGATATTTATATCATTTCATTATTATACTTCTTTTTTTTCTTTCATTATCTATTTAATATTGTTTTTGTTGACACCTAATTTTTTGTCTGCTGCTTTTTTACTTTTTATGAAAAATAATAAACATATAAAAAATAAAATACAAATATAATGATGAAAATAATAATAAAAATAAATAATTAGGCATTTAAACTTTTCAGAAATTTCACTATTTTCTAAAAAAAAGTATATAATTGAAAGAATAGAAACCGGAAAAAAATGAATTGACGGAAATAAAAATTATTTGGTGATAATTTGAATGAAAAGAAACCGAAAGTAGTGAATCAATGATAATAAAAATCAATATAATGGTAATCAATTGAACGAAAAGAAATAAATCAATGGTAATAAAAATCAGTATAATGGTAACCAGTATAATGTGGCGATGAAGCAACATGCGGCACAAAGGCCACCGACGGTTGAGGTGAGTGATGTTGCGCGGCGTGTGAAGATGAACTTCATCCGGCAGGTCGACTATTAATTCTAATCCTGCGAAGAAAAAAAAACTATTTATTTGTTATGTTTTTTTTTTAGTTATTTGATAAAATCGTGATGAGTTTTATGTTATATTACAATAGAGTGAAGTTTGTTTTACTTGATGATTGATTTATAAATATCAATTATTTATGTTGTTTTTTTTAGTATTTGTGTTGGAGAACAATTTTATGAGCATGCAACTTAAGAAAAAAAATGAAAACTTAACATATGAGTTTATTTTTGCATAAGCATAAAAAATAAACTAAACTATATTTTTTTAAATGATACAATACAAAGAAGTTAATAAAAAGAAAATTAGAGAACAATAAGAAAACGATACCTTACTCCTGAATTGGTTTTGCTGGACTTGTTTTATTAGATTATATGCTTGGTATAGATTACAAAATACAAGAGAAAAATTGTCAATTGATCACTATTTTTATTACTATTAATCTATTTTTTTTCATTCAATTGATTAAGATTTTTATTATAATCAATCAAATTTTTTTTGATTTATTTTCATTCAATTATATATGTTTTTTTTATTTAGAAAAAATAAAACTTATGAAAAGGAGTAAGAAAAAATCCAAAACTAAAAGCAATCCATAATTTTTTAAAGTTTAAAAGCCTAATTATTATTTTTTTATTATTAGATTTTTTTTTATATATTTATTATTTTTTCATAAAAAACCTAAAAATAGCCGACAAAAATTGGTGTCAATAGTTTCTTCCAACCAACTATAAAATTATTTTATTTTATTTTCTTTAACTTTTTTTTCTTTTATTTTCTTTCCTTCCATTTTCTCTTATTATCCAAACAAAGTATTAGACAAAAAAGAAGAAGATGATATAATGAAGTTCACTATCGCATCCTTCGGTCGTACAAAAAACTCATAACCGTTTTTCCAAAAAGATTTCTCAGATTTACCTATGGAACATTTTCATCATCAACCAACATGAATAACACGAGCAGATAAAAAGATGGGTAATAAGTTTGGGTTTTAATGGAATTGGTACGAACAAAAAGAGATGGGTTTCTATTTTATGCGTACGGAAGAGGAAAGAGACGGGTTTGAAGACTCGTTCTTCTTGTTGCTGACGTTGCCATGGGAATTTTTCTCTTTGGGGTAGTGGGAGAGGAAGATGAAATTTGAGTTGAAAAAGACGAGTTCTTCTAAATTTATTCTTAAGGAACAAGGATTTATTAGTGTGTCAAACCATCCACCCTAATGGGTTCAGCGGACTTTTTCGGACCGAACCAAAATGTCCCGTTTTTAATACTGACTGAAAAAATACATTCCGATCTTATATGAACTGCTGGATGGGTAATTTGTATATTTTTAATTCGTTATATTTTTAATTTGAAATTTGTTTTTAATACTCATTTGAAAAAAATTATGGTATATTATTTATGTATTAAATATAAATTAAATTGAATGTTCATTTTAAAAAATTATAATTTACTTTTTATACAAAAATTAAGTTTGAATTTTTCAATTAACGCAAGTTCAATTCAAAATTTTCAAAACAACATATTATCCAAACAAAACACAAATTAAAATAAGTTTAAATTGTCCAAAAGTTATAGATATTATCTAGTATAACACACATGAATTTAGATTTGTCTAGCATAATCCAAATTCAAACTAAACTCAAATAGAATAGTAAATAGTTCTTATGTGACTCTAAAATAAGTGTTTTTAGACTCTTTAAGCAATGTTTATATTTTCCAAAATGTTAGATTATTGTCTACTTAGAAAAATAAAGAAATTGATAATTAAAAATATATAACCAACTAAAGATAATATTCTTTTTTGTGATATATATATATATATATGTATATATCGAAAAAAATAGATTAAATTAAACTAATAACTATTATTAAGAAAAAATTAAAAACCAACAAATAATATATAAATGCAATATATACCATATGAATAAAAAATAAATAAGTTTTAAAATTTTAGGTATGAGATTTGGTTCACTTCAGTTTGATTTTGAAAATAAAATTTGAAATTCAATTTGATGTGTGAGGTGTTCACAAAATAACATCTACTAATATTTGGTTTTGTGCAATTTTTTATTTTTAAATCTATATGCAGTTTTATTTTAGATCACTTCAAATATAAACATTCAAATATAAACACTTATACTTATACGTAAGAGTAGAGTAATAAAATAAAATAAAGTATTATAAAAGTTTAATTGTCGAACTATCTGTATAAAATTTATTTACATGATCATTACATCACAATCATTTGAGAGAATGACTTTAACATTAGTTGTAGTAAAAATAAAAAATATCTAATGATCTAATAATTGTGATTGACCGATAAAATATAAAATTTTAATACTGATAATGTATATAAATTAAATTGATATTATCATGGCTTTAATTAAAAAATAATTGAATATTATTATTAAAAAAAATCTATTAGAAAAATTATATATTAAAGATGATGGTGTGTAACATCACATCGAATAACTTATAAAAATAATTATAAATTCTTTTATTTACTTACCAAATTGCTATTAATGAAAATTAGTCATTTTTCTATATTTTTTTGCTTAGGAAAGAGATAAAAATGGAAAACTAAAAATCAAAAAACTTATAATAGTTTTTGTTTTTCAGTTTTAAAAACAACAAATTTCAAAACAATTTTATGAAATAATTTTTAAAAATAAGTCAATCAAACAAATTTTATAATTTTGAAATTTCTAAAAGAGAAAAACTATTTTTGAAAAACTAATCAAATAAATTGAGACATTAGAGGTATCATAATTATGAAGCTGTTAAAATAATAACCCTAACACTGATTTTTTGAGGCAACATTCCTTAATTTAGATAGTCAAATTTTAAAATGTACGATGTTTTTTTTATTTATTAATTTCAACTAGTGATTGATATACTAATAGAAAAATGCCTTCTCAACAGATAAAAAAACTAATAGAAAAGAATCGTTCCTAGATATATGAAGGAAAAAAAATAATACTATGTAGTGTCTCGTGTAACACTTACTAATTATAATTTTAAGTAAAGAAATAGCTTGTTTTTATGTATTCTTTTTTCTCTTTTGAATTTTCTAACTCAAATAAAAATAATACAATAATACATTATTGAAGAATTCTCTGAGTGCTAATTAAATTTTATATATCTCTTAATCAAATTCTATAAATATATTTGGATATATCAAAACAAACAAAATATAATAATGTGAAATGCAGCAGAATAAAATAAAACTATATAATAAAGCAAAATAAAATAAAACATTCAGGTCATTATTTAGACATTTTATGATAAAATAATTAATAATTCCTTTCAAATTAAAGAGGAAGAAAAAATGAAGGGAAATGATAGAATATAATAAAACATATTCCACTATTTCTATTTCATTTAATTATCTTTTAACAATACAAATAATAGAACGGTAATTTATTTCATTTCATTTTATGACATATCATGGATCCACATATTAGTTAATTATGTTCCATCCTTCTAAAAACAAGAACGTTAAAGAAAAGAAAAAGAAATTGCAATATGTAAAACTGGTTTGTTTTAAAGAAAAATTAAGTTTAAAGAAAAGCAAATTAGAGTATTACGATAATTTTGAAAAGAAGATCCCCCATTTGTAGGCACTTCTGAAAGATCGGCAAGGCTGTCGTCGCTGAGTGAAGCGGCATAACGATAACTGTAACCGACGAGGCAAAGCAACTATAGTCACTGGAAACAAGAAAATACCGAGATCTAATCCTGTGCGGCAATGCCTCACCGTAACAACGCTACGCCACTTCCCTTAGTCGTCACCCTAAACTGCATCGAAGATTGTTCTCTCGAACTCGATTCCCTCTCCGGCGTCGCCGCCGTCGAACACGTTCCTCTTAGCCGTCTCTCCGATGGCAAGATCGAGTCTGCCGCTGCCGTCCTCCTTCATTCCCTCGCCTATCTCCCACGCGCAGCTCAGCGCCGGCTCCGCTCCTACCACCTCATCCTTTGCCTTGGCTCCGCTGATCGCTCCGTCGATTCCTCACTCGCCGCTGACCTCGGTCTCCGCCTCGTCCATGTAGATACTTCCCGTGCAGAGGAGATCGCCGATACTGTGATGGCGCTGTTCCTTGGTCTCCTCCGCCGCACTCACTTGCTCTCTCGCCACACTCTCTCCGCATCCGGATGGCTTGGCTCCGTTCAGCCGCTTTGCCGTGGGATGCGGCGGTGCCGTGGCCTTGTCCTTGGGATCGTTGGTAGATCTGCTTCTGCTAGGGCTTTGGCCACTCGTAGCTTGGCTTTCAAAATGAGCGTCCTCTATTTCGATGTTCACTCGGTAATTTATTCATCAATCAGTTATTTTTCTCTTTTTTCTGCTATTATAACTAATTGAGCAATTTTCATGTTTCAAATTTAAAATGTTAATTGTTGTTTACCTGTTTTGATTCCGCGATTAATCTTCTTTTTTCCGTTAGTGATATTTATTTTTGCCTAGTATTGTCATGAATATGATTGCATTTGGTAAATGATGCTGGGGAATTCTTTTTGTTGTTGAAGTAATTGGAATTGTTATTGTTTTTATACGCAGTTTGGAGTTAACGATTAACTTGTTAATTATGAGAAATGAGAAATGGGGATTTGTTGATGTGAATTCTCCTTTTTGGGTAAATCAATGTGAATGAGAATGAGATACTCGTTTCTAACATTAGCTAATTGTTTCCAGTATTTGTGAATTGATACCCGGTTGTAAAACCCTTGCTCTGGTCCATTTTGCACCTCTTCGCCTTCGTATTCTGCTTCCCATAAAGAAAAGCCTTCGTATTCTGCTTCCCATAAAGAAAAGACACACGCACGAGGATTTGAAGGCAGCAACTGTTTGTTTCGTATTGTGCACATTTCGTATTCCTCGTAGCCTCTCTGTTCCTGTTCGTTTTCTGCTCTGCAACTTAAATTAAATGATTCAATTTCAGATTCCCTCCTTCTATTTCTTCTATAAATTCTTCTCATCTCTACAACTCTTCTCAATCTCAATCTGAATCTCATATCTTAGACAATGGTGATAGGTTTTGTTTTTTTGTTTGAGACATTGGTAATAGCCTTTTGTGTTTCAGCTTGTGACTTTTTATTGAACCAATGAAAATTTTTATGTTAAGGTTATTTTTCTTAATCTTATGTTATAATTTTGTCAATTTTGTGAGATCTTAAGATCCGCTTTACAATCCTACGATCCACGCTTTTTCTATACCCAAAGATCTTAGGTAGGATCTAGAGTTTGACAACCTTGTTAATCACGGGAGCTAGTACACTCAATGATTTTCTTAAGAGTTGTTCAATGCATAACCTTATACGGCACTTAATATGAGAGGGAGGGAGTGACAACTTAGCATGACTTGAACCAGGGACTTCTAGCTAAACCTCTCACCCAGATCAAATGCTGATCCTGACTGAACATATGAATGGGTCCTTTGATTTTGGCTAATTTTGTCTTTAATCTTGCTCTCACAGGGACAAGGAAAACTAAACTTCCCTCCTGCAGCACGAAGAATGGATACTCTTAATGATTTACTTGCCGCAAGTGATCTTATATCCCTCCATTGTGCTCTAACAAATGAGACAATGCAGGTTATTAGTGCAGAATGTCTTCAACATGTAAAGCCTGGTATGTACTTATATATATATATATATATATCTTTATATTTTGTAGATTTTCATTTGAGTTTGTTGGATACTGTGGTTTGAATTATCTTCATGAACTTATTGTTTTTGTAATTTTGACAGGTGCTTTTCTTGTAAATACGGGTAGTAGTCAGCTTTTGGATGATTGTGCTTTAAAGCAGCTTTTGATTGATGGAACCATAGCTGGATGTGCTTTGGATGGTGCAGAAGGGCCGCAATGGATGGAAGCATGGGTATGGTAAATTTAGGTTTTGTATATGCAGGCATTCACCAAACATTATTAGAAGAAACTTTGCATTATTGTTGCCGAAATTGTTATTCTTGTTTCTTTTTCTTATAGAGTAGAAGGTTTCAGAGGACGTTTTACATCCATAAAAAACTAAAACTATTCTCTAGGACTACTAACTAGTAACTACATCTTTTAGTTTTTCATTGCAGTGATAACCAATTTTATGCCAGCACATGCATGCAGTTGTTGGGCATGCATCCATCTATCCATAATCCATATATTTGTGTGTGAAATCATTAAACTTTTCATAGTAAACGACACCTTCTCAGTGGCGGTTATGATAGTGATTTAATCATGCTACTGAACAATCAGAAATGGCACACAGAACATAAAAAAAATTTGATGAAAAAATTGATTGCAAATAATTATGGCGATCTAGGCCCCAGGGTGGATGATGCTAGTACACCAAAAACAAGACTTGGTTTACATTGATTTTGGACGCTTGTTTCCTTACAGAAGTTATACGAGCTTTCATGTCACTGTTGCATTTAAATTTGTATCTAACCTATTTGGTGTCCATTATGTATGGTCATCCAGTAACCCTAACCATTCATTAACCAGTTCTTGAGTTTTTCATCTGAAAAATTTAATACCAAATAGCATTATTATTTTTGGAATTTTATTCTTCATTAAAGCAAGGATGGAATGAATGAAGAACTTTATTGTGAAAAAATTGGTTTTGCAAATGGACTTTTACATTTGCTGCTCACAATAATAATATATTGATTAGAATCTCTTTGTTAGTGTACAGTGATGAAAATTTTAGGGTCCATTTGTTTGTGATTTTTTGAAAGTAGAAAGCACCTTTTAATCTAATTAAAAGGGTGTTTAATAAAGTAAAGAAGTTATCTTAGTTTTAGATAATGGAAAAAATAATCTAAAGAAAAGCTACTTTAATGTTTTTTCAAAAGCTTAACAAAGAGATTATTGTATCATTGAATCTTTTAAACTTAAACAAACAAGCCTTTAATAAATTAGTGATTATAACATACTTCACTTACTTCTGCTTCAGGTTAAGGAGATGCCTAATGTGTTGATACTTCCACGAAGTGCAGATTACAGTGAAGAGGTTTGGATGGAGATAAGGGAGAAAGCTATATCTATATTGCAGACATTCTTCATTGATGGGATTATTCCAAAAAATGCCTTGTCTGATGCAGAAGAAGACAGTGAAGTGGATGATGAAAATGAACAATCTGATCAACATTACAAAGAAAATGCTCTACAGATTATTGTCAGAGAGCAATTAGATGATGTTTACTCAAATCCTGAAAGCTCCCAAAAGAAAGTAGGTGAAGTGAAAGAGTCTTCATCCCAGCATCAGGTTTCAAGTTTGACCCTGAGTACATCTGGTCGATCTGAAGTAAGGCGCAGCAGGTCAAGTAAAAAGGCCAAAAAGAGGCATATCCGACAAAAGTCTCAACAAAAATCAGATCCTTCCGCCCTGGAGAAAGAAGGAACATCTCAAAGAGATGATACTGCTATGAGTGGCACTGATCAAGCTTTGAGCTCCAGCTCTGAAGACTCAAGAAGTAGAAAAACTCCAGTAGAATCTATACAAGAACCGATTGCCACTCAAGCTCTAAAGTCAAGCACAATGTTCAGTGGAAAATGTACTGAACTTTTGAAAGATGGATGTATTATAGCTCTGCATGCAACAGACCGCGCGGCACTTTATGTCTCAAGGCAAAGAGTTAAAGGTGGTGGTTGGATCCTAGATTCCATGCCAGATGTGTCAAAAAGAGACCCTGCTGCACAGTTCCTTATCATCTTCAGAAACAAGGTTTGTTTGAAGGATCTTTACCTAATCCAAGGAGCTTACGTCGAGCATTTATTTTATCAAGCATTTTAGGGTTGTATAAGGTGTCTTGATTTTCAACTCAATTTTTATGCATT
This sequence comes from Cicer arietinum, assembly GCF_000331145.2. Classification (NCBI taxonomy): domain Eukaryota; kingdom Viridiplantae; phylum Streptophyta; class Magnoliopsida; order Fabales; family Fabaceae; genus Cicer; species Cicer arietinum. The sequence continues at coordinate 61,604,331 of NC_021162.2, read as the reverse complement.
TGCTTCAGGACACAATTGGCTTGCGGTCTCTTGCAGCTGGTGGAAAATTATTACAGGTAGTTGCATTATAATGCTTGAACTTTCTCAATTTGATCATAGACTCTCTCCCTCTATTATTATTACATTGCTAATGTTGATGTCTTGACTTTGGTTATAAATGTTTTTTGCAGATCAATAGAAGAATGGAGTTTGTATTTGCTAGTCATAGTTTTGATGTCTGGGAGAATTGGACACTGGAAAGTTCCATAGATGAATGGAGACTGGTGAACTGTAGAAACCCATCGGTAAGTTCTCTTTGTTATCATTATAATTCTTTTTATAATTTCGTAATTACAGGGATGAGATTCAAATGGTTTCCCTGCTTTCTATCAACTTTTTTTTGCAAAAATTATAGCTGGTTGCATATGATAGCGTGTGGCTTTCCAAAACAGGGTTTGCGTGTGTTGGAGAAATATAGAACATGCTTTTAAGGGCTTATTTTGTTTCTTCACTTCTCCTTTTGGTTGTCTTGATTTTTGATTGACATAAAGAGAATATATATTTTTAGGTGTATATATCATGATGCTTTAGTTTAGTGACAATCGAGGTTTTCCTATGAACAGAAGTCATGCCCTGAACATTGCATTATGCATACCTTAAATTGGGATTGGGATTGGTTTCTTCATTATTATATCCATGTTCGTTAGATGGCGATAATTTGTAAGTTGAGAATTTGGTTTATTAATTTTCTGCAAGCTGATTAGTTCATCTCTGCTTTTTTTCCCAATGATACAAATACTAGGCTGTTTTGGATCATGTATACATTGAGATATTGGCAGCTTCAGACGAAGATGGAATTACACGTTGGCTTGAAAACTTCTAACATGACAAAGTTTGTCCTCCGAAGTCTGTGATTTTGGGTCTGTATTATACTAAAAAAGGAAGAGCTTAGTGTCACCTTGAAATGTTTGTTTGTGAATGATTGGAATGTAATTGTAGTGTAGAATAACATTTCTTGTGTTCTTTTTTTCAATTAAAAAAAAATCATTTGTTTGAGGAACTTTCATGAAATTTTGTTGGGGTGAGATGATGAAATTGTCTTCTCTATTTTATTTCGTCATGTTGCCGATTGACCCCTAATCCTTATTATGAATTGCCTGAAAATTAAATTTGACATGAATGGATTGCATAATTGGATTGTTAATTGGATGGGGATGAAAATTTAAATCGGGGTCAAATTTTTAAACGTATGAAGTATGAAATATGTTAATGGAATCAAAACATAGATTTTGCTATCTTGTTTTTTTGTTTCTGAAACTTCATAACGTCTGTGACTTAAACCAGAGAATTTTGGCTCTAAAATCCATTGAGCAGCCAATGTACATCCAATCCACAATTTTTTTTGACTTTTTATTGAATTCTAACTAATACACTATTGGATCCTAGCTTCCGGTAGTATATTTAAGGGTGAAGAGAAATTTGATATTTGATTTTTGACATTATTGTATGTAATATCTGATATTTTATGCTATTTTATTAAAAAAAAGGACAATAGATATTAATAATTTACCATTAATGTATAATTATAATGATCAATATTTACATAAAGATACTAGTGATCAAAATAAATTTTGTAGAGTTTTTTTCACTTAAAAGCAAAATATATTTTAATGTCGTTGACACAAAAGATGTAACAACAAAGACGAAAAAGGACTGAGGGTTTTCTTGGTTGACGAGAGTTTTTCCTGCAAAATGTAAAAACTGAATGTTTTAAAAAATGTATTGAATCTATAAGAAAACATGTCAAAGAGTTGTGTTAAAAAATAGTTTTAGAAACACAGTGCTCTCAAGTGCTTCCTATATGCACCGCATCTCAACAAAATACATATCTATGAAGTATTTCAAACGTATTCTATAATATATTAAAAGAACAATAAAAAAATCAAATATTTCTAAAATACATATTCAAAATTATTTTATCAATATCAATACCTTCAATGTCTGACATAAATACTTCTCTTATTTAAAATATATTTTTATAGATTTCTATGATGACTCTATATATATCGCATACATGATCTTATTAGTATTATTCTAAATCAGAATTAAAAGTAACAAAGCTAACATGCAAATATAGATATTTGTGTTATATAAATCAACAAATGATCTGAAAAGTCGTTCAAAACTCGCTTTTGTCCAAAAATAAGTATAAGAGTCCCAATCAAACACTACTACTAATATTGAAATTATAGTATAGAAACCTAAAAATTATTTGAAGGTACCTGCTTGCTTGGATAAAGAAGTGCAAAAAGATAGCTGCATGATGTTTTGTACCGTAGAACAAATCATAGAAATAATTTTGCACCCTCAAGTGTTGGAAACATCGTACCATTTAAATATCGTTAAGAAGCATATTTATCACTAAAATTTCCGTCAATAATAAACTTCACAAAACAAGCATAGTAAAAAGAGAATCTGACCCACTTTATTAATAATTTGGTTTGAACTGTAAGATTTATGGGTCACATATGTAATTAATTAATAAAGTGTGTTAGGGTCATTATATAATTAGCCAATAAACTAGGGGTCAAATAATATATAATAGTTTATGGCTAAAGAGCATAATAGTTATGAAAATTAATAGTGTAGATACCAGACAGTTTCTAATTTAATGAGGGGCTGAATTGGAAATAGTGCAATTTGGGATATAACTAATAATAGTTATATATAGGGGTAATGGTTCCCAAGGCAAACACAACAAGACTATTCAGTTTCAAAACCCTAAAGGAGAAAACTCTTTGGTTCTCTCTATCCCCATCAAGAGAGCAATGTCTTCAGGGTGTTTTGCTGAGGAAGATCACCCAACCCATTGACTCTATCATCATCATCCCAAGATTTCATCAATGGCAATTCCCATAGGTACGCTTCCGCCCTTGGTTATTCATCATGTAATTGACATGGATAGTTAACAAGTGGTATCAGAGCTTACCATGTTTAATTCATGATGAAATTCGGTTATTGTCTTTATTTTAGGATTCAATTTGGGAATTTTGACATGATTGAAATATTAGGGTTTGAAACTTGGGAATTTGGATTTTCAAATTACAAACTTATTGTCCATGTTTATAATTCTAGATTTTTTGCTTGAATTATTTTAATGAATTATTTTTTTTTAATGAAGCCTAATTATTTAAATAATTTTTAATCAAGCAAAATTATTTATTAAAATAATCATTGGGAATATTTTTTTTAAAAGTTTATACTTTGTTTTTTTTTATTCCCACAGTCGGTTAGGTTGTTTCTCTATTCCTTTCAATCACCGTTACTTCATTGACCTTTACCTTTCGAAATTCCCACAGAGCGCAAAGTAATATCCCTAAAGCCAAAAAAAAAAAAAAATTGAAAGAAAACTTTTAATTGAATCGAGTTTGAGTTAATTGAACTTGAATTGAAGCTACTGAATAGTTGTTTATCAAATGGATCTGAGAGGATTATTGTTGTCGTTATTGATAACAATAATGACAGGTTTGGAAATGTTTTGCGTTGCGAATGAGAATAATTTAGTGTTTCAGATGGAGCGACGGAAAACGAGTTTAACTGGAATTTTTTTGGGTGCTGTTTTAGGCTTCTTATTATGACATTTTTTATTTATTTTTTGAACAATATTAGTGAACAATATTTTTTTTTTAATACTAATAAAATAAAGTTTATATTAGTGAACAATATTTTTAAATATTGTTTTATTTGGATATAATAAATATATGTTCAAGTCAAGTTTGACATTTTTGAATGAGTTAATTGAAACTTGACGTCGCCAAAGTGACCTCTCTTGTCTAAATTGCTCGTGAAGAGTATCAAATGGTTGTGTATATGCTTATTCATGCGGGTATTGACCGGCCCAAAGGAAGATTAACATTTGGCATAATTACATGTACACATGCGATGATAAATGTGTGACAATTATTTGATATACATGTGAGCAGTAAATCGGCCCAAAGGAAGGTTTATTGTTTGACATGTCTTATTGTCAATATTTGATCGTTGCAACAAGAGTACCACTAGCAGTTGGTGTTACTGTCCAAAGACTTGACATCAATGGTGCACTGGGTATCTTGAGATTGGTTAAATTTCATGATTTGAACATATGTATTTATTTATTTATTTATTTATTTTCCTATAATGTGAGTTTCTAAGTTTCGTTCTTTATTTAATTTTCAACATCGGTTGCTTCCATATCTGCAAATTTGAGTTATATTCCTGTCCTTGATGGGACAGATTTTAAGGAATGGAAAGAGAACATTTTGATTGTTCTTGGCTGCATGGATCTGAACCTTGCATTAAGAATTGATCGACCCCCTACTCCTAAGGACTCTAGTTCTTCTGAAGAAAAATTAGAGTATGAGAAATGGGATCGCTCAAATCGCATAAGTCTTATGATCATAAAGCGTGGGATTCCTGAAGTCTTTAGAGGTGCTGTCTCGGATGAGATAGATACAACTAAAAATTTCCTTGCTGAGATGGAAAAACGCTTTGTAAAAAGTGATAAGGCTGAAACAAGTTCTTTGCTTCAGAATTTAATTTCCATGAAGTATCAAGGCAAGGGAAATATAAGAGAGCACATTATGATGATGTCCAACATTGCTTCTAAGCTTAAAGGTCTAAAGCTTGAGTTGTCAGATGACTTACTCATTCATTTAGTATTGCTGTCTCTTCCTTCGCAATTCAGTCAGTTTAAGGTGACTTATAATTGTCAAAAGGAGAAATGGACTCTTAATGAGCTCATTTCATTATGTGTGCAAGAAGAGGACAGGCTGAAGCAAGATAGGACTGAAAGTGCTCACTTTACTAGCATCTCTAAAGACAAGGGCAAAAGGAAAAGAATTGAGGAGCCCAAGAACAAAGCTGCTGCTAAGGGTCCAGAACAAAAGAAGCAGACTAAGGATAACAACTGCTTCTTCTGCAGGAGTTCTGGACACGTGAAGAAGGATTGTGCCAAATATCACGCTTGGCGTGTTAAGAAAGGTATGATTCTGTCTTTGGTCTGTTCTGAGGTTAATTTAGCTTCAGTACCTGGAAACACTTGGTGGTTAGACTCTGGTGCAACTACTAACATCAGTGTTTCAATGCAGGGTTGCCTGAACTTCCGAAAGCCTAGTGATACTGAAAGATGCATCTATGTAGGAGATGGGAAGAAGGTAGAAGTTGAAGCCATAGGAAAATTTAGATTATTATTAAGTTCCGGTCATTATTTGGATTTAAAAGACACTTTTGTTGTACCGTCATTTAGACGGAATTTGATCTCTATTTCTTATTTGGACAAATCAGGATATTATTGTTCATTCGGGAATAAAGAATTTACTTTGTCTTTAAATTCGAATGTTGTTGGAACCGGTTTACTTTCTGGTTATGATAATCTTTATTTGTTGGAAACTGTGGCTAACTATAATGAAACCTTGAATGTGGAATCACGTGGTACTAAGCGGAAAATTGACAATTTGACAACTCAAGTTTTAGTCCTTTAAGCTTAGAAGCAACGTTGGAAATCGTCATAATGTGATCTCTTATATTTCCCTTGCCTTGATACTTCATGGAAATTAAATTCTGAAGCAAAGAACTTGTTTCAGCCTTATCAGTTTTTTCAAAGCGTTTTTCCATCTCAACAAGGAAATTTTTAGCTGTATTTATCTCATCCGAGACAGCACATCTAAAGACCTCAAGAATGCCACGCTTTATGATCATAAGACTTATGCGATTTGAGCGATCCCATTTCTCATACTCTAATTTTTCTTCAGAAGAACTAGAGTCCTTAGGAGTAGGGGGTCGTTCAATTCTTAATGCAAGGTCTAGATCCATGCAGCCAAGAACAATCAGAATGTTCTCTTTCCATTCCTTAAAATTTATCCCATCAAGGACAAGAATATAACTCAAATTTGCAGATATGCAAGCAATGGATGCTGTGAATTAAATAAAGAACGAAACTTAGAAACTCACATTATAGGAAAATAAATCAATAAATAAATAAATACATATGTTCAAATCATGGAATTTAACCCATCTCAAGATACCCAGTGCACCATTGATGTCAAGTCTTTGGACAGTAACACCAACTGCTAGTGGTACTCTTGTTGCAACGATTAAATATTGACAATAAGACATGTCAAACAATAAACCTTCCTTTGGGCCGATTTACTGCTCACATGTATACCTAATAATTCTCACACATTTATCATCGCATGTGTACATGTAATTCTGCCAAATGTTAACCTTCCTTTAGGCCGGTCAATACCCGCATGAATAAGCATATACACAACCATTTGATACTCTTCACGAGCAATTTAGACAAGAGATGTCACTTTGGCGACGTCAAGTTTCAATTAACTCATTCAAAAATGTCAAACTTTACTTGAACATATATTTATTATATCCAAATAAAACAATATTTAAAAAATATTGTTCACTAATATAAACTTTATTTTATTAGAATTAAAAAAATATTGTTCACTAATATTGTTCAAAAAATAAAAATATTAAAAAAAAATATTTTAAGGACAGGAATAGAACTCAAATTTGCAGATATGGAAGCAACCGATGCTGTAAATTAAATAAAGAACGAAACTTAGAAACTCACATTATAGGAAAATAAATCAATAAATGAATAAATACATATGTTCACATCATGGAATTTAACCCATCTCAAGATACCCAGTGCACCATTGATGTCAAGTCTTTGGACAGTAACACCAACTGCTAGTGGTACTCTTGTTGCAACGATCAAATATTGACAATAAGACATGTCAAACAATAAACCTTCCTTTGGGCCGATTTACTGCTCACATGTATACCAAATAATTGTCACACATTTATCATCGCAGGTGTACATGTAATTCTGCCAAATGTTAACCTTCCTTTGGGCCGGTCAATACCCGCATGAATAAACATATACACAGCCATTTGACATTCTTCACGAGCAATTTAGACAAGAGAGGTCACTTTGGCGACGTCAAGTTTCAATTAACTCATTCAAAAATGTCAAACTTGACTTGAACATATATTTATTATATCCAAATAAAACAATATTTAAAAAAATATTGTTCACTAATATAAACTTTATTTTATTAGTATTAAAAAAAATATTGTTCACTAATATTGTTCAAAAAATAAAAATAAATAAAAAAAATGTCATAATAAGAAGCCTAAAACAGCACCAAAAAAAAAATTACAGTTAAACTCGTTTTCCGTCGCTCCATCTGAAACACTAAATTATTCCCATTCGCTACGCAAAACATTTCCAAACCTGTCATTATTGTTATCAATAACGACAACAATAATCCTCTCAGATCCATTTGATAAACAACTATTCAGTAACTTCAATTCAAGTTCAACTAACTCAAACTCGATTCAATTAACAGCTTTCTTTCAATTTTTTGGCTTTAGGGATATTACTTTGCGCTCTGTGGGAATTGCGAAAGGTAAAGGTCAATGAAGTAACAGTGATTGAAAGGAATAGAGAAACAACCTAACCGACTGTGGGAATAAAAAAAACAAAGTATAAACTTTAAAAAAAAATTATTCCCACAGATTATTTTAATAAATAATTTTGCTTGATTAAAAATTATTTAAATATTTAGGATTTATAAAAAAATAATTGATTAAAATAATTAAAGCAAAAAATCTAGAATTATAAACATGGACAATAAGTTTGTAATTTGAAAATCCAAATTCCCAAATTTCAAACCCTAAGATTTCAATCATGTTAAAATTCCCAAATTGAATCCTAAAATAAAGACAATAACCGAATTTCATTATGAATTAAACATGGTAGGCTCTGATACTACTTGTTAACTATCCATGCCAATTACATGATGAATAACCAAGGGCGGAAGCGTACCTGTGGGAATTGCCATTGATGAAATCCTGGGATGATGATGATAGAGCCAATGGGTTGGGTGATCTTCCTCATGAAAACACCCTGAAGACCTTGCTCTCTTGATGGGGATAGAGAGAACCAGAGAGTTTTCTCCTTTAGGGTTTTGAAACTGAATAGTCTTGTTGTGTTTGCCTTGGGGACCATTACCCCTATATATAACTATTATTAGTTATATCCCAAATTGCAATATTTCCAATTCAGCCCCTCATTAAATTAGAAACTGTCTGGTATCTACACTATTAATTTTCATAACTATTATACTCTTTAGCCATAAACTATTATATATTATTTGACCTCTAGTTTATTGGCTAATTATATAATGACCATAACACACTTTATTAATTAATTATATATATGACCTATAAATCTTACAAATGAAACCTAAATCTCGAAATTTCATGAACAACAACACCTTCTGAAGCAGGATACCATCTAGATCTTGTGAACTCCCAACTGATACAAAATGAGCACCAGCATCGCTATTATATTCTTTATAACTAAAAGTTGAAAAGTAACAGAACAATATTTTCCCTCCTAAATCGTATATAAATACATACTGATAATTGAGTATAATTGCTAAGTTACTTTTTTTATGCCCTTCCAAGGTCCCGTATATAAATTTACATTATTTACTATACTATACCATATAAAAGTTGTTTGAAAAAATATAATTGGTCCGTTTGTTATGTTATTTTTTTTTTATAAAAAAATTAGTAAAATATTCGTGTTTCCATACCAGTATATGTCGTTATTATACTTTTCTCTCACGTAATAATTAAAGAAAATCAATTAAAAATAATAATCTCTAATTTATGCTATAAATAAAAAATTTAATTTATTACAATTAACAATAACCAACTAAATCGAACTGTAGTTGTCCGCGTGACATTAAACTCAGCATAAGCAGCAACCTCAATAACTCTGAGAAGTTCAGCTGATAAATTTGCACCGTCATATTTGTTAAATACATTAACAGTAAAGAATGCACTAGTGATGAGTATATAAAACAGAAAAGAGACATCATCCAGAGTAATCGTCATCTCCCCAATTGAAAGATGGAAGTTGTTGGTGTCTCGATGCCACTTTTCTATGAAAGCAGAAATGATCCATTTGTCGATCATTTCGTAAATGCATTTTAGCAACGAATATAATCCTGAGCTTTTAACTAATTGTTCAACCTCTTCATGTTCAATAACAACTTCTTTTAATTTTTTTTCCATTGCTAAACATTCTTAATTCCCCACGATTCTGAAATAAAATAAGCGAAAAAATATAAGTTAAAACACATTATGAATATAACTATTAAAAATTTAATATGATCGAGTGGCCACATGATCCCCAAATATCCTCATGACATACTTGTCAACCGGACCACCAAGATATCCATCAGCTAGGACTAGTTCATCTATGTGCTCAAGTTGGGCCTCATGTTGTGTTTGCTCTTCCTGTTGGGTCTCCTCTTCATGGTGAGCCTCTTGTTGTAATTGTTGTTGTTGTCGCCTCACCCGCCTCTCCCGTTACATTTCCTCCTGCTCCTCAATACGCTAAGTCCGTGTAGAAGCAGTTGATCTAACACGACGACCCTCATCATTAGAAGTACCCTCATCAGCTGTATCATTAGTTATAACTCGATATGCTCTATCAGTAAATATAGTGTGCACCATATCTGCATAATCATATCATAATCAAAATTAAAACATAGAAACGTACGTGAACTGGTTTATATGCAAGCCCATATACCCATGTGACCTCAGTTCGCGTACGCAAATTCAACAAGCCCAAATACCTACGTGAACCGAGTTCACGTACACAAATTCAGCAATTCTATAAGCATATGTCACTACAAAAAAATTGACCTATCGTGACACCCAAAATGTTTCACTAAAAGTTAAAAACTGTAGGTAAAAGTCAATAATACTTTGAGTGACACTCAAATCTAGTGTCAACTTTAAGGGGGCGTCCTGCTACACTTTGAATACTGTCACTACATGTTCTGAGGATTGTCACTATATGTTTTTTATTTCTACCTACAATAAAGACTGTCACTAAAACCTAGATAAATATAAATAAAGAATTAGTCTATTCCTACAATATTTCTGTCACTAAAACTTAGAAAAATATAAAAAAAATATTAATCTATTCCTATTTCTACGGTATGTCTGTCACTAAAACTTATTATTATTATTTATTAAATTAAATTTATTTTATCTCCCTACTAATTGTAATTCTAAACTATTATTATCAGTAGATTAAATTTAAATTTCTAATTTATTTTTATTAATTAATGTCATTGAAACATACAATAAAATATAATTTAATTTTACTAATTCTATTAATACATACAATAAATAGTTATTTTGCTCTAAAAGATTCAATAAATTTTCAAAAGAAACTAGAATGAATTCCTTAACATTTATTGTGATAATCATGCATTCCTCATATACCTGAAATCAATGGAGGAATGATATAATAAAACCACTCAAGTTCCAACAAAGAAAGTATTAGCCGATAACAACGGACAAATTCCAATTTGTTTTGGTACTCATAATAACTAATGAATGAAAGAAAGCTTAAAAAAAATCAGTATAAAATGTATTACCAACCAAGACAAGCAAAACCAGCAACTGATGAAGCCAATTCAGCTGCAGTGGGGAAGTTGTTGGAGGGACGTTCTTCAGTGTACACTGCAGCTTGGCCTAATGCAAGTAAGAGAGTTTGCTCAGCATATCCAATTTGCAACTTTAAGGAATATATAGCACAATAATTAATCATTTCACTAAGTATGTTATCATAATCACTCCAAATAACTTCGCTAATGAAACATTATCATTTCCAATGAAAATAAAATAACCTAATCTCAACAATCAAACATCTAATGCAATGAGATAACGCAACATCCCTTATAACGGTACATGAAGAAGGAGTGACGATTTGAGACTTGATCTGTTTTTCTTCAATTTACTGGTTTTGAAGCTGATGCAATAACCTAATCGCATCAGTCTCACATCTTTTAATAATGTTAATTTGAAGCTGTTGTTTCTATTACAAGAATAGTGAGGTTCTTGTATACACAAGGAGTGCAATTGAAGAACTGGATCTGGGAACACTGACACCACACCATCTTTGCCAGTTTACAAAATCATGTAGCCTTAATAGATATCTTAAAGGAGACAGTACAAATACTTCCACAACATTATTTAATTTCCTTAATTCAATTCTCTTACAATATAAAAACGTTCAGCTGAGTTAATTGGTTTACTTAATTGTCTATGAAGTGTCAGTTTAATGTACTAAAAGCTTAATGATCATTAATATAATTATTATTATTAATTTCTGTTTCTCAATTTTTTTTTAAATTTAATTTGGTTCACACTTACAATTGTTAGAAAAAGCTTCAAGGTTTAAAGAATACCGGACAAAGCAGAAGCTTCAGTGTGTGTAAGCATTGCAGAGAATCCTCTCACTTTCTTCACTGCAAAAATTAATTAAGTTCAATTAATTTAAATATTGATTAATATGATTTATGGATAAAAATGATTGGTGTAAAGTATGATGACGGTGTTAAATTATTCTTTCAGAACTGAAGCTTGCATTGAATGAATTTTGAATGAACTTGTCACATATTTCAAGAAGCCTTCTGGTATTTACAAATATGAAATATCCAAATGAATTTTTAGCAAGCCAGATTCACAACATCATATTTAAGGGAGGTAGACTACTAAAGAATTCTACATTTTATTTCTATTTCTATTATAATTTCAAATTATGATAATAACTACGAAATATGAAACTAATCTTAAAAGATAATGTAAGATACTCTAAGATAAGAAATTAATCCTAATACAATAGATAATATAAGATGATTTGCAATAATACTAAGATATTATAAGGTATTTTTATATCTGCTAATACTTCCTTAAACTTTAAAATATTGTTTAATAAGATTTTAGCTTATTCCAATTACCTTTTGAAATGGATAGATGATATAAAATAGAGTAACTGGTTCCACACAAAGTACAATAAAAGCCAAAATACACATAAAAACTTACAGGATAGGACCAAAATAAATCAAACTGTCTATGGAAACTGCACCTGATCCCTTAGCTGATCAAGTAGTGTGCTCCCAATTAATCCTGGTCCAATAATGCCCATTGCTATGGTGGTTCTTGAAAGATAAAATCTGGAATGGACAG
>NC_021162.2:61527521-61590327 GCF_000331145.2 Cicer arietinum | reverse complement strand
GGTGATATATTAATTACATGAAAGTAATACCTTATGGTCATATTAGATGCCTTGTTTGTTGTAGGGAAAACTGTCTAACTGTTTGTAGCCTACGTATCCATCAGTTGCAAAAATGATATATCTTGATTTGTATGTTATTGAATTGATTGTGCAAACTGCCAATGGTTTTGCAATATGGGGAAATGTTGGAAGACTACAAAAGTACTAGCCGATTACCACTAACGTATTCCAATTTATTTTGGTACTCATAATAACTAATGAATGAATGAAAGCTTAAAGAAATCAGTATAAAAGTGTATTACCAAGACAAGCAAAACCAGCAGCTGATGAAGCCAATCCAGCAGCAGTGGGGAAGTTATTGGAGGGACGTTCTTCAGTATACAATGTAGCTTGGCCTAATGCAGGTAAGAGAGTTTGCTCAGCATATCCAATTTGCAACTTCAAGGAATATATATCATTGTTAGTTTGAAACAAAACTTACTATTATGAATCATTAACCTCTCTATATACCATTCTCTTTCCACACTAAAACAGCAATGCAATGCAAGTATCTATCTATCATCAAACAGGATTCGAAGACATATAAAAACAAATATTATCTTTTAAATATCGTAGTAATAGTCTTATATAATCTTATTGATAAAAAATTAATTCGTTCATGGAATTTTTGTATTACAATTGCCTAAGAAGATTACTATTTCACAAATTTGAGGCATAGAAATTGTCCAACTATTACAATTTCTTATGATTCACTCTATCAATATTATATGATACAAGTCACATCTCCTAAAAAAAGTTACAGAACTGAACGCTATCTAAAACAAACGTTAAAACAAAATATGAGAAACTGCAAGTGAATATGAGAAACTCCCCAATCAACAAAATCATTCAATCAAACCTCAACTTGAAGATGAGAAACTCCATATTTGTTTTTTGCTTTTTCATTATCCTTTCTCTGAAAATGAATCCCTAAATCGCTGAATCTGAATCTGAATTTGAATCTGAATCGATGAGTTTGAATAACAAAATTGTAAATCGTAAATTGTAAATTGTTGAACCGTAAGATAAATCCGATTGAAGATAAACACGGATTGAAGATGAAATTGAAGGAGTTGATTGAGGACAAAATCGAATAAACGATGAAGAAATCGGAAAAAGTGAAAATCAACTTTGACAATTTCTGAGATGAAATTGGGAAACAAATTGAGAAGAGAAGAAATAGGGAAAAATAATTTCAGAAATCGAAACGAAATAAAGGCATTGCATTGAAGAACGAAAATTACCTTGAGAATTTCTCATACGAATGCGTTGAAGGGAATCAAAATGGGAATGAAGGCGTTGCATGAATTGATTTCGGTGAATGAAAGCGTTGCGTGAAATCGTGAAATGGTTTTTGGTGAATGAAGTCGTGAAATAATTTTCGGTGAAGTCGTGAAATGATTTCATGAATAGATTTTTTATGTGAATAGTTTTTTTTTTTTTTAAGTTATTATAAATTAATATTAAATTAGCATTTGTGACACTCTCTCTGTAGCTAAAAGTAACTATAGTGACAAATAAATATATATCACTAAATATTGAGTGTCACTAAATATTCACGTATGCTTATGGGTTTTTGGGTGACGTGAACTCAGTTTATGTATGCTTTTAGGTTTTCAATAAAAGAGAAATACATGAATTTAACAACAACAAAACTACATTTTGTAAAAAAAAACAAGAACAACAATAACAAGATCAAGATTGATGCATACCTGATGTAAATGAGAGGCAATGAAAATGATTGAAGACGTTGAGATTGTAAAAAGTGGAGGAAGAAGTAGAAGGGGTGTGAGAGAAAGAGATGTTAGGGTTAAAAATATTATAAATAAGCAAGGACGTTGTAGGTATTTTATTTTTATAAAAAAATTGAGGGGTGTGGATAGTAAAATTAAAAGTATGTGTAGCAATATTGTTTTTTTTTTTTTTTTTTTTTTTTTTTAATTTATAATTCCAATTAGAACGGTGTAATCTAACATATTTAATAAAGCTTCTAATAATAACAAATTTGTCATCACTTTTTATTATAACCGATGTATATCAAGTCATCTAAATTATCTGATGTAATCAGATTTAATTGTATTAGAAATATTACCTTTATTTTTAAATTGTCGTGTGGTTGCTTTGTTTTAATTTCAATACTTTATATTATTTTTCTCAAATAATTTATATTAAGCAAAAAACTTCTATTGATCGTACGAGTCTACAGTATAACTTTTACTTATATTTACAAAGGAGTTTTAATTAACATGAAAACCATTACTAATGCATGAGTAGAGATCTTTTATGTGTCAATTACTACATTTTCTAGTGTATAAATATTTAATTGAGGTAATTAATTTTAGAAATGTGTGTATTTATATAATTTATTTTCTCTAAAATTATAGTAATGAACTTTCCCTTTATCTTCAAAAATGGAGATGATCCTTACCCAAATATGTCTATTAATTTGTCTGTGTCACATAACATGGAATAATCAAACACATGCAATCAAATATTTTAAATACCAAAACCAACATTACACTCAAAAGACCTCCAAATACGAGATAATTTCTCGAAATGAGACACAAAATCACTTAAATAACATAACTAGAAATATGACAAAAATTCTCATTTTTTTTTATTTTTTATTATTTGTAATATCTCAGACATAAAACTGCTTTCTTGCTCCATTTTTAAAATCTTGGAAGTACCTTCGTTGTATTTTGACCTAAAATGGTGGCAAATTACATAGTTAACTTTTTAAAAGATAAACATAATATTAAACCCATCATCTTTCAAAAAAGAGTGCTATAGATTAATATTTTGTAATTTGAATACAAACTAGTATAGGTACACATCAACAATGATAATGCACTATCTAATCCCCAAACACATCTCAAAAAGCTTGTAAAGGATAAAATATAAGTTCTCAAGAATGAAAAAGTAATTGAGGCCGGGACAAAAACGATAACAAAGAAGAAATTAAAGAGTGATGTTTAGAAGGCTTTCCATCACATGAACAATTGTAAAATTGATTGTGAGTTATATTGTTCTTTCTCCATATTAATCACATAACAAAATCATGAAAGACAAATTTCATTCTAAAATTGAGGATTTTTTTGACTGCAGAGAGGATAAAAATATTGAGAGAATACCATTTTTAATGAGGAATATTACTAAGTTAGTAGTTATGTTAGTTTCTAAATTTCGAACTCTAAACCTACTATATATATATATATATATATATTTTTGACCAATCGAACTAAGTTAAATACGAAAGAGTAAAAGAGGATCAAACTTCCATTCAATAAGGTATTATCACATCCAAGTCCACAAAGTTTTTTAAAAAAATGAGGTTTATGATAAAGTACATTAAAAAAAGAAATAATAATATACCAAACCACATAGACACTTTTTATTCTAAAATTTTAACTAATTCAAACCATGTTGCTTCAAATTCTTCTTTTTCTGACACTGTCCTAGTTGTTCTTCCTTCAATCTCTGCATGCCCACATGAAAATCAACATTGAATATGTTAAAAACATATGGATGTAAAAGAAGGCACACAAATTTAAATAACTCGTTATTTCCTTATTTTTATATTAGACAAATTGAAACTCCTACAGTACCACGCATGCACATGAAAAATAAAAAAATAAAAACATTTGAACAACAAATATTTAGGAAAGGCATATGGTAATTAACAAGTATATATATACGGTATATATTTCTTTCACAAAACATGCTATTAGATAAAACAGATAGTACTAGTACTCCAAAAACTATGATGTCAAGATAAATTAAATTTACTTTTAGGAGAATAATGTTCTAGCTACTTACCATAGAAAAATTATCATCCAGCTTATTATGTGTATTTAGAAGCTATTTGACACTCATTCAAAAGCTTCATCACCCAAAAATAACAAAGAAAGATGGAATATATAAACAAAAGTACATTCAATTCAATTTGAAGAAAAGAAGTTCATCATTTGTCACAAAATTAAGAAGTATCATTTGCATTCACTTCAATAATTTCTAGTTGTTTTCCTTAGAAAATGATCGCCTAGCTTATCTAGTTGTTACACCCTATTTGTCTCAAACTTCTCATATAAATCTTTTTAATTCCATCCAAACCTTCAAAATTGAGCTTATAAAAAATCAGAACAAAAGTAATATCCAATATATATTAATTGAGCAAAATCAATCCATATTTTAAACAAAATCAATATAAATGCACTTGAACAGGAGTATAACAAAATCAGACCAAAAAATATATCAAATTATTTGCAAAATCTTCATAAACTTCAAATATACATATAAATAGAACCACTTAGTTTAACCGAGATGCATAGTTTGTGCATTTGGAAGTCAATTTTAACATTCATTTCAAATGTATGTTTAGATTAATAAGACAAATACACTCATTATACGTCACAAGATTTTGAAGTAAATAAAATTAATGTATGCCTCAAACAATAAAAAAAAAAAGTAATAGTTATTCCTTTTCTCATCTATCTATCAATTTTTAGATCTACATATGTATCAAAACTTTCCAAGCCGTTTGCTGGTTAATCTATTTCCCATTTCTTCTTTTAATTCAACTGTTATAGTTGAACCAACTGCCATTATTGATAAATTGAAGGAAGTGTTATAGGTTACAAACTATTTCTAGATTAATTCAATGACTCTAAATAAAAAGTAATTTAAAATACAATCAACCTAAGCCATCATATATATATAGGAAACAATATTAACACAATCTATTATTATTATGAAAACATAAACATAATAACATCATCAATTTAAATAAATAAATCATGGAAGAGGAACTTACTTTCAAAACGTTGGAACCAAGCTTTCAACATAACCCTTGGCTAAACTCCAGTCTACAATATCTATAGTATCATCATCAATAAGAGTTCTACTTGGAATAATATTTATTCGCTTCACTCTATTATCTCTCCAATTATAGAGAATTGCTTCCACTTCACTACTACGTAATATCAATGTATAACCATCCTCAGAAAGAAGACATGGGAACAATGCATCGTGTTAATTATTTCGCTTCAATTCTACGCTATGGGTTAGTTTCTTAATGTGTTCCACGTTGACATTTCAAGTAAATAAATAAATAAATTTCAAATATCTAATTACAATAAATTTCTAATTACAATAAATTAGAAAATATTCCTAATTACAATAAATTTCAAATAAATAAATAAATATTTCCAAAAATCATCTATTTTCCTACTGCAAATTTACTGAAGAAGTTTCCTACAGATTCCATTTTCGGATGTAAAACCTTATGAGATTTTCTATTTTACTATGTATTATAATATAACCCGCGCGTTACACGGGATATAGACTTTAATATATTAGTAGTATTGTGAATAAGATTTTAAAATTTAAAAATTAATATAATATATATAGACTTTAACATATTAACAATATTGTGAATAAGATTTTAAAATTTCAAAAATAATATAATTTATTCATTTTGTTTGTAGAGTATTTTTTCAAGTGAGTTTATTTGAGTAATTATTATATATGAGTTGACAAACACACATTTGAGAATATGTAAAATATTTTGTAGAACATAATTACAACTAATTCATATATTTAGTATTAAAAATCCATAGTGATTATCATCCTACAAACAAAATTCATAAATTATATTTAGTGTTAAAAATATTAAAAGTGTTTTAATAAATATTAATATATTTAATTATTTACCTCAAAATTAAATTAGTCATGCTCTTCTATTGTGTTGTAAATCTAAATTTATTTTCAAAATATTTTTTAAAAAATATAAAAATGATTTTGTCATTTGGTATTCCTTTCAATCTAATTTTGTCAAAGAAATGACAAATCTAAATTTCAATATTTTGAGTATGAAACTTTTATACAACATGACTTGAGAATTTTTACAAACAACTCATATGTATGTAGAAAATTAAAACAGACCAGAATGGTTGATTACTCAATTTTAGTTTTGTATATAGAAAATTATATATTGATTATACTTTAATTTGTAACTCATGACACATTAATAGTTATACATCATATTAGATACTAAATAATAATAATAATAATAATAATAATAATAATAATAATAATAATAATAAAAATTTTTCCAACTATATCTAATTCTTTGAAAATAATTGGGTTGCAAACCACTAATCATAGAGATTGTTTGAAGAAGTAGAATAATATACGTCAAAACAATTTTCTCTCGAATAAACAATAATAACACTCATATAAACCTAAATATATATTATTGTTGGGTAGTTATGTTCTATAAATTAGATTGATAAAATTGAATATATATTATTGATATAAAACTAAATATATATTGTTGTTAGATACTTCTCTTTTACAAATTGGATTGATAAAATTGAATATATATTATTGATATAACTACTATATCAATAATTATTCAAGTTAGATTTGAACTCTGTTTACAATATCAAATTTGTATCATTTAGTTGGCATTTGATGGTCAATGGACATAAAATATTAACTATGATTTAAAAGATAAATTATATAATTGATAATCGTAAACTCTATTTGTATTAAAGTATATAAGTTATGTAGGAAATTTTAATAATTTTTTCTATAATATTAAAAAAAATTCGAAATAATGCTCACGGTAAATATATGCATTGATAACTAATAAGAGAAACAAAAAAAAAATTTATTAGATTGACTAATTATTATTTGTTATGGTAAATATATGTGACGACACAATAATAAGAAAAATACAAAAGTTGTATATGTACTATTTTTAATGTCTAAATAAATATTTAAAAGTATTTAAAATATTGTGTATCAATGGAAGAAACCCTTGAGACTACAACTTCTCTCACTTTGCTCTCATTGTTCTTACTGACCCAAGTAAGCCCTTTTTTTTATATATAAATCTAACATGTAGGTTATTTCAAAAAAAATTTATCAAACACTTAATTTTTAAGATTAACCATTAATACTTGCTTTTATTCTTAACTACAAGTCTTGTCCTCCGGATGCAACCTTCAACTTAAATTTTATGTTTTTTGGTGATGCGACTTATGATTAAGTGTTAAAAATTAAAATTTTAGTGTTTAATAAATTCATTTTTACGCAATGAAAGTTGGACCCGTAAATGACATTATTGTGTTGAATAAAATTAACTAGTATGTAACCCGTGCGTGCGTGCAAGATGATTCAAGCAAGTGGATCATGTTTCTACCCCCAACACACCATTGAACCATGCCTCTTTTGTTATGAATCAATACTTATATTATCTTATTGCATATGGGCACCAAAAGCAAGAATCATACCGCTAGACCAAATTCCCATTGTTGGTCACTGATATTCATACATAGTATCTATAATTAAATCGTGTATTTGGGGATGTAGACGATCAAATATAAAAAATGAACTTTCAAACACTTTAAATGTAAAACAATTTATACATCCAACACATATGAATCGATCGTGTATATGATTTAGAAGTAATTACAGTAAACATTAAATGTTTTTAATAATTTGATTTTTGTGGTGTATTATTGACAATTTAAAAACTCTATAAATAATTAATTACTTTACAAATAAATATTAGTAAATAAATAATTTTTATTTATGCAACTGGACAAATTAACATTAGAAGAAATCATTTTAAAATGAGTCAAATCAATTTACTAAAATTAGTTTTATTCTTAGAATGGCAGGATATTAATTCAAATCTCACATGTTCACACTATAATATGAGAAAGGTAAAAGTCACTTCATTATACACATGCTAAGCGATAACTTTTTTTTGATAGGGATAATTTTATTTATTTTTTTTGGTGAAAGCTAAGTGATAAAATTAAGAAAAGACAAAACACGTCTTTAGCCTTAGATTGCTTCTTTTGCATTAACGTGTAAGGATTTTTTTTTTTTAGTTCATAAACATGAAAGGATTGTCATTTAAGAAAAGAGACATCCTAAACTTTTTTGAAATATTCATGGATTATTTTTATCTCAATCTATTAATCTATACACTTTACTCAATAAAATTACCCAGAAAAAAAAAAACAACAAATATAAAGTTATAAATATTTTGTTGAAATCACTAATAATTTTAAGCAAACTAGCTAGGAAGTTTCTGGGTTAATGAAATAACTAATAGGATAGATTAATGTAACATGGTGGATTTAAATAGGATACATAAATGGGATTCCAATTTCAGTTTGCTACATTGTAAAAATATAATAATTTTTATTAGATTCAACCTTAGTCGATGATACATCCAATTTTCATTTCATTTTACTCTCCACAAATTAATTTTTTTTTTAATCAACTCTCCACATAATTAATACTCCTACATATGAGTGTCCTAAAATTAAGAAATCAATATGATTTTTCATTTTAGTTGATTATTTAAAACAGGGGTGGTGTTAAATATTTTGAACGAAAAAGAGCTACTAATTTATTTAGCTAATGCCTAGAAACTAGAATATACATTTTAGGTGAACCTCAAACTTGGTAGCTATGGTTTCAACTTTTAATGTGTATGAGAAAGTGATTGAATATTTTTGTTGACAAATAAAGTAAATACAATTTTATTCGTAAATGGTTAATTCTCCAAATGGTACGCAGAAAGCAGAGAACTATAGGTTGATGGTACGAATTCCAAAACTTCTATATATACTGTGACATTTCACTCCACGTTACTACACTGAGAAAAACAATCATCACTTGCTTTTTCAAAATTTTCACCATGACCAAATCATTTGTCTCACTTTTCATTTTTTTCTTTCTCCTGCACATGCAGGTAGTTATATATTTGAATTTCATTTTATTACTTTAGATATTACACATAACCAAACATTTAATCATACTTTCAATCTCTCTTTAAATACATTATTCATAATTTCAGTTGAAAATAATTTCAACGATGGAAACTATTTCATCAAATTAACAAATTTTCATTAATGCTTTAAATTGCAAAATCTGACCCTTTTAAATTCTAATTTGTTAAGATTTTATTGATTTTGGATTTATTTACTTATGCAGGAGGGAATTTGAAGTTTGCTAATAAATGATAAAATATTAAATTCTTTAACATTATATTGTGTTGAATAAAATTAACTAGTGTGTAACCCGTGCGTGCGTGTCGCACGGAAACAACATACGATCTTAATAAATAAATTATTATATTAATTTATATATATATATATATATATATATATATATATCAATTCTCATAAATTTTATTGACATTAAATACAAAAGTTGACTTAAGAAAACAATCTACAATAACAACAACAAAAATCTAATCATAACCTAACTTAAAAATTACTTTATTGCATGATCAAAAATCATGACTCCAACACCAATCTTTAATCTTAATGATGATGCCTTATTTTTTAATTCTCCAAATAATATTTTTTTCTTTCCAAAAAACCTTATTATAAAACAATACTTTTAATTTTAAACAAATAAAAATAATAATTATTAAAAAATTAAATTATTAAATTAGATGAAATAAGAATTTTTAAAATAATGGACATGACATATATAAATTAGTAAATGTGAAGATGAGTAAGTAACTCAATAATGAATTTTTATTTTTACTGTTCAACATAATATGTTATTTATATGAAAAAGATGACATTTAAGAATTCATATCAATTTTGTTGTATCAAATGGAAAAATATCTTTCATTCCGGTATTACTCACAAAATACTACAGACAAATAATCTTCCCATCACAAAAAAAAAATTACAATACACATAAAAATTATGATTATCTTTTATCTTTGAATTTGCATGTTAATCGTCGTTAATCTTTCAGGAATCCTTTGAATTCTTTTGAATTTGAATGATATTTAATAATAAATTTAGAATGTAAAAGGTATAATATATTAGTAAAATTAAAATGTAACCATTTAAAATAGTAGTTTTTTAAAAATCATTATATAGTTTCAGCTGTCAATTCGTCATATGGCGAAATAGATTGAATAGTGTTTGAAGTTTGAAAAACCATTACTTCCAATAAAAACTGTGGAATAGATGTAATAAATTGTATTTTTTTAATTCCTAAATAAATTTTATATTTATAAATTATTATTTTTCTTTTTAATATTTTGGAAATCAAGTCGAATTCATTAAGAAGCCTCAATAAATTTTATATTTACTTAAATAAATGATTATTTTTCTCTTCAATAAAATTATGTGTCTTACATAGATGTACATTTTTTTGAGACAAAATTTAGAAATATAGAAATTAATATATATATATATATATATATATATATAACAAAATAGTAATATTTTTATAAATAAAATAAAATAACAATGACATATTGAAATAAATTTAATTCATGTGAATATATTTACCAAAGTAATTATGTCAACATTTCAAATTATGTCTATGTACCATTTTGTAGATTCAATATAAAGTGGTATCCCATTGTTCCATATACCCATAATTGTCAGAGGCAACGCCAACTTATACACAACTCCTTCGAGAATATAAATAAAAGCTCACCTAGAAATATAAAACACAGTTTTGTTAATAAACAGATAATATATTTTAAATTTTGAATTTATAAAACAAATACAACTTTAACAACCAAATTCCATGACTTCTTTCTCGAAGAAATTGAAGAAAGAAAATCTGATTTTTTTGTTCCAGACATCGAAGAAAGATAAACACCAGAGATGATTAAGGAATATTTGGTAAAGAAAAATAAAAAACTAATTGTGTATACAATAGATAATATGAATGTTTAACTGAGGACAGCGATAAAAAGGAAAGTCTGATGGCACCAAAAGAATTCGTAAAAATAAATAAATTTTTTAATTAAATTAATTTAAAACCATTGCTAAAGTAGTGTTTAAAAAACAATTACCTTAAAAAAAAGTCATTTCGAATTTTCGGGGAATGAAATTGTACCACTGTTGTGACCAATCTGGTTTCTAATTCTCGGACCATTGTACTATTTTGCAAATGCTCCAGAGTTAGACGCAACACCAGGAGAGCGAAAGTTGTACACAACCCTAACAATATGAAACACAAATTTGTTATATTAATATCATAACAAATAAGTTTTTGTATAATTTAAAACTTTGAATTTATAAAAATAAAAATTAAACGTTGTCATCCATCAATACCATTTCCATCGCATAAAATTTATGATCAGATAGAAACCACACAATCAGCACAACTCTAACAACCAAATTCCATGACTCCTTCTTTGGAGAAATTGAAAACAAAATTTGATATTTTTCTAGACATTGGAGAACAATAAACACAAAATTAAATAACGAATTTTTGGAATAGAAAAAATTAAAAGGGAATTGTGTATAAATGAGATAATATGAATGATATCTATCAAGGAGACACAAAAAATGAGAGATTATTGAGGAAAAAAAATGAGAGAACACTGAAAAAGACGATTATTGAGGAAATTTAGAGACACTACAAGAATTCAGATAGAAACCACACAATCAGCACAACTCTAACAACCAAATTCCATGACTCCTTCTTTGGAGAAATTGAAAACAAAATTTGATATTTTTCTAGACATTGGAGAACAATAAACACAAAATTAAATAACGAATTTTTGGAATAGAAAAAATTAAAAGGGAATTGTGTATAAATGAGATAATATGAATGATATCTATCAAGGAGACACAAAAAATGAGAGATTATTGAGGAAAAAAAATGAGAGAACACTGAAAAAGACGATTATTGAGGAAATTTAGAGACACTACAAGAATTAGTAAAATAAAATAAATTTTTGATTGATAAAGTAGTGTTTAAAAAACAATTAGTGTCAAGTCGCTTAGCATTTTGTTTTATTTATATGGGAGCACTGAAGTTTGCTACATAGAAGAAAATGGGGCATTCCGAGAATTGAACTCGGGACCTCTCGCACCCTAAGCGAGAATCATACCACTAGACCAAATGCCCATTGTTGGCAATGGAAGAAATTGTGAAAGGAATAGGAGAAGTTGTTGAAAGAGGAGGGGTACTCTCATCAGGTACACATTAGCTTTTTGGCTGACGTGGATGAAATATGTTGAAGTGACAAAATATGATGATGTGGCATCGGAAAGTGTGTTTTAAATATATATAATAGATAATAGATAGGAGATAGTATAAGACACTGAACGGTGTATAGAATTTGTGAAAAAACTAGAATTTGTGAATAAAGAAAACCCTCTATGAAGATGTACACGCTTTTTGGCTGAGGTGGAAAATACTTGTCTATATGGAAGAAATATCGTGATGTAGCAGCTGAGTCTGTTTTAAATATATATAATAAATAATAGATTTTCCTCGATTATATCTAGTAAAACTTTAACTCTTTCTGCAGTTTTACTTGCGGATGTTTTCTCTTAAAATATTTCCGCAGCAAAATCTTAAAGTAATATCTTAATTTCTTAAATCTTTAGAAAATTCCACATTTACATTTCCTAAGAATTTTCCTACCAAAGCAGGGTTTTTAAATTTTTTTGAAGATTTTCCTATATCCCCACACTTGCTCAGGATTTGTAATTAAATAGTGAGTTTTATTTTCTTCGATTTCCTATTTCTTTGATTAGATTAGTTTTAATTTCTTCCGTTTCCTAATGTGCAAATAGATTTTTTCGTTTTCGTTATTTGTTGTACTATGCTTCTATATATTCTGTTGTATGCTTACCTTTTATTGTCTTGACTCTCGACATTTTCTTATGCTTTATGAATTTAATGGTTGTAGAAAGAAGCAATAAGATTCACGATTGAAAGAAATGATTCCGCAAAAGGAATTGTTTTTAGCCATATCACATTATTTTTAGATCTTATATATACATTACTCTTTTTACTAGGTAATTTAATTGTCAACTTATGTTTCATTGATACATCTAAATTGCATCACTATGATTATGAATTTGTTCATTTGCAGTATTATGTTTGTGCTCTGTTGAATGGAACAAAGTCACGCGATGCACAAAAATTCTCATGACCATCATCAAATGTGTTAGTGAACGGAAGAATATGTTCACATTCCCATTAATCATAGCATGAGCTTAAATTCGATATTGTTTGTGTAGTACGTAATTTTGTCCGACCATTTGAAAAAAATAATAAGTCATAATTATGTGTTTAATATCTCAAACATCAAACTGTTTTCCTTCTCCATTTTAAAAATCTTGGAAATACCATCGTTGTATTTTGACCTAAAAATGTGACAAATTGTTTAGAATACATTGATCAATACATAATTAACTTTTCAAAAGATAAACATAATACTAAACCCATCATCTTTCAAAGAAAATTGTTATAGATTAACATTTTGTAATTTGAATCTAAACTAGTATACACATCAACAATGATAATGCGCTAACTAATCCCCCAAACACATCTCAAAAAGCTTGTAAAAGATAAAATATAAGTTCTCATGAATGAAAGAGTAGTTGAGGGACAAAAACGATAACAAAGAAAAATTAAAGTATGATGTTTATAAGGCTTTCCATCACATGAACAATCGT
The DNA here is from genome assembly GCF_000331145.2 of Cicer arietinum. NCBI lineage: Eukaryota > Viridiplantae > Streptophyta > Magnoliopsida > Fabales > Fabaceae > Cicer > Cicer arietinum. The sequence goes on along the minus strand of NC_021162.2, from coordinate 61,576,804 downwards.
AAAATTGATTGTGAGTTATATTGTTCTTTCTCCATATTAATCACATAACAAAATCATCAAAATTTCGAACTCTAAACCTCCTACTTTTATATATATATTTGACCAATCGAGTTAAGTTAAACACAAAAGAGTAAAACAAGATCAAACTTCCTTTCAATAAGGTATTTTCACATCCAAGTCAACAAAATTTTTCTTAAAAACGAGGTTTATGATAAAGTACATTAAACAAAGAAATAATAATGTCCCAAACCACATGGACAATTTTTATTCTAAAATTTTAACTAATTCAAACCATTTTGCTTCAAATTCTTCTTTTTCTCACATTGTCCTAGTTGTTCTTCCTCCAATCTCTGCATTCCCACATGAAAATCAACATTGTATATGTTAAATACATGTTAAATACATATGGATGTAAAAGAAGGCACACAAATTTAAAGAACACGTTATTTTTATATTAGGCAAATTGAAACTCCTACAGTACCATGCACATCAAAAATAAAAACATATGAACAACAAATATTTAGAAAAGACATATGGTAATTAACAAGTATATATATACGGTATATCTTTCTTTCACAAAACAAGCTATTAGATAAAACAGATAGTACTCCAAAAACTATAATGTCAAGATAAATTAAATTTATTTTTTAGGAGAATAGTGTTCTAGCTACTTACCATAAAAAAATTATCCTCCAGCTTATTATGTGTATATAGAAGCTATTTGACTAGGGATGACAACGGGTAGGGTTTGGGTAGGGTACTAGAGTATCCGTCCCCATACCCGCAATTTAAAAAAATACTCATACCCGTGTCGGTACCTTCTTGGGTATCAACTTTAATACTCGTACTCTTACTCTCTGGGTACTTAAGTGCCTGTACCCATACCCGTTACCCACACTTTAACTAAAAAAAATCGATAAATAAATGATATTATTGTAATTAAATTTAAAAATTATTCAAATATCTTAAATCCAATCATAAAATATTATAAACCAAAATATTTTCTAACTCAACATTTCAAACGAACATTCGTTACAATACACATTTAAATATTTATAATAATATTTTGTGAAATTGCAAGTCATACGACAATATTATCTGAGATAATTGATACAAAGTTGCAAGTATAATTATAAAGTCATGATTAATAAGATATAACTATTAGTTATAAAATCACAATTATTTACTATTTATCATAATCAGATTCTTAAAATTTTTGCAAACGTTTATGTTTCAATTATAAATATTGTAATGGTCCAATGATATTAATAGATGTTAAAACATAAAAAGAAAACAATTAATTAAATTAAACACTAATATAATAAATAACTAAATAAATAAATAATATATTTATATAAATGTGGGTGCGGGACGGGGTGGGTACTATAGTACCCGTACCCGCACTCATACCCGCTTAATTTTGCGGGTAATTACCCGTCCCCATACCCAAACCCATTATGCGGGTTTTTACCCTACCCATTGTGGGTTTTTTTTGTGGTTACCCACTGGGTATGGGTCTAATTGCCATCCATATATTTGACACTCATTCAAAAGCTTCATCACCCAAAAATAACAAAGAAAGATGATATATAAACAAAAGTACATTCAATTCAATTTGAAGAAAAGAAGTTCATCATTTGTCACAAAATTAAGAAGTATCTTGCTCATTAATTTGCATTCACTTCAATAATTTCTAGTTGTTTTCCTTAGAAAATGATCGCCTAGCTTATCTAGTTGTTACACCCTATTTATCTCAAACTTCTCATATAAATCTTTTTAATTCCATCCAAACCTTCAAAATTGAGCTTATAAAAAATCAGAACAAAAGTAATATCCAATATATATTAATTAAGCAAAATCAATCCATACTTTAAACAAAATCAATATAAATGCACTTGAACAGGAGTATAACAAAATCAGACCAAAAAATATATCAAATTATTTGCAAAATCTTCATAAACTTCAAATATACATATAAATAGAACCACTTAGTTTAACCGAGATGCATAGTTTGTGCATTTGGAAGTCAATTTTAACATTCATTTCAAATGTATGTTTAGATTAATAAGACAAATACACTCATTATATGTCACAAGGTTTTGAAGTAAATAAAATTAATGTATGCCTCAAACAATAAAAAAAAATAATAATAGCTATTCCTTTTCTCATCTATCTAACAATTTTTAGATCTACATATGTATCAAAACTTTCCAAGCCGGTTGCTGGTTAATCTATTTCCCATTTCTTCTTTTAATTCAACTGTTATAGTTGAACCAACTGCCATTATTGATAAATTGAAGGAAGTGTTATAGGTTACAAACTATTTCTAGATTAATTCAATGACTCTAGACAATAAAAAGTAATTTAAAAATACAATCAACCTAAGCCACCGTATATATAGGAAACAATATTCACACAATCTATTATTATTATGAAAACAACATAAACATAATAACATCAATTTAAATAAATAAATCATGGAAGAGGAACTTACTTTCAAAATGTTGGAACCAAGCTTTCAACATAACCCTTGGCTAAACTCCAGTCTACAATATCTATAGTATCATCATCAATAAGAGTTCTACTTGGAATAATATTTATTCGCTTCACTCTATTATCTCTCCAATTATAGAGAATTGCTTCCACTTCACTACTACGTAATATCAATGTATAACCATCCTCAGAAAGAAGACATGGGAACAATTTAAGACGATAATTCCATGTATCGTCATAGTCATAAGCTGGGGAAAGATTTTGATAGCTAATTTTAAGGAATTGAGTCCAAGACTCTTCAATCCCAAATTTCTTCATCTGCCATACAACAAAATCAGTTTTCTTGTAAGAATAAGAAAAACAAAGGAAACCTCCCAACAAGCTAATAGTTGGACCTGCAGGTAGCACTTTATCATTAATGCCACGAGGCAGTAGATATTGGTTGTATGTCTCTGTCCCCAGATCAAGCGAAACAATCACAAATTGCTTAACTGAAATACCCTTAACATTGTTAGCATTCTTAATTTTATACTCAAAGTAATTATGGATAGCCAACCAATTAAGAGTGTCATTCAAATAAACATAATTGTCTTTAGATTTTAAATCAACAGGAACAACAGGGTAACTTTCGATATTTCTCCAAACATTTTCGCCCAAATTGAGAACTCTCACCTCAGTTGACAATTGATCACGAATATAACGAGAAGCCACAACTTTATATGTGTTACTTGAATTATCACAACCAAACGAGAAGGCAAAACGTTCACGACGAGAATCACGAAAATACCCAAACTTTGGAGATGTTGTCCTAGTTGCTGGGTTCCATAAACTGAACAAGTATTCATGAGACCTACCAGCATCAGAATCATCAGCCAAAAGAATCAATCCATTACAGGTACCAACCATAGTGGAGCAACCTTTGTCGTTCAAATGATAGTAAGGATCCTCAAAATGGGTGAACGACGGGTTTTCAATTAAACGACTTATTGAGTAGGGAACAACACTATAACCGTGCTCAAGATCATCATCACTACTATCAGGGGACTCATCGAAGCCATATTTGATGTGATGTGTGGTTAGTGTGAAGAGATCATTTTGTTGTGATGATCTCTTGAGGTGCAATTTCACAAAAGTTGGATTCAAAATGAGAGAGTTCCAAGAATTATTCACACACCTGAATCGAAGAAGAGATTTCACAGAAATCAATGAAAGGATCTCAGCAATTAGATCTTCAGGCAAAATCACTCGAGAACGAGGAGCCATAGTTGCAATTCTTCTGAATCCAAAATAAACGCAACACGACCGTTGTAGTTGTAGTTGAAGTTAAATACCAAATAAAATTAGACTACTCATACTTTATCTTATGTGATATACATCTGATATACGTGTAATTTTTATTTTTCTTAAAAAAAATATCCTTTATTATTAAAACATTTAGTATCTTACCTTTTAATTTTCTTTGAGAAAAAAATTATTATTTTATCTTTTAAAATATTAACAAAATTATCTTTTATGATTTCTCTCTCTTATTTAAGTCATCTATTTTTTAATATATTTATAAAATTATCTTTTAAAAAACATCAACGCGTTATTAAAATCACTAAGTGTCAAGTCTATATAAAATATTTAAATTTAATTGTTAGACTTTTTCAATCGTATTTTTATAAACACCAAAATAAAAACTATATTTTGTATAAGTTTTCTTGTTATTATTTTTTTGGTGAATAAAAAAATATCTTCAAAAAGTTATTAACATAATTCATTTTAAATAAATAAAATAGCTTAATACCTCTAAAAAGTTATAAGAATATTATTATTCATGTATAATATATATATAGAAGTTTGTTATTCATAACTTTTATGGTATTTCGTCAAAACAAAAATTATTATGGTAAATGAATATTAAAAGACAAATAATTAGTTAAAAAATGCATAAAATAATTAATTTATAATTCATCGGCTTAAGTTCTCTACAAAACTAGAGATATTGAACCCCGAATTTAAATTTCAGCTACGAAAAAAAATGAGAAAGAGAATCTAAATTATATTCTTAAATAAAAGGTAATACATCGTGTTAATCATTTCGCTTCAATTCTACGCTATGGGTTAGTCATGTTGACATTTGAAATAAATAAATAAATTTCAAATATCTAATTACAATAAATCAGAAAATATTTCTAATTACAATAAATTTCAAATAAATAAATAAATCTTTCCTTTTTTTTTTCTTTTCCTAACATTTCCAAAAATCATATATTTTCCTACAGAAAATTTCATGAGGTATTACGTATTCTGCAAATTTACTGAAGAAGTTTCCTACATATTCCATTTCCGTATGTTAAACCTCAGGAAATTTTCTATTTTACTATGTATTTTCCCGATTATATCTAGTATATTTCCGCAGCAAAATCTTAAAGTAACATCTTAATTTCTTAAATCTTTGGAAAATTCTACAGTTACATTTCCTAAGAATTTTCCTACCAAAGCAATTTTATTTTTTTTTTTAAATTCTAGCTTTTCTTATATCACCACACTTAGGATTTGTAATTAAGTAACGAGTTTTATTTTCTTCGATTTCCTATTTCTTCAATTAGATTAGTTTTAATTTCTTCGATTTTCTATTGTGTAAATATTGTTGAAAATGATGTCACACGCTAGTAGAATATTTAAGGTGAAAGTATAATACTTGGGATGTGCCTCAAGGAATATCTCAATTTTGTAAAAGATGGACTCCCAAAGAGTACCTCAATTTTGTACTTCAAAATCCAACTCTTACTACTTAGTGAATCAGACCTAATGGACTCTACCTTTCTGGTTGATCCAATTACTAAATTGTTTTTTTCAAATTTTTTCGAAATTCAAAAATTATACATACATTTTTTCTTCTTCATTATTTGTTGTACTATGCTTCTATATATTTTGTTTTATGCTTACCTTCATTGTCTTGACTCTCGACATTTTCTTATGCTTTATGGATTTAATGGTTGTAGAAAAGAAACAATAAGATTCACGATTGAAAGAAATGCTGTGTTTCATTGATACATGTAAATTGCATCACTATGATTATGAATGTGTTAATTTGCATTATGGAGTATCTCGCGTTCTGCTTAATGGAAAAAAATCTCATGACCATCATCAACTTCGTTCTTGTTAATGGAAGAATGTTTGCACATTACTGTTAGTCATAGCCTCATATTCATATATCTGCTAGGAGCTTAAATTCAATATTGTTTGCATGAATTAGTTTCATTTTGTTCTGCTTTAGTCTACATATTATAGTGTCTATATTCTATTCACCCTATTTTTGTTTACATTATATTGTCTATATTCTATCCATCTATAGATAATCTTTTCATGTGGATTTTCAACTCAAATTAGCAAGAAAATCCACAAATAAAAAGGTTATTTCTAGTAGTGATATTTGTTCTTTCAAATTTGATCTTCCATTTTCGAGTTTGATAAACTTCAATTTTTGACCTAACATTTTCAATCTTCAATTCATTTCCATTTTCAAGCTTTTTTTATTCTTATTTCGTGGTCTTCATTAAATTTCGTTTTTTATCTTCTAGTGAGAATTATTTTCTAAATTCCTCTATTCTCTCTTATTATCGTTCATAATTCGTTTGGTATATATGACCTAAATTTCTAATGTTTGCAATTATACATAGATTTTAATTTTATGAACCATTTGAGATTTTTTGTTTACGATGATCAAATCAAACATATATTTTAATTTTTTTTCAAAAATTAACTAGAGATTTAAAGAACAACTCACGTCTATAGTTCACATATTGAAGTTCAAACATTGAAATAGAAACACTAGCACATACTCACACAAGGCAAATCATAAACCAAGTGTGTAGTTTAGAACATTCAATAAGGTATTTCCCTATTCAAGTCAACAAAAAATTTCAAAAAAATGAAGTTTATGGCAAAGTACCTAAAAAAAATCATATCCCACGTCACATTGGACAATTTTCAATCTAAAATCCTAACTAGTTCAAACCATGTTGCCTCAAATTCTTCTCTCTCTAACACTTCCTTAGTTGTTGTTCCTCCAAGCTCTGCATTCCCACATGAAAATCAACATTGTATATGTTAATTGAAACTACTACTGAACCATGCACATGAAAAGTAAAAAAATAAACACATTTGAACAACAAATATTTAGGCAAGGCATATGGTAATTAACAAGTATATATACAAATTATACCTTTATTTCACAAAATAAGCTACTAGATAAAGCATATAGTACTCCACAAACTATAGTTTCAAGATAAATCGCATTTACTTTTAGGACAATAATGTTCTACCTATTTACCATAGAAACATTATCATCTTGCTTATTGTATGTATTTAGAAGCTATTTGACACTCATTCAAAGGCTTCGTCACCCAAAAGTAACAAAGAAAGATGCAATATACAAACAAAAGTGCATTCACTTCAATTTGAAAAAAAGAAGTTCAACATCTATCCCAAAGTTTTGAAGTATCTTACTCGTTAATTTGTATTCACTTCAACATTTTCTACCTATTTTCCTTAGAAAAATGATCCTCTAATTGTCTAGTGTCTATATTATTTATGATTTAACACTTATGGAATAAGGTTCGGAATCAAAGTCACACTCTATTTATCTCAAACTTCTCTTATAAACTTTTTAATTCCATCTAAACCTTCAAAATTGAGCTTATAAAATATCATACCAAAAACAGTATCTAATATATATTAATTGAGCAAAATCAATTCATGCTTTAATCAAAATCAACGTAAATGCACTTGAACCGGTGTAAACAAAATCAGACCCATAAAAAATATCCAATAATTTGAAAAATCTTTATATACTTAAATTTTTTTTTTAATATATTTACAAAATTATCATTAAAAAAACATCAATGTTTTATTAAAAACCCTAAGTTGCAAGTCTAAATAGAATTATTATCAATTTTTTTTAATTAAAAAAATATCCAAATTTAATTGTTAGAGTTTTTGGTGAATATAAAAATATCTTGAAAATTTTATTAGAATAGTTTTTTAAATAAATAAAATAGCATAATATCTATAAAAAAAATTATAAGAATATATAGAAGTTTGTTATTTATAACTTTTATGGTATTTCGTCAACGAAAATCCTATTATGGTATTTTCTTTAATTTTTATTTTTAATTTCCAATAAAATATTTAAGTAAAATTAAATATATATATATATATATATATATTTATGAATTTTTTTATATTACTGATAATTAAATTATTTTAACATATTAAAAATTTCTTTACAAATGAATTATAAAATACAAATAATTAGTAAAAAAAATTATAAATAATTAATTTATAGCTCCACCGCTTAAATTCTCTACCAAAATACTTCGGTTGAATATATTTCTTCAGTTTGAAATTAAAATCTCACAATTGTGTGTAAAATTATTTGATGATATTTACCATCTCAATTATAAAAAATAAAAGAAGAGAGAGAGAGAGAAAATTTTAAAAAAATTCTTGAATAAAAGGCAAATAATCGTGTTAATGAATGCACTCCTACGCTAATGGGTTAGTCTCTAAATGCGTTTAAAATTGTGAAAATATTGAAGTTGATCACTAAAAAAGGAAAATACCTATTTTTTTAAAATAAAGTCAAATATCCAATTACAATAAATTTTATATATATACAAATATCTTTTTTTTTCTCCTCTCTACATTCTAGAAACCATCTCTTTTTTCTTACAGAAATTTTTGGAATATAGATTTACTAAAGAAGTTTTTTACATATTTCAATTCTGAAATTTTCTATTTTGTTATGAATGTTTTTATTACATCTCGTTGTAAAATTTTAACTTTTTCTCTTGTTTTATTTGAGGATTTTTTTCTCTTGAAATATTTATGTAGCAAAGTCCTAAAGTAATATATTAATTTCTTGAATCCTTGAAAAATTCTGCAAATTTTCCTACCAAAGCAGGTTTTTATTAAAAAAAAGTTGACAAATACTTTTTAAAGTTTTTCCTATATCTCTCACACTTTCTTAGAATTTGTAATTGACCGGTAAGTTTTATTTTCTTGTATGTCCTATTTCTTTGATTAGGTTAATTGTCATTTCTTTTTTCTTTTTTTGATTTATATTATTATATTATGTTATTTTGAGTTTCGTAAAATTATTTTAAAATAAATTTTCAATCACTAAAGATATTCTTAGGTTAAGTTACGGATTAAGTGGTTCTCTTTAATACACTGACGAACTAGGTCGCTCTCTTTAACACGTTTCGTGATACTATTCAAATTGTGCAAGGTATATCAACCACAAAGTCCTCAGGAAACCAAAAGAATGAGAAAAAACTCTCGGATTTTCATAATGTTTTTGGTGTGATTTTTAAGTAAACAAAGTCTTGTATTTGTAGAGGAATTCTGCAACTGAAGGAGAAAGATAAGTGTAGTCCATTAGACCTGATCCACATATAATGTCACGTGAAAAACTCTATGTTTTGATCGACAAAACTAACGTGCAAAATTCGGGGAAGGAATACACCGGATTAGTTGATGAATGTTGACTTGATAGAGGGCAGAAACATGTTTACAACGTATCACCATCAGAGAGAAATAAACACACACAAAGTTTAAAAAAAATATATATTTTAATTCTCTGAATGCTAAAAGATAATACACCACTTCATCCAAGCCCAAGCCCATGTTCGGCCTGACCGAGTCGACTGGACAGAAGCTCATCAGGGCACGCGTGTGGTGGCCAATTTGTGTGTGTTCTCACCCCTTCACAAAAATGGGTACCTCTTGCGACACACCCCAATTGGCATACCTTCACCTTACAAACACTACTAGTGTGCGTTATCCCTCATATGTGAGACTTCTTTATTTTTTCAATTCACATCAACTAGCTCTTATTGTTTTCAACATCATTTCCAATAATTCTCCACTTGAATTTTTTTTAAAATATTTCTGAAATAGCGTCAAAAGTTTCTATAAGATTGTGCATAACCAAATGTGTTTTCCGACTTGAACCTTTGCATAATAAGTAAGATTCATATTCAACAAGAGTGACTTGTAGTCTCGAACTCTACCTTTGACATCAAACTCACTCACAACTTTTTCAAAGGTTGTATTCTCAAAATTTTGTGGATTAATGGTCATGCACGTCTATCTCAGTATAGTGAACGCTCTAACAATTTTGTCTCAAAATTTCATAGAAAGTAATCCCACTTCCACATTCACATAAGTGAGTCAATCAAGAATACTCTTGTAACAATGTATTGTACTTCACATAAAGTATAGATCTCATTAAGAGTTTTTATTATCTCATATTTTCATCACTTCAGGAATCATGCCTCTCTTGATATATAATAGTTGGGCACTAATATTTTGCCTCTTAATAGTGATGAAGTTTTTTGAAATTTGTTTAACAGACATGACATTAAATTTCAATTATAATATTGCAGATTTTGATATCATTCATACTTCAAGATCGTCACATGAACAATTGTGAAATTGATTGTGAGTGATAATTTTCTTTCTCTATATTAATCACAAAACCAAATTACCAGAGACAAATTTCATTCTAAAATTGGTGACTTTTTTTAATGCAAAGAGGACAAGAGAATATAAAAGAATAACTTTTTTTTATTGAAAGATGTAACGGAAGTAGTAGTTATGTTAGTTTCCAAATATCATAAACCGTGTGTATAGTTTAGAACATCCATAAACCAAAGATTACACCTAGGCAGAAAATGAAACAGAGATTTCAATATAAGCTTCTTTGTTTCCTCTTTTTGATCTTATTCTCATTCACAATTTGCTTACTATAGATTTAGATATGTAACAAAATTTTCCAACTCATTAATTTGTGAGTAACTTGCTCATTAATTTATTTTCCACTTCTACCTTTAACTCAATTGTTATGGTTGAACCAATTGTTATTATTGGTAAATGAAAGACGTTACAAACTATTTCTAGACTAATTGAATGACTCTGGCCAATAAATAGTAATTAAAAAGTACAGTCAACCTAAATCATCATATATATCGGAAACAATATTCACACAATCTATTATTATTATGAAAATAACATATACATAATAACATAAATTTAAATAAATAAATCATGGAAGAGAAACTTACTTTCAAAACGTTGACACTAAGCTTTTAATATAACCCTTGGCTAAGCTTCGATATACATTATCTATAATATCACTATCGATAATAGCTCTATTTGGAGTAATATTTATTCCCTCCACTCTATTATCTCTTCAATTATAGAAAAATTGCTTTGAGATCACTACTACGTAATATCAACGTATAACCATCTTCCAAAGGAAGCAATGGAAAGAATTTAAGATGATACTTCAGTATATTTTCAAAGTCATAAGCTGAGGAAAGATTCTGATAGCTAATCTTAAAAAATTGTGTTAATTGTAAACCCTAAACCCTAAACTGGTCAATTGTAATATCTTTAATATCATCACTATAGTTCAAATTAAGAGGATAATGGGGAAACTTTCGATATCTCTCCAAACACGATCTCACAAACGGAGAATTCTCATGTTACTTCTCCTTTGAAGTTGACCCTACAATGAAAGGCGAAAACTTTAAGTGAGGGGTCGATGTCAAAATCACAAAAATATCCAAAAAAATTAGATGTTGTCTTGTTATGTATTATTATCAGTGTCAAAAAATTAATATTATCAACGTATTACAACTATTCATGAGAATCAATTTAGATATAATTTTAATAAAAGTTAAATATTTTTATTAATCTAAAGAATATTTTAACCAACAGTATATATAAATTAAATTCATAATATAATCTTATTGAGTCTCCATATTAAATTTCCCAACGAAAAAGTGTACAAGGAATAATTGCATGATACAATGTCAATGTTTCCTTGCCTTACACTCAATACCATTAAAGTATGTATCACGAAGCCTTTAAATTGATAGCATGCATTGTGCGTCTCACGCCAAAAGCATTCAATATACAAAGATATGGTAATACTTATCACTCATACTATTAATAGCGATGGATCCACAATAATTATTTTTTTTTTATTAAAAATTTATATCTATTCATTCAAATTGATATACATTACATAAATTGATAATAAAACAAATTTACAATATTTATTACAAGTATTACAACAAAGTGATCATTAATTGAATTTACATAGGATCAATCGAGGTTGATCTCTCAATGCGAACAAACTAAATTCTACACCAAGATAGAAAATGAAACAGAGATTTCAATATGAATTTCTCTATTTCCTTTTTTCGATTTTATTCTCATTCATCATTTGTTTGGTATGTATACGCCTTAAGTTTCTAATGTTGGAAATAATACAAAAATTTCGATTTTATAACATTCCATTTGAGATTTTTTATTTACGACCATCAAATCAAACTTATACTTTAATCTATATTTAAAAAATTAACAAGAGATCTAAAGAACAACTCAGGTCTACAGTTCACATATTGAAAGACTCATCTTTTTCAAACATTGAAGATGAAACACTAGCACATCCATAAACTATAACCTCACGAGTGACAATTAAGAGGACAAGAAGACGTTAATAAAATATGTTTCCTTGTATGAAGTTTTCTAATTCAAGCAAAAGTGTTATAGATTAACATTTGGTGAGGTGAATAGAAACTAGTATCCACATCAACAATGATAATACATGATCTAATCTCCAAACTCATCTCAAAAAGCTTGTAAAGGATAAAATATAAGTTGTCAGGAATGAAAGAGTAATTGAGGAGCAGAAACGATGGCAAAGAAGAAATTAAAGAGTAATGTTTGAAAATCTTTCCATCATAAAAAAAAAAAAAATTGACTTTTCAGCCCTCTTCAATGAAAGTAAATCCAATAGAGAATATTAAAAATTTATGAATGTTACATTTTTTTCCAACGGTTACATATTTTTATGTCATTCCTACTTCACCATCATCACATGAACAATTGTGAAATTAATTATGAGTGATATTGTTCTTCCTCGATATTAAGCACAAAACAAAATCATCCGAGACAAAATTTATTATAAAATTGGTGATTTTTTAAATGCAAAGAGAACAAAAGTACCAAAGCGAATATCTTTTTTTTATTGAGAAATATTAAACAAAAGTGCATTTAGTTCAATATGAAGAAAAGGAGATCATCGCCTATGACAGAGTTTTGAAGTATCTTGCTCACTCATTAATTTGTATTCACTTTTACCTTTCCTAGATATTTTCCTTAGAAAAATGATCCTCTAGCTTATCTAATCTATATTATTTATGATTTAACACTTGTGGAATAAGGTTCGGAGTCTAAGTCACACCTTATTTATTTCAAACTTCTCATATAAACTTTTTAATTCCATCTAAACCTACAAAATTGAGGTTATAAAATATCATACCAAAAACAATATCTAATATATATTAATTGAGCAAAATCAATCCATACTTCAAACAAAATCAATGTAAATGCACTTGAACTGATGTAAACAAAATCAGACCTATAACAAATATTCAATAATTTGAAAAATCTTTATATACTTCAAATATACATATAAATGGAATCCTTCAGCTTAATCATCACGCATATTGTGTGCTTTTAGAAGTTGGTTGACATTCATTCCAAATATACGTTTAAATTAATCAGACAAATACGCTCATTATATGTCACAAATCTTGAAGTAATTAAAATTAATATATGCCTCAAACAATAAAATAAAATAAAAAATTAATAGTAGTTATTCATTTTCTCATCAAAGTATCTATCTATCAATTTCTAGATCTACATATGTAACAAAATTTTCCAAGGCGGTTGATGTAAGTAACTTGCTCATTAATCTATTTTCCACTTCTACCTTTAACTCAACTATTATGGTTGAACCAACTGCCATTATTGGTAAATTGAAGGAAATAACAAGGTTAAAAACTATTTCTAATTAATTTAATGACTCTGGACAATCAATAATAATTAAAAAATACAATCAAACTATATAGGAAACAATATTCACACAATCTATTATATATATTTGATATGGTGTGTGGTTAGTGTGAAGAGATCATTTCGTTTTGATGATCTTGAGGTGCAATTTGACAAAAGTTGGATTCAAAATGAGAGAGTTCCAAGAATTATGCACACATCTGAATCGAAGAGGCATAGTTGCAATTCTTCTAAATCCAAAATAAACGCACAAGGGCTGTTGTAGTTGTAGTTGAAGTAAAATACCAAACAAAATTATACGATTCATACTTTATCTTATCTGATTAATGGTAATATCTTTTTTTTTTCAAAAAGAATATTCTTTATTATTAAAAAATTTAATATTCTACCTTTTAACTTTCTTTGGAAAAAAAATTATCATTTATATTTAAAAATATGTATAAAATTATCTTTTGTGTTTTCTCTCTCTTATTTAAGTAATTTATCTTTTAATATATTTATAAAATTATCTTTTAAAAACGCTAAGTGACAAGTCTATATAAAATTATTATTAATTTATTTTGATTAAAAAACAAAAAATATCCAAATTTAATTATTAAAGTTTTTGGATTATAATATATATATATATATATAAAAAAACAAAAATAAAGAATAAATTTGTAAAAGTTTTAAAAATAAAAGATAACATTATAAACGTTTTAAAAAAAATAAAAAGAATTAAATATTAAACGTAAAGAAGATAAAAAAACCTATTGTGTAATTTTGCTTTATCTATACTAGTCTCTAGATGGGCACTTTTTTATTATTACAACGTGTATATATATTATTATTACTTAATACATATGAAAAATATTGAATTTATACTAGTTAAACCTTTCAAAATAATGTTGAATCACTACGCGAAAAATGGTATTTTACCGCGCTTTTTCAAAAAATTAAGCGCCGTAGTATCCAGCGCTGTAAAAAGATACAACAGCGCTCTTTAAAATAAAAAAAGCGCTGTAAATCTCTTCTAAAAACGCACTGCTTGTTGTATTAGTTTTACGGCGCTTTTTAAAAAAAGCGATGTAATATGCATTCTTTTATTTCAATTAGATCTCTTTATGGGATTATAACAACAATCTCCTTCATAAATCGTAATATACAGTATCCGCAATCTATGTTGTTAGTTTGACGAGAGCACTATAAAATAAAACATATAAGTCAATAAATATTTGTGGATTGATTGTTAATGAAATTTTAAAGCCATACATTTCAAACCGTTATTAGAATCCATGTGATTTATTTGATTTTTGCTTCGACACTGTAGCACCCATTTGAGCTCGGAAAACTTGTAAAACACTATCAAATAAATGTGATTATTAGCATTAACAGACACATTATATATATATATATAAGAAATAAATGAATAAATGAATACAATACCTGAAGAGTGCGAAGAAATACGTAGAGTTCATAGGGTTACAGTTTCGTTTAAGAAGAAACAACGAGAATGCGCAGAAATACGAACGGTTCGTAGGACATAGTAGGGTTCTCATTGAGAAGAGTATGTAATAATGTTCGTAGAGATAGTAACAAATATGGAGATGATTTGCAATGGAGATGGTTAACAATATGGTTCATAGGACATTAGGGTTCGCAATGAGAAGGATAATGAAGAGGAGAAGGACACTGAAGTGTAGTGAAGTTTATGTAATAAAGAGGAAACTGAAGCGATTTACTGTTATATTTTATTTTTTAAAAGCCTATTACAGCGCTTTTTTTAAAAAGCGCTGTAAAAGACCTCTTTATTTTACTTTTAAAAGCCTATTACAGCGCTTTTTTAAAGAGCGTTGTAAAAGACCTCCTTATTTTACTTTTAAAAGCCTATTACAGCGCTTTTTTAAAGAGCGTTGTAAAAGACCTCCTTATTTTATTTTTTAAAAGCCTATTACAGCGCTTTTTTAAAAAAGCGCTGTAAAAGACCTTCTTATTTTATTTTTTAAAAGCCTATTACAGCGTTTTTTTTTAAAAGCGCTGTAAAAGACCTTCTTATTTTATTTTTTAAAAGCCTATTACAGCGCTTTTTTTAAAAAGCGCTGTAAAAGACCTTCTTATTTTATTTTTTAATAGCCTATTACAGCGCTTTTTTAAAAAGCGCTGTAAAAGACCTTCTTATTTTATTTTTTAAAAGCCTATTACAGCACTTTTTTTAAAGAGCGCTGTAAAAGATCTCCTTATTTTACTTTTAAAAGCCTATTACAGCGCTTTTTTATAGACTTTTTAAAGCGCTTGTCCAAAAGCGCTGTAAAAGACCTTCTTATTTTATTTTTTAAAAGCCTATTACAGCGCTTTTTTAAAGAGCGCTGTAAAAGACCTCCTTATTTTATTTTTTGAAAGTCTATTACAGCGCTTTTTTATAGACTTTTTAAAGCGCTTGTCCAAAGGCGCTGTAAAAGACCTCCTTATTTTTTTTTTAAAATCTTTTTACAGCGCTTTTCCAAAAAGCGCTCTAATAGGTCCTTTAATTATGTGAAATCGAAGTCTTTTACAGCGCTTTTTTTACAGCGCTTGTCAAAAAAGCGCTGTTGTATCCTCCGTTATTTTTAAAATATCATACAACAGCGCTTGTATTTAATAAGCGCTATAAAAGACGCGCTATAAAATGTCATTTTTGGCGTAGTGAATTTACTGCATTAACTTTTAAAAATGTTATAAAAGTTATACGTTAAGATTTAAAGCTATTTTTTATAAACACACCCAAAAATATATTTTATATAAGCAACAAAATAATATAAATTTTTTAGTTGTTATTTTTTTCGTGAATATAAAATATCTTCAAAAGGTTATTAAAATAGTTTTTTTTAATAAATAAAATAGCTTAATATCTTTAAAAATTATAAGAATATTATTATTCATTTATAATATATATATAGAAGTTTGTTATTTATAACTTTAGTGGTATTTCGTCAACAACAAAAAAAAACTATTATGGTATCTTACTTTAATGTTTTTAGTTTCTAATAAAAAATTTAAGTTAAATTAAATATATATATATATATATATATATATATAAGAATTTCTTTATATTACAGATAATTAATTATTTAACAAATTAAAACAATTCTTTAAAAAGTAATAACAAAAGATAAATAATTAGTAAAAAAATTATAAATAATTAATTTATAGCTCAATGGCTTAAGTTCTCTACCAAAATACTTCAGTTGGACATATTTCTCCGGTTCAAAATTAAAATCTCACAATTGCATATAAATTTTTTTGTTGGTATTAACAATATCAATTATAAAAGTATAAAAAAAAAAATCTATAATATATTCTTGAGTAAAAGGCAAATTATCGTGTTAGTTACTGCACTTCTATGCTAATGGGTTAGTCTCTAAATATGTTTAAATTGTGAAAATATAGAAGTTGATCACTAAAAAAGTCAAATACCTATTTTTAAAAATAAAGTTAAAATACATTTTAGATAAGTTGTATTGAAGTTTTATTGCAATGTAAAAAATCGAAAGAATGAGAGTAAAGACTCGTATTTTCATAGTGCTTTGGTGTGATTTTTTAATTGAACAGAATCATCTATTTGTAGAGGAATTCTACACTTTTAGGAAAGAGATAAGTGCGGCTCATTAGACTTGATCCTCAAAAATTGTCACGTGAAAAGCCTTAGGTCTTGATCGGATTAGCAAAACTGACGCGCGAAATTTGGGGAAGAAATTGATCGAATCAATTGTTGAATGTTGACTTGGTGGATCGCAGAAACATTTATACAATGTATCAACATTAGAGAGAAAAATGCACGCACAAAATTTTAAATAAAAAAATTAATTTTTTGAACACTAAAAAATAACACACCACTTAGTCCAAGTTCCAACTCGGCCCAATTGAGTCGGCTGGACAGACGGCAGATCGCGCGTGTAGTGGTCCATTTGTGTGTGTTCTCACTCATTCACATAATTGAGTAGCCCTTGGGGCACATCCCAGTTGGTATACATCCCCTTTACAAATACTACTAGTGTGTGTTGTCCCTCGTATGTGAGACTTGTTTATTTTTTCAATTCACATCGACTAGCTTTTATTGTTTCCAACAATCTCTCACTTGAATTTAAAAAAAAAAAAAATATTTCTGAAATAGCATCAAAAGCTTCTATAAGATTGTGCATAAGCAGAGGTATTTTTCGACTAGAAAATTTGTATTGTAAATAAGATTCAAATTCAACAAGAGTGACTTGTAGTGTTGAACTATATTTCTAACATCAAACTCACTCACAACTTTTTCATTGGATGTATTCTCAAAAGTTAATGCATTTATGGTCATGCATGTCTATCCTAGTATAATGAACACTCTAGCAATTTCACCTCAAATTTCTATAGAAATCGGCCCCATTTTCACATTCACATAGGTGAATCTATCAAAATTACCCTCATAGCTATGTACTCCACTTTGCATAGAGCATAGATTTCATTAAGAATTTCTAGTAAGTCATCTTTTCATCTCTTTCGAGAATCAAGCTTCTCTTGATATACAATAGTTGGACACTATTTTTTTTGTCTTTTAGTAGCGATGAAGTTTTTGAGTTTTGGTTAACAGTCATGGTATTGAAACCACAATTATGATTTATGATTGCATTAACTATATTTTTTCGCAACATAAAAGTTCACAAAATAACCACAATTTAAAATCATGATTAAAAGGCTTGGGTCATTCTCTAACAACGACTTATAATTATAATCTTGATGGTGAATAAATAATTAAATGTCAAAAATAAATTTTTTTACAGTTGAATCATAATCAAGCTTTTTTTTATAATCATGTGTTTTTTTAAGACATTTAATAGATTTCTTATTACATCTATAATTTATTGAATAATATTAATGATCCTTTTTAATCTTAAATTGAAATGGTTAAAACTTTATATATAAACCTATTGTTGTTATGTGAAATGGTAGCAAAAAGATTACATTCAAATACAAATCTGGTTTAAGAGTTGCACCCCTAAAGTAGCTTCATTTTGGAGCTTATGGGGAAATTTTGGGTTCCAATCATTAGACCTTTGAATCAAAGATTATGTTTAGTTGTTTACCCTATAGAAACTGTCGTATAAAAGTTTGTGACAGCAATTATATTTTCAAGTATGTAGAATTTTAACCAACCAACACATTATACATAGTTGGGTGAATAAATAGTTAAACAAACATCAATCACATGATTAAAACACATGAATTCGGAAACTTTTAATCTCATGATAACAATTATATTTTTAAGTGTGTTGAATTTTAATTATGAGTAATCATAATTAAAATCAAATATAAGGCATGTAGTTGTAACAATTTCTTCCACTAATCAAATTAATATTCAAATATAACACATTCTAAACCATAGAAACCTTAATCCCTACTTGATACCCAATTCAATTTCTTCTAACAGAAAAATAAAAGTCATACTACCAACCCACCAAACAAGTCTAGCTCATCACCATATATACATCTCTTAATTGATTCTGCCCAGAAGAAGAATGGATTGGCTTATGTTGGACCTCAGTTCCATCTCAAAAAGCTTGTATAGGATTCTCAGGAATTAAAGCTCCTATGCTACAGCCACCTTCCATTTACTTCGAATTAAGTTTCATAAATTTTTCTAATGTGGCAATTACAAGATATGCAGTAAATAGGATGTACTTGTATAAGCTTAGGTGTAGGGTGGGAATAAGTAAGTCAAACCGACAAGGTATTAGACTTAGTCTACGTTAGTTTTCTAAAAAAAAAAAATTATTTAGTTAAAAATATCATACTACAGATTTTATGAAAAGTCTTTTAAATCTATTAAGTCTACCTATTTAAATAATTATAAAAAATCTACTTAGGTGAATAAAAATAAAATAGAGAAAATCAATGAAAACGGAGGCGGTTGCTCCTAGGTTATTTGTTAAAAGCGTCAAAGATGATTTGTCTTCTAACATCTGCCACATATATGTTTGTTGATATATTATTATAGAAAATAATATAACAATAAGATAATGAAAAATGTTTAGATTGGAAGACTCAATTAAAGTCGGACTCATCATACTTTATTCGGATTCTTGTTAGTAATGTGCCTTAAAATGCACAAGGAAAGAGATATATGAAGGTTCTACTAATTTGGTCCAGCAGTTTGTCATCATCAAACATATCATTAATGTTTTTTAGGAGATGCCTATTAAGCTTTGAAATGGAAGACTCAATTTGGTTCTATTAATGTCTTTTAAAAAATTATTTAACAAAAATATTTTCAAAATCAAGTTTGGAAGTTGAAGAATCTAATTGTAAAGTAGGTGGTGTTTGATTCATCTTTTTAGTTTCTTAAAATAATTTTTGTTAAAAAAACAAACTTAGCTTTGATACATTGCTTAATGCACAAGTGAACTGATAAAATTTTATAGAGTTTAAAAACTATTTAAGAATCTTAGTGTTATATTGGTTAAAACTTAAAAATAAATAAAAAATACAAAAAAGAGCTGCTAACCATCCATTGGATAAGGTTTTATAACCAAACCACAATGGTCATAAGTAAAAGGAACTGAAATAGCATTAGCTGGCTGAGTTATTATTTAGTATCTCATGAAACAACCATCTTCACACCCTTCTTTAGTTCTCTGTTTTATGAGATGTCAATCAAATTTGACTGCCACTGTTTGATAGTCATCTCATATACCAACTCAAATACTTATCATGTTGTCAACTAGTTTTTCAAAATATTTTGACTTCACTCAAGATAAATATTAAATGCTTTCCTCCTCCATTTGGCATTGGCTTTTGTTCCAAAACTCAAATCTTGGAAGCACTATGATTGTGTGTTTGACAAAAAGATTAAGGCAAATTGAAATTCCAGTAAGATGCAAATTGAAGAGAATTCATTAATTACAACAAAGTTAATTTTCCCAAAGAAAAACACCACAGTAAACCCATCATCTTTCATGCAGGAGTGTTATAGAACAGCAACTTGGTGAATACAATCTAGTATACACATCAACAATGATAATACACTATCTATAGCCAAAACCCAAGTCTAGCTCATGACCATACATCCCCTGGTTTTGCCCTGAAGTATGAATTGGCTTTGAGTTTGACCTAAGCTCCATCTCGAAAAGCCTCTGAAGTGCTTCTGGATGACTCCTTCCACCAGCAACCCCGGGAGCTGATAAAATAACCAAAATGTACATCAGGAATTGAACATGTAGAGATTAAAAGAGACGATGAATATTTAGTCATATGTTCCTCGACCAGTTGTAAAACAATAGTGTTTGTGAAAATATGGAGCAGTGGGAATTGACGAACTCATAATCCAAGCCACCTTCAACTAGAAGAGTAAAAGATTATAACTCAAACAAAATGCTAAATCTATAAATCTAAGATCCATCAAACCCCATAAACATAACATACAACCACTAAATTCCTGTTATGAAAAAAAAATACATCCACTAAAAAATTAAGAACTTCAGAAGAATCAAGTATCCAAAATTGAATTGCAAGAAAAATGACAATAGCAATTAACCCAAAGACTATAGGATTTGAGATCATGCACAATAACATTTTTCTACGAATAAATTATCGACAGGTAGTAAAACTAATTAAGAGTCAATTGTCATCATTGAAAAACAGCCAGTGATTAATATCAGTCTAAAGCTAGGATAATCATACAAAGACAAGCATAGTAGCAATTCACATCAAATAATATTTTACCTTGCAACTGCATTCCGGGGCCACCTAAACTAGGATGCTGCTGGCCACTAAATGGGAAGCCTTGCATTGGATTTGGTTCCTGCATAATACCAGTCATCGGATTACTGGGATGAGGGGGCATAGCGGCACCCCTTGGGAAACCTCTTAATAAATGAGACGGAGGAAGGTTCCCTTGCATATGCATCTGTTGTAACAGAGGGTGTTGAGCAGGAGGATCAAACCCAGTTACCCCACCACTTGGTTGATGGAAAGGAGGACGAAGCATATTTCCCGGAAATTGCCGGTTGACCGGAGAGTCGTGATGAACCATGCCATCAGGAGTCGCAAGCTTCATATAAGAACTAATATGAGGAGGATGTGAATCCAATTGATTGAACATTGGACCAATGTGATTCAACTGAGGGGGTTGGAGCTGTGGAGGTCGTTGGACATTAAGATTTTGATATGGAATACCAGGTTCCCTTATATCATATTGACCACGAGGATATGCTTGACCTTCTTGACTTCTCATCATCAGTCGCTCATCTCTAAATGCAGGATTCAGAGCTGCCAGTTTTCTAGTAATATTGGCAGGTGTGTCTTGAGACAAATCTGTTTTAGCTGAATTTCCAACAGATAAAAAGGTTTGCAGAGGATCACCGAGAGTAATCAAGCTATCTTCTTCAGGGAGGCGAATATCATGAGACCTATTGAAACCCCTAGCCTTGGAAATATCACTTTGAAGTAGCGATGAATTAACATCTCCCTGAGAATCACCATAACCTAACCACTGCTCGTCAAATCTGTTTGATTTGGGTTGATGAGTTTTTTCTGATGGAAAGACACTGCTTCCATGCCTGTTCATTGTAAGCTCCCCAGTAGGAGGATGAACATTGTCTGAGTTAGGGAAAGGAAACAGAAGAGACTCTGAAACATCAGCCCCTGCAGATCCAATTGAACTTCTTTGAACAGAAAGGGGTGCTCCAACTGATTGCAACTCCTTCATAAAAGCTGATCCAAAAAGTGTTTCCAGTGTCAATGTTTTTGATGAATTAGAAGTATCTGCACTTACTTCCTCTGGATTATCAAGAAGGTTGCCAGTATTTACTCCTTTAGTGTTGTGCGCCATGTCAGTAGTATCTAGAACAGATGATAGTTCCATATCTTTATGTGAGGATGCTTTCTGTAACAAAGATAGGAGGTGCTCGGATGCATGATTATCAATTGAAGCGGGCTGCTCAGTCTTTGCACCAAAATTATTGTCCTGCAAGAGCTGCTGAGATGACGAACCATTTTCACTAACTTGTGATAGAATTGACTGTTCAAGATCTTCACATGTAAGAACTGCTGGTAATGTCTCAGGTTTACCACTCTTGTATGATAGGTCGGAGTTAACAATAGTAGTATGTGTTACATTTGTTGTCACATGCTCACTAGCAGGTTCAGGATTTTGGAAAGTAAAATTAGCTGCAACTTGATGGGTTGTCTCTACATTGGAAACCTGCAGCCCACCCTTTTCACCACCAACAATAAGTGAGAGCAAGTCGTTTGGCCTAGGGATCAAGTCATCGACCGAATTCTTTTCTGCGTTAAGGTAAGTGGAAAATGAAGATAATAAGTTAACATAAAGTTATGAAGTATAACTTGTAATCTATAAAGCACCAACTCAGACACGCACACCAGATACAAACTAATAAAAATTTGAGAAAATGAATTAACGAAGGTAGTTGGTATATTAACAGACATACCTTCTTCAGCAAACCAATGAGGAAGCTTCGAAGATTGGTAGGCATGTGGACTCCATGTCTCATCTGCTTTGTGATCAGGCTGCTACAAGAGCAAAATCATAAATAGTCAAATTCATAGTAATATACAGCAAAAGCAGAAAACAAAACACTCGTCCAAATCACAATACAGCTAGCCAAATAGGTAAAATGTCCATTTTCAGAAATATGTCTGGCAAACTGCAGTTAACACTTTCTGGGCATCACAAGTATAGGGAATTCCAATAAGTTTTGCAATCACCTCAACAATACTAGTTGATTTCCCACTGGTTAGCGTTGAAGCATTACCAAAAAGCTTGTATAAGATAGAATCTGATTTCTCAGGATTGAAGGCTACTACAGCCTCCTTTCCTTTTACTTCAGCATTAAGTTGAATAAATTTACTGTCATCTGGTGCTTCCAAGGCTTCTGAAAGAGCAGATCTCTTTCTTAGTCGATCACTGATTCCAATTTTAGTGTTGGGGGTATCCACAGAAGACGATAAATTTAAAATATTTTCTTTCTCATTGTTGATTGAAACATTTATATCTGCACTTTGAAGATTCTGTTCAATGTTATCCGCTTTCTTGGTTGATAGTTTTCCTTCTTTATTTTCAGGATTTATACTGAATACACGGCTACCTCTGGTTTCTCCAGGCTCAGGCTGCCCCACCTGTATATACCAGATAAATGAAACACGCATAAAAGAGCTATGAATAATGGGATATAGCGATCAAAATATGACAAAACACAAGCCATTGAAGTAACACAGCAAGCAAGGAAAAAAAACTAGAGTTCATCTGGTGTCCACATGCTAAGATGAATAATTTCATGACTCAAAAGTTTAACCAATTAAAAATCTAGGAAGATATTAGAATTTTCATTTAATTTTAAACTGAGTCCTCAATTTCAAGGCACCAAAATCCTACAATATAATCCACATTGATTTGGCATCCAATAAGTAAAGAAATGACAAAATCCTAATCCAACTAAGGTTAAGACCTTGAATAAAAAACTTCTACCATACAAAATTTAAATGTTGAGATTTAATATTGAAACTTGAATACTAGAGGGTAATTTTAAATGGTAACAATCAGTCAGATTACAGTTCACTACCTTACTCCATTTCATTCTTAATGATAGGTTACTATATAAAAACCTCAAAATCCCCTAAAGACTTTTTCCCCTATTATAGACATGAACCCAACGATCGAAACAGAACAACAGCACAATCAAAAAATGCTATTATGTCAGACTATAACTCGATTGTTGTCATCAAACTCTCAGCATTGAGAAATGTAGTGTGTTGTTAAATCAAGCCACCCTTTCTTTAAAACTCTTGAACTTTATACAATTAAGATTACTCTTCAAACACTGAGAGCATTACTCTATAACCACACTCTAAAAACACACTTTGGAATGACAAAGACCTTCAGAAATTTTAAAATTCCCATGCTCACAGAGAAGTCATTGTGAACTGAACTACAAAAGTTCATCATTGATTACCATCGCCAAAACATCACATAATGAGAACTCAGTTCTCCAATATCAAACAATGGCCTTCTACCATATAATTCTGAACAGTAGTATCTAAAATTCCCTCTTCAGAGACATAACATTTATAAAAGACAATATCAACAATTACAACTTAGAAAGTAAAACCAAATTGTATACCAAATTTAAGACTTCAGACAATGGATCTTTGAGCTGAACATTTGAAAAATTACAGCATTTAGAGTAACTAAGCTACAGAAGGCCAGAAATAAGGTGGATAAAAGATATCAACTAGTTACCTCTGCTGCATAAGTGTTAGAGGAAATTTTGGTACCCGTATTCCTTTCCAACACTGTGCTTGCAAAACCAGGGGGTACAAGTGGTCTTGCTGACGCATGTGAAAGGGAAGAAGATTTCTCATCATTGCTTAGAGCTGCTAAAGTCAAAGGAGGCTCCACTGGCTCATTGTTTCGAGCAACTAGCTTTTTTGTATCATCGTCAAGGAGTGAAGAAATGTCAAAATCCACTTTATTCTTGTCTGGGTTCATCTTAAGCTTTTCTGTTTGCTCTTTTCTCATTAATTCGAAAGACGCTGGAAAGAAAGTTGTCATTCATTTTATTAAAATTTATTAGACATGAACTAAGTTAAACAAAACATTAAGGTAAGAAATAATAAGAACAAATACAGCCTACCGCTACCGTTGGTAGGACATGAGGCAAGCCCAACCAGGGTCACTGCAAAATCAGCCCAGGCCCATAAAACCTTGTGGCGTCTTTTTATATTCTAATGGATTTAATGTTGTGTACTGCTTAGTGTGTGAAAGACAATGGGCTTTTATTTTCTATTTTCTATTTTCATGTATTTTATTATCCTTCCCAAAGTAGAGCATACCACAAAGAGGAATGTGAACAGATGTCACCTTTAATGGGAAAGAATACCCTGAGGCCTAAAATGTTTCTGTAAAGTTTTTATATATTTGAAATAAAACAAAACTCGTGAATTAACAGTATCAAAGCATTCTATCTCAGTGGAGTACATTTTTTATGCATTCTTTTGATTTTCTGCTTCACCGTGGCAACAGAAAATTTCAGTGTATTTTAGTGGGATCATATTCATATCGGAGGCTTTCCTATTGCACAAAACATCAAAATCAAGCTTATGCCTTGTAGACAGAAGGTCCTCAGATTCTTTCCTGGATTACAGCCAGGGTGATTTCTCAACTCAAGATTAATAGTTTTGTTTGATGAATATTTGCACTGAGAATTCAGTAGACTGAAATTTTCTCAAGATTACTATTATATAATGTTAGGCTTAAATGCATTTTTAGCCCCTTAAGTTTCTCAATTGTGTGATTTTGGAATTCTTAGTTTTTTAAGGAGCAATTTTAGCCCACCACATTTACCCCCTTTCTGATTTCCTAGCCCCCCAACTCATATGTGGTTGGATTTACTAGAAGTCCATGATAATAGGATACACTTTTCATACCCAATCATTTATCCCCTTTCATCTCTTCCCTTCCCTCCCATCTCCCAACACCTAATTATGCTTTTAATTTCTTCTTCTGAGTTATGAACCAAATCATCAACAAGAAAACACAAAAGAAATATATATATATATATATATATATTCATCTCCCTCAGCCGCCTCCACCCATGCAATCTCTTTCCCACCTACAACACGTACACCATCAAACCCCCAGAATGGGTCTAATGAATAACACAAATTACACAATCAAACAAATCCATGATATTGAACCCAAACAAATCCCAACCAACACACTTCTTACAACCATTCAACCATATAATTATTTTCAATTCTTCCATTTTCTAGTTGGGCCATGCAATGCTTATGTTTCCCAGCGATTGACTCTGAAGCATCACAATTTGGGGGATTTTAATTTTCATGAAACATGTTTATTCTCATAAAAATCATGAACACCATTCAGAGCAACAGTAACCAACCAATTTCATCATCCTTACTAAAAAAAAAAAAAGTTTCACTGTAGCCTCAACAGAGGCACAAACCCTTCTCCAAAAAATAGAAAACACAACAAGATAGCCAGGGATGAGGGAAAATAGATCTTCGTCGCTGTTTCTTTCAGTCGTGAATGTGGCCTCCAGATCTGGAACAATCTCTCCTATTTCTCCCTCATTAGCCTGCAACTTTGTGTTGAGAGAAGATTATAGTTCTTTGCAACAAAAAAATGGCGATCTACATGTTCAGAGCACGTGTGGTTAAATTTCAATGGATAAAAGCGTTTCAGATTGGAGAAAAAGGGAAAGCGTTTGAGAGCTGATGATGGAGATTTGGTGAGTAGAGGGGAAAGAGGAATGGTAATAGTGTTGGGGTTTGGGTTGAAATGTTACTGGATTCATGGAGATGGGTATGTGTTTTGATGAAATTCTGGATTAGTGTACGTATCTTTCTGAGTATTTGAATGGATTTCTGGGTTTGTGGGGATGAAAAGGTAAGAGATGAAAGGGGATAAATGATTAGGTGTGAAAGGTGTATTCTATTATCATGGACTTCAAATAAATCCAACCACATATAAGTGAGGGGTTAGGAAATCAGAAATGGGGTAAATGTGGGGGCCAAAATTGATCCCAAAAAAATTAGGGGGTCCAAAATCGCACAAGTGAGAAACTTAAGGGGTTAAAAGTGCATTTAAGCCTAAATGTAAAATCTATGTAGGCTCAACTAATTATGACCAGATCTGACACATTCTGACCTGGTCAGACCAGCTATTTGAAGTTGATGGACAAATTCACAAATCATAAGATTGGTTCACAACTCAGTGCACCAAAAAAGTATAATAAATGAATATATGTGTATCCGTGTCATGGGTTTTTGCCATTAGCAGTGTCGACGTGTTTGTGTCATGTCAGGCATCTGTGTTGGAGTATGAGCTTTGTAGGTCATATCGTATCATCTTTTCAAGTGATTGGTTAAGGGTAATTAATTGGAGTTGGCTGCCCAGACATTCTGGCACTCAGCCATAGGCTTGTGTATTTTTCCAGCCCTACACTCATTTTCTGGAAAAATAAGAAACAAACCCAGTATCCAAGTCTTCCTCTCTAAATATTGTGTTATGTCTGCTGCTTGTTCTGAGATTATTTAACTTCACAGTTTATTAGCTAAGATTGGATTAACTTATTCAATCCCACGCCGCTCAATGCAAATAATAATAAGGCTATTCAAATCGCCGTTCTATTCACGATGCTTTTTTCATTCATGCTATCTCTCTTCCATACATCAAACCTTCAACTTGTCAATGTCTTAAACAAAGACATACCTCTAGGCCTCGCAGTCAGTTTCTCATAGGCAAATTGATTCTTCTTGATCAAACCAATCAATTTGAAGGGGGAATATTAGTGGGCCGTGCAGCAACCCTAAATAGGGCTACAGCAAAATTATCTCAGGCCCCTTCAAACTTTGTGGTGGTTTTCTAACAGGATTTACGTGGTATGCAGTACAGAAGACAATTTGCAGTGCGGCATGCATTTCTACATAATTAGCCTTCTTAAATGTGTGCAGCTTAGGAAATTAGAGCAAATCTCATCCATAAATGGGAATGATTCCCCTAAATTTTGTATGTATGGTTTCTATATATTTCAAATAATTAGATACATAGACATCATTCAAACAAATCGACAATATCTTTTAGATAAGAATGTGTACCTCTTCTCTTTCTTTCCTCTTCTGCCCTGTCCTCATTTGTACACTCCAAAGAACCAAACGTTTCATCATTGAAAGAATCGTGAGTTTCTCTACGTGAGTGAGGTGCCTAGCAAGTATCAAAAGCCACAAATTGTGATGGATTAGAAGTTAATAAAATCCGTGTGATGTCAATACTGTCCATAGCTTCAACACATCAAATGAAAATCATACATGATTGAGAATTTTTGGAGGTAAGCAATATTACACTTTAGGCAACATACATCTGTCTGAGAAATGAATAACAACTACAAATAAATGAGCTAACCTTATAAGGGCGAGGAGGATGATAAGGCTCGTTAGACCGATTCGACTGGAAATTGTCATTAGCTCGATACTTAGGAGCAGACGACCCAGGTGCATACCCAGGGGGTCTTGGAAAAGAACCACTGCCTAGAAGTCCATCATGCTCAGGACCTTGCAAAGTTCTGCGAGACTGGTTGCCAAATCGTTTTGCGGAATCTGAAAAGTGACAGTGATAATGAAATAGATAAACATAAAACTTAACTTAAGAGAAACTTCTACCCGAATACCCATCAAAAAGACAGACAGACACAGAAGAATTCCATATTTATCCAAATACTTGTAATTAGTAACGCCATTTAAAAACTTAAAAAGAAAATGAGTATTTTTATTGATCAAGTGTAAACACCTGAGTCCCATTCAGATTGAGAATCACTGTCTCTGTCAGAACGTCCAGAAGAGCGAGAATCCCATTTTCCAAGGGTTCCCCGTGAAAAGGTATTCATATCCCCTCTGGTTGGAGGGGATGAACTATACTCATTGCGCCTGAAACTATGCGATGACAGAGCACCTGTACTTCTCTGTCGATCCAGTGAAGCGTCTTCAAATTCACTGTTTCGTCACACAGAAAAAACAAGGCATAACACATAAGTGAAAGAGCACAAATTGACAATTATATATAAGATGATGAAAAGCAAAAATGCAGCACTCCGGCATTATAGCATACTATACCTTAAAAGTGATCGATCAAACCCACTTGGAAACTCTTTGCATACATCCAAACCACTAAACGATAACAAAAACTCCCTTGTGTATGAAATTTTCAACTTCCTGCACAACCATCAACAGATAGGTATATCATAACATGCATCACATTTTAATGTATATATAAGCATAAACATTATTATAAAAATTTAAAAAAAAACAATAAGCTAATCAACGAAGATAGAAGGTTACTTTTGCAATTCAATCTGAGCTGTCTGATCCAACATGCTCTGATCTTCGTTTGCTAAGCTCATTTTGCTCCCTCTACACAATACTTATGCTAAACAAAGTAGATAACCAATTGTCAAATATTTCCAATCGATGAACAATGCAGAGTTTTACTACAACCCACAGAGATCACTAGTCATCATCAATTATCAATTACAGAATTCATAGCATATGTTCATACTCTTGTTGATAATTATATTTGACCAAATATTTCTGATCCCAAATACTTATTCATCATCCATTTCTAAAAACCCTAATATGAAAATCTCCAAAGATCAAAACCTAAAACCTAAAACCAATATAAACAAACAGAAGTAATCTCACTCACTGATCCAGCTCAATCAACAACAAGACCCACCATCCAAAACCCTCCCAAGCTTCCACCTTTTAGAAAATCGAGCGATATCCACCACCCTAAAAAGTTGAAAAATCCACTCTCTCCTTCAATGAAATTCCCGAAAGAAACGTAAAGATTGATATATACACATCATCGCCCCTTTGAGCAAAAATCAGAAAACAGATTCACGGGAGATAGAGATTCAATTCAAAACAAAATATAACTTGCGGAATACCCGAGAAATTTAGTTCCGATGAAAAACTAAGGGACAATAATTATTGAGGGTTTGCGCCATAGAAAAATTTAAAAGTAATGGAAAGGGAAAAGAAAACTAGGGTTTTGAAATTGTAAATATGAAATATGCGGATCGAATGTTAGAGAGAAAATCTATGAACGGAATAGCGTGAATTCGATTGGGGTGATTTTGAAGTGATGGATCGCGATTAAGGAAGAGGGAGGGAGTGAGCGAGAAGAGATTTGAAGAGAGAAATAGGAGAGAGATTGTTGAGTTTTTTTTTTTTACGGTAAGATATTGTTGCTATTATGGAGTTTTTATTATCAACTTTTTTTTTTTTTTTGAAAGAATGTTTTTATTATCTACATGTATCTATTGCAACTAATCAAGCAATCTATGGTTTTAATTAGATCAATTAGTATTTGGTAATAATAATTATAATTTGTCTAAAATCTATTGTAACCTGTATATGTAACCTGTATATATCGTAACAACGTTTGTTAATTCGGTACTTTGCAATTTTTTAGTTGTTGAGAAATGTCCTAGATTTTGGTTTTATCTCTTTTTTTACAAAATTTTGGTTTTACTTAATTGATGGTTGTCGTGTGTTTCCAATAACTATACCAACATTGTGATGAGTTTTAAAATAATATATATTTGAATATTTTTATTTGTGTATTTTTATTTAGATGTCAATACAAATAACATAATTTATATTCGATAAAAAATGTGGGTATATATTATCTTCGGGAACAGTAAATAAGTTTTCAACTAATTAAATTATAATGTTTGAAGTTAGTTAACAGAAGTTCTTAAATCTTAGTTCAACAGATAAAATATTTATATATTATTAAATTAAATATTATGTTTCGAGTTCGAAAATTTCACAATTGTATGTGAATTTTATGTGGTATTTACTATCTTATTTCTAGGGGAAAATAGTTAATAGAATGAAGATTCAATCCTTTATTTTGCCACGATGTTTCAAGGTAAAAAAAACTTGCAATTTATTTGATTGGTTTGATGAGCAAATAACAAAACGAATAAAAGAAGTTATTATGTCTCTGATGAAAAAGATTGATGAATTCAAGAAGAAAGATAGTGTGACAAAGAAGTACGATGATGAACTAAAGTTGAAGATGAAACAATAGTGGGGTTTTCTCGCACTTTTGTGGCTATTGATCATTGTTCTTTTTATTATTTTAATATTGAAGTAATTAAAATGATTGGATTAAGGGTATTTTGTAATGATGTAATTTAGGGTGTTTAGAATTTAAACTATAATGTCATTGTGTAATCTAATCTAATCAAATTTGAATGAATTATGTTGTTATTGTGAAATCAAATTGGTATCCTTCTATAGAATTGGTATCATTGTAATGCAATTGTCTATTTTTACATCTTAATAATTCAGTTTGGTATAATGCAATTTGCACTAGTTTGATATCATTCAAGATATAATGGAGTTGTGTAATATTAATGTAGTTTGCATGCAATCAATTACTTCGTCTGTATAAGAGAAAAGAAAATAGGTGCAATTAGAATTTTACAATAACCAAAATATTAAAATTACAAACAAATAATTTACTACAACAAAAATTTTGCATTACAACCAAAACAAAATAAGCAGAACTTAGGTTCAAAATTAAACAAAACTTACGTTACAACCAGAACATAATTCCATTATTATATACTATTGCATTACAAAACAATCATTCTATTTGAACTTAGGTCCAAAAATAGGTCATACACACTACTGCATTATAAAATAAAGTTATGAAGTCTCTTTCCATCATTACATATTCATAATAATCAAAATACACTTCATAAGTTTGGTTCCATCAGTTCATTTGTAAAACTTGAGTTTGTGGAGTTTGTGAACCTTGGGATAAAATAGTTGATGTTTTTTCCTCATCTCCTCCAACTCTTATTGTCTTTGATTTATTAGTTATCTTTACCTTATTACCACATTTTGGTATCTCTCTATTAGAAGTATTTTTACCTTTGTATGTCCTCGTATCGTGACCAAGCTTCCCACATTTCTTACATTTCACAATTGCAAATCATCTTTGTAGTATTTAGAACTTTTTGGCTTATCATTGGACTTGTTTGTTTTTTCTTTGGTCTACTTGGTGCTTTTTGAAATGCCCCAAATTTTTTGATCCAAAACATTACTTAAAAATATTTATTGCTTAGAAAAATGACGACAATGTTTTTTTAAGTAAGAATATCCAAACTACTATTCATTCAAATAATTAGTAAATCCTAAACCGCAAAATAATATACATAATAATTTATATAATATTTTTACTAAAATTCGCAACGGATAAATAAAAACTCATTCAAAATAAAATAAACTTTTATGAGTTATTAGTAGATATCACATTTCTCAAAATACAAATGGAATACTTCAAACTTTTTCCTCATATAGAAAAGTGCAATCTCAATAAACTTGATTTAATTATAATTTCTTAATTTAATTCCAAAAGGTTAGTAGTGTATGGTTTTCATACAACAAATTCATTTTTAATTGAATAATTAAAATACAACTGGTAACTCTCATTCCCGATATCACTTAATAGAGCGGAATTTCTCTCAAACGTGAACTTCAAGACTTATTAATTTGTAATAATCAAGTCAGTCAAACACAAACAACGAATGAGGTGAGTTTTACAATCATGTTGATAATATAAGTAAGAAGAGCGTGTAAATATTCAACACATAGTTGTATCAACCACATCACAATATATCAAAACATTAAAGGAAATAATCATATTATAGAGTCAAAATCACTTAAGGAAAATTAATATCTCATTATAACATAAAATCATCTAATATAATTTATTATCACATTAGATACACATTTACCACAACAAAACAATCAAAAGATTGTGTAGTGCTATGCATGCTCTTTATAACTATATGATCCGGATATAATATCTGTTACTAAGACAACTTTCACACATAAAATCACTCTGGAGAAAAATAAATCTATCATAAAGGCAACTTCTACGAATATGCATATGCTATGACATAATAGTGCATTATCACAATAAAATATTATCACGCAGCCCACTAAGATGCATATGTCATGACATGATGATGTATTATAAAAATCAAACATTATCACACAATCCACTAAGATTATGTCAAATGATTCAAAAATAAAGTATACGAAATCATCACCTTATTAAAATATCACTAAGATCATACATCATAGGTTTTTATCATGAAAATCAAATATTCATAAACGATAATCGCAAAAATCAAAGTTTTCACCCCATATATCATGAATATTATCTATTTATAAGCAACCATCACAAAGATCAAAGCTTCCACTACACATATTAAGAAATCATATATTCATAAAAGTATCATAAAAATCAAAACTTTAATCTCTTACGTCATAAAAATTTAAACTTTCATCACATACATATAGAAATTAAAACCTGCATACATGTCACACATAAATTCAAATTTTATCACATATATCATAAATAAGACTTTCAACATATTAAAAATAAAAACTTAAACTTTTTAACATATTAGACAACACCTAATAAAAGTTTATAATCCATATTTTAATCCTATAAACCCTATTTAATCATATTAATTCAATTATTACTAAATAGGGCTACCACCGTGCTAGCAAACCCCGAATGAAATGTTGGAAAATACAGTTTTTCTGTTCATCTCACATTATAATATACTCATAAAATCAAACGTTCTCTTACCCCTTACCTTTTTTCGAAGCTTTCACATGCGAATACGGGTCTGCACGAAAAAAAATCTTTGTTATTTGACTCATTGTCCTTCAATCGACCTAACTCGATAGTTTATGGATAAACAACAAAAAATAAATTAGGAAAACACATTATAATATACTCATAAAATCAAACATCCTCTCACCCATTACCTTTTTTTGAAGCTTTCACATGCGAATACGAGTTTGCACACAAAAAATATTTGTTATTTGACTTATTGTCCTTCAATCGATCTAACTTGACAGTTTATAGATAAACATCAAAAATAAATTATGAAAACACACTCTAAGAAGGTGAATTTCTAAATTAAATTAAGTAAACTTACCCTAAATCGAAAAATAATTCTAGGATAATATAGTCACTGTTCACACGGTCGTTTTGGCATTGATTTCACTCAAATCAGACTTACATTAAAGAAGAACGTTGCAAAATAATGAATTTTATAAACGTAGAAGTCGTGTATTTTGGAGAGAAATTAGGATGATTAAAAATATAAGAAAGTGTGTTTAACTGACTAGCTAAATGAATGAAACAAAATACTGAAATTTGAACAAAAATTGAGAAAGTTTTTTGAAACAATTATCGATCATCGGTGTCAAACGGTATTCCTACTTTTTGTTTCCTCTTCTCGGCTCTAGATGTTGTTTCATCATATATATATATATAATAGTCAAAATGATAAAATAAATAAATATAACATCAATAATTTCTATTGATTACTAAATCACAATAAATACATATAAATCATCATATCATATAAAACATATAAAAATAAAGAAATTAATCACACTATTACTAATATTTTAAAACAATTATTTATAAAACAAATCATTAAAATAGAAAATAGTCTTAAATAATTAAAATATAAATATGCACACATTTATCATTTTGTCAAACGCACACGAAAGTATCTCCACAAATATCTAATGCAAATCTACATATAAACTCACTCAAAATCTTATTTTTTTTTTTTAAATACTTTTGCTAAAATACCATTATTTTTTTGAAAAATAAATTAAATAACTAAACATAATATTTATAGTTTATATTACTCCTTAAATCATATATATATATATCAAACTATAAGAAACTCACACATATAAGGAGAAGTAATTATAAAATTAATCAACATATATTCTAAAATAAGTTTAACACCAATTTAATTTCTTTAAAATCCTATTTAATTAATAAAATAGTTGATTATAAAATGTGGAATATTACATTCTCCTCATAATTGGAGGATTCATAGGTCTCCATTTGATGCAGGCCAAAGTTTTGGTCCATTTGATGGCATTACGATGTAAAAGTAACATGTCAAGAAGTTTATTTTCCTATTTAAAACAAAACCAAAAATAGCATGTTAAAACTAAACCAAAAACATCTCAAGAACCATAACCAATATGCAGTTTAAACTAGAAACATGTCAAAAATAGCATGTTAAAACTGTCAAAAACCAACACCAATATGAAGTTAAATCTGAACCAGAAACATGTCAAAAATAGCAT
The DNA here is from genome assembly GCF_000331145.2 of Cicer arietinum. Taxonomy (NCBI): domain Eukaryota; kingdom Viridiplantae; phylum Streptophyta; class Magnoliopsida; order Fabales; family Fabaceae; genus Cicer; species Cicer arietinum. The sequence continues at coordinate 61,541,647 of NC_021162.2, read as the reverse complement.
GTTAAAATAGTCAACCACCAGTACCAATAGGTAGTTAAATTTGAACTAGAAACATGTCAAAAATATAAATAGAACTGAACAAGAAGTTAAACTAGAACATAAATAATTGGAACTAGAGCAAAAATAATTTGAACTAGAACTACAACAGAACATAAGTTGAACTTAAACAAAGTTGAACTAGAAGCAAACATGCAGTTGAATCAATATTGAACCAGTGTTGAAACTATATTAAATCATATTTAAAAGGAACTAAACCATTATGCATTTAAAAATCAAATTTTATACCTACAATGAGGTGAAACATACAATTATGGGTCAACTTTGTTGTGCCATATACAGAAACGGGCATGGCAACACGGAATACCAATCAAATCCCATTTACGACAATCACAAGTTTTTGTGTGTAGATTTACTATATAAGTGTCTTTACCATTTGTGACACTAAACAAGTTAAAATCATCATCTCCATGCCAAGTTAGGGACCAACCCCTATCTACTCTTTTTGCCTTTTCTAATATGTGTTGAATCTTAGGACATAAATTGTCTCTATATCGTAACATGAGTTTTTTCTATTTGACAATCCTTACTGTAAATATTATTTTAAGCCTTCAAGTAATGTTATGACAGACTTATCTTTATACTCAAATATAGTGGTGTTGAAAGCCTCACACATGTTTATTTGGAGGCCACATTGCGTATTCGTGCGAATGCATACCTAGTCCACATACAAGATGAGAGTTGCCTCATGTATTTCTAAGCATTTTCATTGATTGCCTTAATTTTTTCCATTGTCTGATCCTTGACCATCGTAGCCCTTGCTGCCAACCAAATAAGTTTTTTCATATGCCATATGGGATACTTTTTTTTTCCAATTTTAATAAAAGTGCTTAACACATAATATGTGTTTCACATAGGCCTTAATGTTGGCAATAACATGTACCAATCCCTGAGACCAATTCATAAAAAGTCGTTACATATAAATCAATTCATAAAAAACTAAATAAATTGACAAATATAAAAAAAAAAAAGATTCATAAATGAAGGCATGCTTACCTTTTTGTTGGTCTAAATTGAATGCATATTGCCTATGTTAAACATTTTTTAGGCCATCCAGTAAAAGATCCAGAAACAATTGACACGAGTCTCTTGTTTCCTCTTCAACAAATGCATGTGCAATGAAAATCATTTGATTTTTCACATTTTTACCTACTGCAGCTATTAACTGACCACCATATTTTTCCTTCAAGAAACAAGCATCCAACCTAGTTAAAGGTATGCATGTATTAGCAAACACAACCTTACAAGCCTCAAACACATACATATATTATCTCAAAAACTGGTCCAACATCAAACATGCCACAATAAAAATTATAGAGTTTGGATTTGATATCTTCAATTCATCAACATATTCTCTCAAGTGTGCATATTGCTCTCTTTAAGCGCCTTGAATAATTTCTACGGCTCTTACTTTGGCTCTATATGCTTGGTATGTAGATAACTTTGCACCTCATTTATGAAGTGTCTCAACAGTCAATCCTTTGGATTTCATTTCAAGTGTATGTCTCAACATAAGGAACAAAATTATTGGCAAGCCATCCAATCTTAGCTTGTCTGTTTTTTGCCCGCTTATGACATGTATGACCATTGTGAAACTCATCAATTGACAATTTTCATTCGAAGTGCTTTTACTAATTCTCATGTAAAATGGACATTCTAGCTCGCACCTAACAATTATTCTCTCTCTGTCATTCTTTTTGAAATAATAGTTTTTCTTAGTCTCCATGACAAAGTTTTTAATAACATCTGTAACAATCGCTTTTGTATTGAATTTCATGCTCAACTCAAACTTTACTTCATCACCATTTTCAAATTGGTTAAATTTAGAAAAGATTTAAATATGTATTTGGTCTTTGCAATTATAACTGTTTTTATTTTGATCCTCGTAAGTTTTTTTGTTTGGTTCGCATTTGTGCAAATATTGTCTCATTTTAAAATAGTCATTCCATCCAACTCCTATTACAAAAACTGTAACACCGTTAAACCTAAATATAATTAAAACATAACTTTTTTTAACCTAAAAATAAACCCCTAATATATTTAAATTATAATAATTTTTAACCTCAAATTAGCCTTAAATGTTTCATTCTACTTTCCTAAAAAAACTTTAAGGATTTCTTCGTTGACCAAATTTTTCAATTGGTTGATCAAATTCTTAGTGGAACTGGAACTTTTGGAAATCGAATTGGGAATAAAACGGTTCGTCGGTTGGAATCAATTCCCAATCGCTAAATTCAATTTCACTTTTTCCATCGATCGACGCAAATACAATTAATAGCAAATCATTCAAAAGAATAAACAAATATTAATAATTTTGTACTAATATTGTATTTTGAACCCTAACTCTAATTTACGTAGAAGTGTAGTTTTTTTAGAGGAAAAATAATTAAACATTAGGGGGAAGAAGACTGAAATATTTGAGCTTAATTTTAGGTTTTCTTTAGGAAAAAGAATGAAACCGGTTCGGTAAATTTTAGGTTAAAAAATATTATAATTTAATTATGTTGGAGATTTATTTTTAGGTTCAAAAAGTTATATTTTAATTATATTTAGGTTTAAGTGTTATATTTTTTGTAATTAAAATTGAATGAAATGACTATTTTAAAGTGAAACAATATTTATAAGAATGTGAACCAAATAAAAAAACGTACGAGTATCAAAATAAAAAAAAAATGTTATAATTACAAGAATTAAAGACATATTTAGTCTCCACCACAAAGTTTTTTTTATAACAATCACTTTTGTATTGAATTTCATGCCCAACTCAAACCTTACTTTATCACCATTTTTAGGTTGGTTAAATTTAGAAAATTACATCAACTTCACATCCTAGTGGAGTATCCAAATCATCATAATTCACATCACTTTCTTCTAAATCACTTGCAAAACTAGGCCCTAGATTTCTTCTTTGGCTTGCATGTCTTTCATATGAATTTTCATTTCTTACAACATTAACAAATATCGCAATTGGTATTTTAGAAATCCATTCCCAATCCTCACTAGGAATTCACTCGTATGATCATCTAAATTAGCAACATAGTCATCATCTTTTTCACTAACATAATCCTCACCAGCTCCCTGTTCATAATCCCCATCTTCTTCACTCAGATAATCCTCACCTGCTTATTGTCCAACTTTGGCATGGACTAGTTTAGATTCTGCTTGAACTGGTTCATGTTGTTTAGCTTCAGTTTGACCTACTCCAGCTTGAATTGGTTCAGTTTTAACTTGTTCAACTACACCTTTGACTTTTTGAACTTCAACTGGCTCTTGGATTGGACTTTAATCACTAATAATGGGATTGATTGTCTATAGAATATTCCACAAAGACTTCAATTACATTGAACCCTTTGACATCTTCAACAAATTTTACTACATCATTATCATCATTGAGAGGTCTAAGCCAACAAGTAAATGAGTACTTGGAACGTTGGTACCACAAACATTTAATATTAATATTTCCCAAACTTTTGACCAATTCAATCATTTGCATGTGGAACTTTAAGTTTATATCCCAAGACCAATTCATCTTGTCCACTTGAACATCAACATACATGTTCACTGGGTGATTTATAAAACTACCCGTGATTAATTCTTAATCTAACTCTATGGACTTCAGTTGGCCTATACAAAACAGACATTGAATACACAACAATTCATTCACACTATAATACAACAAACTATATATGGACCACAAAATAATACAACACAACATGTAGGTCACGTTACTGAAAAGGCATAGCTACAAAATTAAAAATAGAGTTTAATAATGTTAAGATTGAAAATACATAAATTTTTAATACAAAGTTTAATATTGTTGACAATAAAGGAAAATGAAAAAGATTTTTTTTTAATAGAATACTGCTAACACATAAATAGAGACATATTGATCTTAATGTTTAAATATAGCCAAAAACAAACACATAAACTCTAAAATCACATACCTAGTAGAAAACTTTGTATCTTCTTTCATATGTGAAGATAGAGAGAACGCTAAATCACCTCCACGTTTACTCGCCATTGGAAACAAGAAATCAAAAACAAAAAATTGAACGAGAAACGATATAGAAGAGCACGAAGATTGAGAAATTGAATGAAGAGGATAATAAACAAGATGAATCGTGAAAATGAGAAAAACAAGATGCGGTGGAATTAGGATTAGGGTTCGGTTCACATTTGACTTCTCAAGGGTTTATGTTTCTAAACTCATGTTCTTGAGTTCTCAAGGAATTATCGATTTGAATGTATCTTTTTTTTTATATATAATTAAATGATGTAATAAAATAAGAAACGTGTTTTACAAATTTAGAATAATAATAAAATATAATTAATGCACATGGAATCTTCTACATCATCTGGTTTTTTGACACACCATTAAAAAACTGATATTTCATTAAGTTTTAAGTCAAAATTCTATTTAAAGGACCAAATTTTGAGGGTAAATAAAATAGAGGGACTATTTTCATAATTCACCTAAAATAGAGACAAAAAATACAATTAAGTCTAAAATAAATTTACACACATACTATGTGACATGATAAATAAATATAACACATGAAATATTTTTTGATGTGCATATATACATTACTTAGGTAAATTGTTTGGGAGGGGTTTGATCTCCATCCTCATTCCTACACCGCCTTCGAGGGATTTTCTCTTCCTTTTCTGCCTATGGAGCCATGAATGGGGCAATCCTCTGTAAATATCTCTACTTACGGATGCAAATTGACACCCCTGATCCTTCCTACTATTCTTTTAGTAATATCGGTCAATGTTAAATTGTAAGTTTATAGCGAATAATTTATGGCGTATACAAATTATTTGATCATAAAAAAATTGTTCGATAGCCTTTTCTCTCACAAATTTATAGTATTTTTTCACGAACATATATATTTATTTAATATGTCACTTAAAGTAGTATTTGAGCTTATGCTATCTTTTTTATTTCATTTTTTATTAATATAATTTAAACTTTTTAAATATTAATAAAAAAATGTATACCAAAAAGAATATTAATAAAAAAATTAACTTAAATGCACTTTTAATTCTTATATTTTAACCGAATACAATTTTAGTCCTCTTATTCATGAACCTAGAAATCTACTCCCCAATTTTATAAATTTGAGTATTTTTTCCACTATGTTTTTTTACTTAATTGTGTTGAGTTGTCATATTTATTAATGTCATAGAAATACATTTGATGATGTTGTAATATTTATTTTATTATATTAACGCGTATGAGTGTTGATATCTGATAAGGCTTAGTCAAATAAGTGTCCTGGTTTTTAGCATTGTTTGTTAGATGATTTAGTCAAGTTTGTAGTCAAGTTTGTTTCCTTAATTATAGCTAGAACGTGGGTTGTAGCTTGTTATAATTTTTCTCTATTTATTTGCTGCACTTTCACAAGGAATAAACAAGTCATGTCCCATAACTGTTATTTGCATCTAACAATCTGGTATTAAAGTAATGGCTTGAGAGATGGGTTCAAAGGCAAACTTTGCAACAACCTTCATTCTGAAGTTCGACGACGACTACGACCATTGGAGCATGGTCATGGAGAATCACCCTCAATCCAAGGAGTATTGGGTTGCTGTCGAATCAGGCTACACAGAGCCGAAGAATATGGATGGGACGACGACAACGCAAATAAAGAACCTGAAGGAGATGAAGCTGAAGGATTTGAAGGCTAAGAATTACTTGTTTCATTCGCTTGACAAGTCAACTCTAAAGATGATTATGCATAAGGAGACGTCTAAACAACTATGGGATTCCATGAAGTTTAAGTACCAAGGCAATGCTCGAGTGAAAAGAGCTCAATTCAATCGTCTACGCCGGGGATCTGAGCTCTTAACAATGAAGCAAGGTGAATCAATCACTGATTACTTTGGTCGAGTAATGACAATTGCAAACGACATGAGGAATTATGAGGAAGATATGAATGATGTCAAGATCGTTGAGAAGATTTTGAGAACCCTCACTGATAAGTGGAACCATATTGTTTGTTCCATTAAGGAAGCTAATGACATAGATCAGCTATTTGTGGATGCCTTGCAAAGTTATTTGCTCGTTCATGAGCAAAGGTTCAAAGCAAGTGGAGAAGATGAACATGCTTTGAAGGTAACTCACGAAGAGAGCTATAGTAAAAGAGGACAAGGAAGAGCTGCTTTCTGAGGAGGTCGGGGACAAGGCAGAGGCATGGGTAGCCAACCATGGAGTAAGGAAACAGTTGAGTATTACAAGTGTCATAAGTTTGGACATTTCCAGTACGAGTGCCAAACAAATTATGCAGATTTGGAGGAATCAGAAGAAATGGTACTAATGGTGTATGTTGACACGCTTAGAGGCGATCGAGATATCGCGTGGTATATTGACTCTGGGTGAAACAATCACATGTGTGGTGATTCATCACTCTTCTGTGAGTTAAGAGAAGGGTTCAACAAGGTGGTTAGATTGGGGAATTATGCAAACATGAACGTTGTGGCAAAAGGAAGTGTTCAATTGACTATAAAAGGAGTGAATCACCTTGTACGAGATGTGTATAATGTGCCCGGTTTGAAAAATAATATTCTCAGTGTTGGGCAGCTGCAAGAAAGGGGTTTGGTTGTACTAATACAGTCAAATGATTGTCGGATGTATCACCGCACAAAGGGTTTGGTATTCCAAGCCAACATGGCAGCAAATCAAATGTTTGTGTCGTTATCGAGCACTCACTAAAGATGTGGCTCGCCTTTGGCACCAAAGATTTGGTCATCTCAGCTACAAATGGTTGAAGACTTTGCAAACAAAAGGCATTGTGAGAGGCTTGCAAAGTTTTTCTGAGGGTGAAATTGTGTGCAGATTGCTTCAAAGGGAAGCAACATCGAGATGTAATCCCAAGGAGAAGTACATAGAGAGCATCAGCAAAATTGGAGCTGGTTCACGCTGATATTTGCGACCCAATTTCTCCATTTTCGAAAGGCAACAGGAGATATTTCATTTGTTTCATTGATGACTATAGTAGGAAGGCGTGGGTGTATTTTCTTACTTATAAATCATATGCATTCACTACCTTCAAGCCATTTCAAGCTCTTATCGAAAAAGAAACAAGATTGTCCATTAAATGTCTAAGAACAGACAGTGGAGGTGAATTCACATCAGATGAGTTCAAGGAATATTGTGAAATGAATGGGATCAAGAGGCAATTAACTACTGCATATACACTGCAGCAGAACGGAGTCGCCGAGCGAAAGAATAGAACCGTGATGAATATGGCGAAGAGCTTATTGGTTAAGAAAAATGTTACAAGAAAATTATGGGCAAATGCGGTGAACTGGGCATTCTATGTTCTTAATAGATGTCCAACATCATCATTGAAGGAAACAACGCCAGAGGAAGCTTGGTGTGGGGTGAAACCTTCAGTCGGGCACTTGAGAGTCTTTGGTTGTATAACATATGCTCATGTATCGGATGCTCGACAAAAAAAGCTTGAATAAAAGAGTCGTTGTTGTATCCTTTTTGGTGTAAGTGAAGAATAAAAGGCATATCGACTATATGGTCTTACCTGCAAGAAGATTATTATCAGTCGGGATGTCGTCTTTGAAGAATACGGGTAATGGAATTGGGAGAAAAGCTCTAAATAAGATAACACATTTGATTTGGAATGGGAGAATGAGAAAAGTGAAGAGAGGGATGAATCAACTGATGGTAATGAAGAAGAAAATGCAGCTTCTTCAGTGACAGAAACCTGAAATAGAGGAGCACCAGGATGGATGAATGACTACGCCTCTGGTGAAGGTCTTTCAGATAAATAGGAAAAGGTTCAAACTCATTTACTTTTGCTTGCTCACGCTGTTCATTCTGATCGTACTTCATTTGATGAAGCAGTAAATGAGGAGAAATGGAGGGCAACCGTGGATGCATAAATGAGATCAATTGAGAAGAATGGAACGTGGGATCTCACAGAGCTGCCGAAAGGAGCGGAAAAAATAGGAGTCAAATGGATGTACAAAACAAAGTTGAATGAGCTTGGAAAAGTAGAAAAATACAAGGCTCTTTTGGTCGCCAAAAGGTATGCTCAGGAATACGAAGTTGATTATGAAGAAATATACGCTCCTGTAGCTCGTATGGACACAATTCGAATGATTTTGGCACTTGCTACACAAAGAGGTTGGTGTGTGTTTCAGCTGGACGTGAAGTCAGTCTTTCTTCATGGGAAGCTAGCTGAGAATGTGTATGTGGAACAACCAAAGGGATATGAAATAAAGAATGAGGAGCATAAGGTATATAAGCTTCACAAAGCTTTGTACATACTCAAGCACACATCGCGAGCATGGTTCAGCCGAATTGAACGATACTTCCGAAATGAAGGTTTTGAGAAAGAAGATAATGAGCAAACTTTGTTTACCAAAGTCAAACAAGGTAAATATTTGATCATTAACTTGTATGTTGATGATTTAATTTATACCAGAGATGATGAAAAAATGATGTCTAAATTCAAATAGTCCATGATGAAGGAATTTGATATGTCAGACTTGGGTAAGATGAGGTATTTTCTTAGTATGGAGGTAGTTCAGTTTGACGGTGGTATATTCATCAGTCAAACGAAGTATGTGATGGAAGTGTTGAGAATATTTAGAATGGAGCATATCAATTCTGTTGAAAATCCAATGGTTCCAAGATTTAAAATCTCAAAAGATGAAAACAGTGTTGAAATGGATGGTTCATTTTTCAAGCAGCTAATTGGAAGTTTGATGTACTTGGCCTCTACAAGGCCTACAAAAGTTCATTATTCGGCAGCGAAGAGAATTATGTGTTACTTGCAAGGTACGACAAAGTTTGGCATTCTTTACAAAAAGGAGGGAAATTGGGGATTGACCAGCTTTACTCATAGTGATTATGGTGGATCGGTGGATGATAGAAAAAGTACTTCATGTTATGTTTTTATGCTTAGTGGAGTTGCAGTAACCAAGTATTCTCGAAAGCAATCGATAGTAACGTTGAGCACGACAGAAGCCGAATTTGTAGCAGCTGCGGGAAGTAGTTGTCAGGCAATATGGATGCAAAAGGTGTTGAAGAAGATAGACTACAAAGACAGTAAAAGTACTGTCATCTTATGTGACAATAGCTCAACAATTAAGTTGTCGAGGAACCCGGTGATGCATGGCTAGAGCAAGCACATTGATGTACACTACCATTTCTTAAGGGAGCTTGTGAATGATAGAGTTGTGTAGCTTCAATTTTGTGGTACAAAGCATCAACTAGCATCCATCCTCACTAAACTGTTGAAATCAGAGTCATTTCGGGAGCTGAGAAGGAAACTTGGAGTTTGTGATTTTTCAAAAGTTAACTAGTTGCAAATGCAATCTAGTTCAAGAGAGAGAATGATAAGGCTTAGTCAAATAAATGTCCTGATTTTTAACATTGTTTGTTAGTTGATTTAGTCAAGTTTGTAATCAAGTTTGTTTCCTTAACTCTAGTTAGAACGTGTGTTGTAGCTTGTTATAGTTTTTCTCTATTTATTTGTTGCACTTTCACAAAGAATAAACAAATCATTTCTCAGAACTGTTATTTGTATCTAACAATATTCAATCGAATGCAAACTGAAAAATCGAAAAAATTGAAAACCGAAAAAAATCTACATTTTTGTAATGGATTGAATTGATTTTTGATTTCTATAGTGAAAACTAATCCAATCCAAATGAAAAATATATCAACATGCGTGTGTGCGTACTTTGTGTATAGTATGTTAAATGCACATTTTTACATTCCCAAAAAATCTATTAAATGTTTACATAATGTACCTTTGTATATTTTTTCTTTTTGCGAAACATTTTTTTCTGCAAACCGTATAACTTTTTTGAATGAATGCTATCTTATTTGCTTTATAATGTTTGGCATTTGGAAAACCATTAACGAGTTGATAGTTGGACAAATTTTTAATAGTAAAAATCAAAAGAAATAGACTAAAACCAAATAATGGCTTTTATAGATTTATCGTGTACGGTAGTTTTATCCGGAAGCACTTGAGAAGGCTAAAATATTTACCACCCTCATCCAATGTTTGTTAAATATTCGTAAATAAGGTTCGATAGAAGGGTATTTTGGGAAACCGCATTCAAACAACACTATCCATATTCGCTCAGACAGTGAGCATTCTTCAATCCACCACAATGGCCACAACTCCTTCTTCGCTTCTACACTCATCTGGCTCCTCTTTTCTTTCTCAATTTCGAACTTTTCCACCCCAATTTTCTTCTTCTACTTCATTTTTCCCTCACAGGTATGGAACTGCAGTGGTGTCGGTGAAAGCCGCGGATTCCGGGGCTGTATTGGTTGAGAAGTCTGAAGCAGAAAATGTTCATAGACTCAAATCAACTTACAATGAGAAAATTGTTCCTTTGCTCATGGAAGAGTTCTCTTACATCAACATTCATCAGGTTTTGTGAAATTCTAGACTCTGCTTTGTAATGGGTTTTCATTTAAATTATTTGATTTTGCGTTTTTTGTTGGTTTATTAGTGAATGTTCAACTTTTTTCTGGTTTTGTGTTGATGGGGTTTTTGAAGTTTTGGTACCATGTGGTGGGGAAAATTTATTTTATTTTATCTTATTTGTTTTTTTTTTTTGTTTTTTTTTGGGTTGTTGGGGTTTTCCAATTTTGGTATTCACAGTGAAATAAAAAATGCAGTTTTTTTTAGGGATTGGTAGGGTTTTTCAGTTTTGGTATCTTGTGTTGATGTTTTTTTTTTTCAATCAAGTTTTGCAATGATGGATATTGTTTTTCCCTTTTTTTTTCAGGTGCCTAAAGTTAAGAAGATAGTGGTAAATTGTGGTATTGGAGATGCTGCACAAAATGCAAAAGGTTTGGATGCAGCAATTAATGATCTAGCACTGATCACTGGGCAGAGACCTGTTAAGACTCGGGCGAGGAATTCCGTTGCAACCTTCAAGATCAGGGAAGGTCAACCACTTGGGATTGCTGTCACACTCAGAGGAAATGTGAGCTTTTAGTATTCAATTGATATTGCACTGTGTCATTGTGAATATATTTGATTGGCATGAGATGATTATTTAGTTCAATTGCTTGACATTTTCACACTACAATGTTGGTATCATCAATGATGATCTCGCTAGTTTCTGATAATTAGCTTCTAAAGCCTATAGGCTATACATATACATTATGTCATTTTCCACAATATTATGGTTAATTTGTTACATGCCTTGGTGTAAGCAAATCTGATCAATGCTGAAGCGCTTCACGGAGACTATATGAAACATGTGGTTACCATGTGTAAACTTGTCTAGTATAATGCATATTTGGACTTTGTGTATGCTTTTTGAGGTCTTTTCGAAAAAAGATGAATGAGTAATGGACTATATAATTCAATGAGAGATGATATGATTATGGAAATTTTCATTTCTTTATTACTGCATATTTATCTGATCTGCTATCTTAGTAACTAGTAATAGTTCTTAATGTTGATAAACAATTCGCGGGCAACTATAGAACTTGAGTAGTTAAATAATTTTTTAAAAATGTGTAGATCATGGTTCTACTTGTGAATAAAAAGTAACCTGGAACAGATATTTGCATTTGCTGTCAAGGTTTGGATTGCATGCTTTTGTATTGCAAGTTGGGAACATTCTCTGTTGACATAATCAATGCTTTCCATTAATCAAACATTATTTTGTAACAGAAAATGTTTGCATGGGAAACATTATTTTTCACACGCCAAAACAAAAAATGTAACATTATCCTGATCATGATACTTTAGAACTCAAAAGTTAATTAAATTTTGATTTTTGTTTTGTTTTCTTGTGTTTGTGTTTCTTGAAAAGTGGGGTCAAATTTTTCTTTCAGATAGACTATACTAATTTTTGTTGAAAAAGAGTGCACACCGAGAGTTTACTGCGTGAGACTATCTATGAAGTTAGACATCAAGCCAAAAAACCTTGATGTTGCGGTCACAACTGCTATTGCAAACTGTTTCTTAAAACCTTGTGAACATATTCTACATGCTGTTCTTATATAAGCCGAAATCTAATACCTGTTTGATTATTGACAGATGATGTACTCATTCTTAGACCGCGTTGTGAACTTAGGACTTCCTAGGACAAGAGATTTTCAAGGTGTGAGAATCAACAGCTTTGATGGAAATGGGAATTTCAACATTGGTGTTAAGGACCAGACTGTGTTCCCAGAGCTAAGATCTGCTATTGGTACACCTAGGGGAATGGATATCTGCATCTCAACAACCGCGAAAACCGACCAAGAAGGACAGAGATTATTGGCTCTCATGGGTATGCCCTTCAGAGAGGGAGTTGAAGCTACCTCAGCAATTCGCAAAAAGAAGTTGAAGTCTCATCATTTTGATCCAAAATCAAAGGGAAGAGCAAGGAAGTAAAATAATTTTTATGCAAAATCTGAGGGATGATTAATGAACTAAGGTTGTAACTATAAGAGACATTATGTTTACTCCTTGTTTCATTCAAATGTAATGTTATTAATTCTTTTTGTAAGAGATATTACAAGGTTGTATTATGGTCATGCAGATCGTGCTTGCTTACTGATTTGCATTTATTGCCAGATTATTTTATGCAGTAAACAAAATGATTTAGGTAATCATTTGATTCAGATAATAGGATATGTTAATGGGTTTGAAAAGGTGATACAAATGGTGTGATAACGGTGTAAGAGTCTAAGAGACAATATGAAGAGAGGTTATAAATTGAAAAAAAGCAAAAATGAGAGATTTCTCAATGAAAAGGTGGAAGAATAAAAAGGGTTTAATTATTATAATATATAAAAAAAAATTAGTGCTATACAAACACAGACGCACACATATAAGTATTTTAAGAAATAACATTAAAATGTTAAGCATTTTCTAATTAAAAACAATAGAGTTGGATCTAGCCAAATGAGCAAATATCCTAGTGAACCACATTAGACCGCATTTTAAATATATGATATTCAACGTACTCAGTTTTAAATAAAAAGAATTTAAAGTGAAAAATGATGCACTCAGTTCTTACTACTCTTTATTATTCCTTAAAAACAAATATTTTTTTTATATAATTAAAAAGATTATTATTGAGATTTTATTCACCAATTATTATTTAAATTAAATTACTATTATAATAGTATTAATTAATAATGGCTATTTACAACTTTGACCATTTCTGTCAAAAAAATCTTTGACTGCTATTGTTTTTAAAGTAAAAATATAGTATAAAAATATCATATGATTAATTTCACTTTCCAACTATATTACACTTCAAATTTATCAATATCATTTATAATATTCTAAAAATATTATTAAAAAAAAAAATTAAAGGAAATAGTAGACTGCTAAATTAATTTCTTAAAAAATTAAATTTTATTGCTACTAAAATTTAATGATTATGCAATAATTCTCTTAAAAAATTAAAAATAAACTAAAATAAAATATAAAAATATGATTTCAATAACGGTTTAAAATATAATAGAAGATATAAGTTTAACTTAATAGATGAAATGAAGGAGTTAGATAGTGGAGTAGTATTAAGAAGGTCTTAGATTTAATATAATTACAAATATTAATGGTTAAATAATAATAATAATTTTCTGAATTCTATTTTTATTTATTGGCGTTCAACTCTCATCTTCGTCTCTTCTTCTTTCTATTGTGTTAAATTATATTAACGATTTTTATATAATTTTTGTTTTAAATACTCCTTTTCAACCCTCTCTGTTTTCTTTTTGTTTCTTGTTTTTCTCTTAATGGTAGTTACTTTTTTTCTTCTTCATGGTTATTATTATGTAAGATTTTTTTAAGTAAAATAGACTGCACCAAAATGGAATAGTTTTTTTTTGAAGGGTGGGATATTGCTTTCATATATATATATATATAGTATAAATATAGATAGATATTTTCAATTTTTTTATGAAACAATTATATTTTGAAAAATTAAATAAATAAATTATATTATAATTTTACATATAACCTATATAAGTGATTTTTCCCAGTCTAACATTTGTGTTTTGTCTCTCACTCTTGGTTTCGTGCTAGCTAAACTTGTTTCATCACCGACTCTGTCAGCCATGGCGTTTC
>NC_021162.2:61505921-61527503 GCF_000331145.2 Cicer arietinum | reverse complement strand
CCTACATGGAAGCTGTTGTCGGTTAGCACCTTCATGCTTTCGTTTTCTCATTTTCATATCATTTCATTTATCTACAACTGCATCATGCTATTCCCAATAAAGTTTCTATCTTTCTACGAAATTATAACGTTTTGCTTGGACTTTAGGATTTAGGGTTTAGGATTTAGCTTGCTTTTGAAAATTCTGGGTTCATCGTGAAATTTGGCCCTTTTTATTTGATGTTTGAATTGAAAATGCCGTGCTCATTTGTCCCCTTCTTGTTTCGCTGAAAGTAGCATCGAACATTATGCATTTGTGTTTTTGTTATTGTATGATGGGAGTTTTGATTGAAAATGGAAACCCCTTTGGTTGTTCATCATTAATACGGTGTTTTGTCTTTTTGTTGTTAGTTTAACCATAGCTTGAATTTTGAAATGAAGAAACATAGAGTTGGAAATAGGGTTTAAATTGGAATTACAATTGTGGTTGTGTGGTTGGTGGGGTCCACTATGTTGCCCTTATGCGGTTGTGGTGGCTGTTACCATTAAGAGAGATTTTGATGAAGTATTGTAGACCAAACTATTAGTAGATATTTGGATTTAAATGTTATATCCTTATAGTTATAGATGGTTCATATAGCTGAATTCACCTAATGGGAAAAGGCTTTGGTGGTTGTTGTTTTAGATGCTTAAGTCTTCAAGGTAATTGGGCTAAATTTATTTGTTGTTTGGTCTTGTGTTTTTTCTTTATTGAGTTTTTTAACCAACATTGCTGGTTTGCCGGTTCCAATGAAATGCTGGGTTTGGTTGTATGAACTAATCCATAAGCACTTTTTTGAATTGGGTGGATGCCGTGGAACATATTTGGCTACACTTCAGTGTTTCATTGCAGTTTTCTCGTGGAAACTTTTGTATGTTATGGAAATAATAAACCCTTGTAACCAAGTATGCAATAGACATGAATTTTATTGTGGTTGATAATATAGAAAACTATAGAATTACACCCACAGGCAAACGTGAAACAGATAAAATGAATATTACAAGGAGCAACTGCTCAAATCTTAAAGCCAAATTGTAATGCATCTTAAAGCTTGCTGTTTCTGAGACCCCTACAACCAATCTGTCTCTTCTCTCCAGTCCAGTTTCAGCTATTCTTTTTGAGAAGTCTTTGTTGATTGTTGTGTCGTTTGATTTGACCTGGTTCTGACTCTCCAATATTGTTTTGATGTACTCCTTTGGTAAGGTGAAAGATTGAAAATAAAATATAGGATTTAACTGTTTCGTGTTTTCTTCTAATCCATTTTCAGGGTTTATGATATTAATGTACATTTTTGAAACTTACTTGGATTTGCGACAACACGTCGCACTCAAACTTCCTACTCTTCCAAAGTCCTTAAAAGGAGTAATCAACCAAGAGAAATTTGAGAAATCCAGAGCCTATAGTCTTGATAAGAGGTTTGTTTTTGATCGCATATGAATTTCTTTCGTTGGGTGGTGGTAGCATATTGTAATCTCAAAGTTGCTTATTGGAATTTTCTCACAATTGAAAATTTCTGTTATTTTCTTTTTTACTAGCATTCTTACACGGCCATTTCTTTACTTTGTTCAGTCACTTCCATTTCATTCACGCGTTTGTGACAATCGTGACAGACTCTACGATTTTGTACTTCAGAGTATTGCCCTGGTTTTGGAAGGTGAGGATTTGGTGCATTGTCTACGAAGTATGAACTCATATGTTCCCAATGTAAAATTGCTATTTGATGTCTATTGATTGCAGAAATCAGGAGATTTTGCGACATTAGCCGGTCTCAATGCAGAAAATGAAATACTTCATACCCTTGCCTTCTTAGCCGGTTTGATGATCTGGTCGCAGGTACGTTTTTCACACTTCTTATTGCTAGAGACTAAAGTAGCTTTGGGTTTGTTGAGATCTACGTTGTTGGGCTACATTTCTGAGGTCTAGTTTTGGGCATGATAGTGGTGTTGAGATCTCACAACAACTAAAGATATAGTTAAAGTAGTCCTTATAAAGCCCGAGCAGTCCTCACCCCTCAGCTTAGTTTTTGGAGTTGAGTTAGATTTAGCACAAATTCTAAGATGACATTAAAACTAATGTTGTCAAATAGCGGCGGTATAGCATAGCTGATTTTGATGAATCTGCTATGCAAACTGCAATGCTATCCTAGTTCCGCTATTAGGACAATAGCGGTTTTTGCATGAGTGCCAAAACATGGCCTATTTTTAATGTTTCACCATTTTCTGCAATCCGCTATTGATAACACTAATCAAAACCTATTTTAAATTTGTTGCTTAACCACCAATTTTTGTCCATGCTCCAGATGTCTGCATGAAGGAATGTGTTGAGATCTCTAGTATTGGACCATCCACATTTATCCATGCTTCTGATATCCAGTTTTAGGGGTGAGGTGGTGTGTTTTGATCCCACATCGTCCAGAGATATAGTTAAAGTAGTTGTTATAACGCTTGACCATTTTGACCCCTTGAGTTAGCTTTTTAGGCCTAACTCAAATTCTAAGTGGGTTATCGCACGTAATGGAGACTACCGGCTTTATTACATTTCAACTTCACCAGGACTATTTGGATGTTTTGTAATTCATTATTCCTCTATTTGATATCTTCCTCTAGAGCATTATATTTTGGAATAAGATTTTCATTTGTATTACATGTTTGATTTTGGAGGCTCAGTGGTATATGCTAGCTTTCTGGTGCTTGTCATAACTGTGCATTGGAAATAATTATCAATCTCGGCATCTTTATTTCAATGAAATTTATTGTGATCTTCTACCTTTTGTGCAGACAACTGATTTGCCCTTTTCTCTGTACTCAACTTTTGTGATTGAGGACCGTCATGGTTTTAATAAGGTTCACCATCGTACCTTCAAATCAACCATCTATCTATTATTTCATCGACCTTTCTAGTTCACTACCTTAAAGTTTGATTTGATATTTTAATTTTTCTAATATTGATAAGTTTATCTGTTGTAAAATTCATATTTGTTTGCATTCTTACATTTTTACCATCTATCCTACAGCAAACACCATGGTTATTCTTCAGGGACATGATAAAAGGAATCTTTCTTTCCATAATAATTGGTCCTCCAATTGTGGCTGCAATCATTGTAATAGTACAGGTAAAATCTTGTGATTTTGGAAGTAACTGTCACTTGCTAAAAACTTGGCTTTAAATAGTTAAATTTGGCTTTCCTAGCTATTCTGGATTTTAGTTGTGATATTTACTAATTTCTGTTATATGTCCATACTTTGCTTTATTTGCTATCGTAGAGTCCTCGTTTTCTGTTTTAATGTTTATTTGAATTTTTGCAGAAAGGAGGTCCATACTTGGCCATCTATCTTTGGGCATTTATGTTTGGTCTTTCTCTTGTGATGCTGACGATTTATCCAATTCTAATAGCTCCACTCTTCAATAAGTTCACTCCAGTGAGAATTTCCTGACTTTCAATATTTTTGACAATAATTATATATAATATGCATGCTCCTTACATGTTTATTTTTTATTATTGGGTTTATTAGATTAAACTCTCTTAGAAGTTAGTGCCAATTACACTCAACCCTCCTTGGTTGAATGATTACACTCACACACACCACCTTAAAATAAACATTGTTTGGTGGAACACTTGGTCATTTGAGTGAAATGCCTAATTTAGCTCATCATCAAAAGAATACACCAGACAGTCTCACTCTCAGTCTCTCATCCCTTGCTAAGGGTTTCCATATGGTTTAGGTGGAGTTTGTGTTGGCTGGTAGAGGTGTGTACCAATTCGCGATCAATGGATTGATTGTTTAGCACAGTTTTCTTGACTCATGAGATTGAAAGATATGGGAAGCTTATGTTTTGAATTGTGAGGTTAGGAATGACACCTTTTAGGAGTTTGAGAACTATGGCATGTTTGGCTTGTGGTAAAGGGTCTAGTTCAATTTTGAGGAGTGGGTAGGGATGTTCTGGGAGATGTTGGAGCTTAGAACTTGACCTGAGTGAGAAAGAGGCTGTCTTGGTTTAAAAAAGATGCATCCTAGAGGAAAAGAACAAAAGTCTTCTATGTTTGTTGTTTAAAAAATCGGAAATAAAAGTCACATAGTTGTAAATTAATTTTTGAAATTAACAGAGTTGAGTGTAATTTTTGAAATGAAGAGGGTGTAGATGAGTGCAAACCTCAGGGAGGTCAATGTAATTTTTTATTTAATTTCTTATCTTCTCCCTGATATGATATTCTGGTAACCAGCTTCCAGATGGCCCACTCAGGGAGAAAATTGAGAAACTTGCTTCGTCCCTCAAGTTTCCATTGAAGAAGTTGTTTGTTGTTGATGGATCCACAAGATCAAGTCACAGCAATGTAAGGAAATATTGAACTCCTGTAATAGTTTCCCTTAATGTAATTTTTATTCACTTTGTCGTCTATTTTTATAAATGCTTTGCAGGCCTATATGTATGGATTCTTCAAGAACAAGAGGATTGTGCTTTATGACACATTAGTTCAACAGGTTAGAAAACTTTAACTGTATAAAGTTGTTTCATCTTTCAGACTATGATATTGTTTTTGAGTTTTTGAATAGTTTTATTTCTATTAAATTCTAACTCTTCATATGTGTAATTTCTATAAAATTCTCACTCTTTTTTTAGGATAAAAAAAATTAACTTCCATTATTTTCCAGTTTATTTCAACTTTCAGTAGCACTACAATATATGTTGGTAGTTTAGTGTCCATATCAAATGCTCTAGTTGAGAGTTGTGGGTATCATTCTTTTTAGATATGATTGATCTTTACATTATAAATGATGTTATGCAGTGTAAAAACGATGAGGAAATTGTTGCTGTTATTGCCCACGAGCTTGGACACTGGAAACTCAACCATACTCTGTACACCTTCATTGCTATGCAGGTTTGTGGAATAGCATTCCTGACTTGAAAGTGAATACTTGTTTGCCTCTGTAATTATTACCCATGGTAAATAATTTGGGCTTTTCACTTTGTGAAGCCAGGAAGCATGACACAACCAAGAACAACTCATTACGATTGCATTTGATGTAACTGTAAACAATTTCATATAATTTATATCGTTATACGAACTTATAAATTCAATGAAACTATGAAAGTCCCTCTATAGAGCTCCTTTAGAAAATCAAATATATGCTTCACTTGGGTAATCTTAAAATATCATTTTATAGGCTAGTCCCTATTGTTTTCTGTCTCTTTCAAAAACATAGCTTTGCTCTAGTTTTGCATCATGTCAAGAAGAATTAATGTTTAAAGAAAAAAAGCATTGAAATATTTTGTCTGAGATTCTGTTTAATGCATTGATCTATTGATATTTGTGTCACAGTGTTTTTCTTATTTTTCTTAAAATCTGATGTAGATTCTTACTCTCTTGCAATTTGGAGGATATACGCTAGTGCGTAATTCAACTGATCTGTTCCAAAGTTTTGGGTTTGATACACAGCCAGTCCTCATTGGACTCATCATATTTCAGGTGCTTTTTAAACTATGGTCTTTCTGTCAATATGGAAGCAAAAAAGTTAGCCTGATCTCTATTTCAATACACATCTTGTTATAAGCATAACTGAGATATATTGTCAAATTTTTGTATAATTGTTCTGATAATGATTTTTTGTTCCTTTTGACATGATTCATCTAATGTCTAAGCATTCAAAATTTAATGTCTGCAAATAATGTGATTGATTAAGAAGGTGCCTTTTGTTTGTTTGCCCTCCTTTAATAGCTACTATGAAATTCAATCTATAGATATTATAGCTTAAACGTGATGTTTACATTTTTTTAAGCATGCACACCATGGCATGGTCTAGTCACTGGTATGAATCTGAACAATTGTGATAACCTATTTTAATGGGGGTATGGATGATAGACAGCAGCGTAGACCATAGAAATTGGGAGAAGAAGCAGGATAACTTAGACTATAGAAATTGGGAAAAGCAGCAGGATAGCTTAGACTATATAAATTAGGAAAAGAAGCAGGATAATTTCAATTGGAACGATTGTAAGAGGGGTTCCAGAATATAAAACCTCTTACGTTAGCATTTCTTTATGTTGTACTCCTCGGTTTGAAATATTCTTCATGGTTTCATTGTAGCATTTGCCTGACCCCTGAGGTTTGATTCTCCTGCATCTTGCCTTGTTCGAGCTAGAATATGTTGCAGTTATGTGGAATCTATCAGCTACATAAGGGATTGACTGGTCCTAGAGTATCACACTAGGTTAAATACTTGAAAATAAAACTCAATAGGGGGGGCTATATGGAATATGGTTACACCAAGTTGCCATAAAAGTTAAAGCAGTGCACTATTCCTTTCCTTTCTATCAAGCTAGACCAACATAGAATATTTGATTATATGCTTTTAATGTTCAAAAGCCAAGTAGGCGTAGAAAATTTCCTTTGAATATTTTGATCTTGATTTTTATAATTTTGGCCTCTTTCCGGTTAATTTGTGGGGCCATCCTTGCTGCTGGTTAACTGTACGCCCGGTTGAATTGAATGGATGCTGTCTTCTGAATTCTAATCTCCTGTTCAATAGTTTTAATTTTTGTGATTTGTATCATTGCATTGGTCATTCAAACACCTAAAAGTTTTCATTAAAGGGTAAAATCTCGTGCATAGTACAAATCTACATAACCAAAAGCTTTAAATTACAACTATTGATCCTTGCTATTGGGTAGGCCTTTATAGTATATTAATACACTACTTTCACGAAGGACACTAGGAGTTTTTATTTATGCAGTTTGCAGGAGGCTCTAAGTTTGAACCTCCATGCCAGTATTCCTTTAATTTCACCAAAATTTTATTTTGAAAGCATTAACATCCTTTTCCCTGAATTTGTTTGCAGCACACTGTAATCCCAGTCCAACAACTAGTCAGCTTTGGTCTGAACCTTGTCAGCAGATCATTTGAATTTCAGGTTACAATTCTTTGCTGCTTCTCATTTTCTCCCTTTATTGGGGTGAATATGGGTGTGCTGGAAATAGCAATGTATCAAGTTTATGAACTTTATATAATATTGTATCCAATTACATTGCCGTTTTTCACCTATTCCTATTAACTCAACCAAGGCCAACCATTGACCTAGTTTGTTTGTATCGTCATATGCAGGCTGATGGCTTTGCTAAGAAGCTTGGATATTCATCTGCGCTACGAGCTGGTCTCGTGAAACTACAGGTGCCATTTCAACATCTGTGCTTTCCTTATACTCCATCTGTAACAAAATATAAACAAAAAAGTAGATGTATTTTTTGTTTATATTTTATATCGGAGGTGTATCATTTTTATTTTTTTTGGTTAGATGTAGTTTTCTCTGACTGTATTAACATTATTTACTGTGCTGTCTTTCAGGAGGAGAATCTGTCAGCTATGAATACAGATCCATGGTACTCTGCTTATCACTATTCTCATCCTCCCCTTGTTGAAAGATTGGCTGCACTTGACGAACCAGATAAGTTAGATAAGTCAGACTAGTGCAAGCAACTTATAGATGAAAATCAAAATTCGTTGTACTGCAACTTGCAATGATTTAAGTGTTATAATATCTCAAGGCTGAAGGGTGATGACTTTTTGTGTCCAGTTGCTTGTTTTGCACACACCCTATTAGGCCTCATAACAGTATGTAGTGACGGAATGATAGTAGAGTAATTTATTGCATGAGCTTATCTTTTAAATCCTCGTATTATAACATCAAAACCATGGATTACTTAACTCCTGCGATGTAGGGTTTTAACTTTCATTGGGTTGAATTGATATGAAAACTTTTCAATTTACAACTCTATAAACATTCATTTGTTTGAAGTAACAATTTCAGTTATTTTAATGTGACCGTCTATAAATTTAAAATTAAATGGGTAAATTATTTGAACTCAACAGTTTTTAGACCAAGAGAATTAAGAGAATATTTGGAATAACTTAATTATAATTTATCTGAGTTGATTTTATAACATGAACACTTGTTTAAATGTTTTGAAGGTTTAATAAAAGTAGGTTACAGCGTTGGTTTCAGTTCAATTTTTGAAATATAGTTTTGTAGAATATTTTCTTCTACAAAACACAGTTGTGTTGTTCAGATGCATATTTCTGAATAAATTATGCCGTTTTGAAGGTATATTTTTTTAATGTGTAGGTTTCTCAAAAAAGAGGAGTGAGTAAAATTGTTCACTAAATTTCTTGCTGATCTCTCTCTCTATCTGGTTCTCCTCATCTTGGCTGGGTCTTTTCAAATTTAAAGACTTGTGTAATCAGGTTTCGAAGTTCAGAAATCTAATTAAAAATTATTTTCACAAATTTAGTTAAAAAAAGGTTTACTTAATAAACTTGAATACGAGATTTTGATAAACTTAGTAATTTAATTACAAACTTTTTTATTCGAGGTATTATTTTAAAGTCTTGTAATTTAGAGACCTTTAAAGTAATTAAATTTTTACGGTTATTGAATTCTTTGACTTTTTTTAATCGTTTTATTATTATTGATATCAATTTTTTATTTATTTAGCAGAGTCTCTGTTATTGTTTTATCAATTAGAAAATAATTTCTAAATTTAAATTATTATAATGTCACAATGTAGATAAAATAATTTTACTTTAATTACGATGAAATGTATAATTCGTTTAAAGAACATGAGTATCAATTCAAGAAAGATAATATTCATACGTTGAGTAAGTATCATTTTCTTAAATAAGGCACCTAAAATTTGAGAGAGGGGACATATATGTAGCAGCTATTCTCTTTTCTTTAAGATTTTAGTGCGGTGGTATATGGATTGGTATGAAAAAACAAAATATATTTTATTAAGTATAAAATTAGAACAATAAAAACCTTCTATTTTAATAACTCGACCCTATAACCAAAATCTTGTATCACATGTGATGAATTTTTTCAACAAATTATCCATCCTATGATGCATGGGTTAGGTACAGTTTAATATGAATTTTTTATATAATTTAATTAAAAAAATTTGAATTGTTTAATTTATAATATAAAATTACAATAAAAATTTAAAAAATTATAAATTATATTCGATTATAATAATTAACTAAAAGCTATAAATACTATCATATTAATAATTAGAAAATTCAAAGTATCCACAATTACCGTAGAAAGATTCTACTAGAAACACAGATACCAAGTTCGATAAATATGAAAAAATATTATGGAGAAATGTCTCAATCCTTTAAAAAAAATCACTGATTTTGCATATTTTTTCTTTTGACAATTCTTGTTTCCATCTTCTTATTAACCACTTAAAAATAAACACTAATTTTACAAACAGACACTGAAAAATCCTCAATTTGCAATGAGAGGTGTATAATACAAAGGCATCATCATTATTATTTATAGAAAATACAACGGCATCATAATTAAATCTGTCACAAATTCAACCCAAAAAACCTACCCTACTTCTTCCATCTTTGTCTTCTTTTGCTACAAGTGATATTTTTCTCCAATCCAATGCCTAATAAGGCTCTTGTGATATGCACTTAAGTCAATTTTTTCTATATGAATATGTATTATGTAGTTGCAATAATTAAATACTTAACGGCTTCATAAATATACCATGCTTTCTATCCAACAGATTAAGTCATAACTAATTTAGAAATAAGTGGAAGCAATCAGATAGAGTAAACAATACTCAAATATATAGTACTTTAAGAAGAAAAAAAAATGCCAACTGTCACTACACAAAAG
Organism: Cicer arietinum; assembly: GCF_000331145.2. Lineage (NCBI taxonomy): Eukaryota > Viridiplantae > Streptophyta > Magnoliopsida > Fabales > Fabaceae > Cicer > Cicer arietinum. The sequence continues at coordinate 61,517,805 of NC_021162.2, read as the reverse complement.
AACAAACAAAATGCCTTTTCATGTGGTGTGCATATTATATAAGATAAGGTACTTTATTATATTCTATTTTATTTTTAGTGGTTTATAAGATTCTAAAGTTCTTGCCTACTTTATATTTTTCAGTGACAGAAAAGCAAGTGTTTATAATCATAGTTTTTTTTGTTTTCCTTCACATAATCATGCATTCTTAGCCGAAAAGAAAACCAATAAGTATAAGTGATATTACTCTTCTTGGTGAAGTCATAATATTTAATATTTATTGGTTCTTAGATTATCCATTTTCCAGTCAGCAATTTTGCCACGTTTTCCAGTAATAACAATCGGAATAATGGGGGGACTTTATAATTTTTTTTAATTCAAAGAGGAAATTTATAATCTAAGTATGTTTTATATCACCATATGATAATTAAGCATAGAGACAAATGTGATCTAATTTTTTGTTATATAATACTATTCCAATTTAAAATATAAGTAACAAAAAATTTAAGTTTGATGACGTAAAATATAGACAAAATTGAATTAATTAAATAATATTTAATAATTACATTCCACTAATTTAGATATCATTTTTCAATAACATGTTTCATTCCTAATTTATCATTTTCATGCACATGGAAGGACCAGTTCTTTTTTTATAATGATGGAAGGACTATTTATGTACTGTTTATATTCTGTTTTCTTAATATGCTAACCTTTTTTGGGTACATTAATATGCTACATTTAAATTCTATTAAATAGGATAAAAAGACCACAAACCCAATAATATGAAAAAGTTTGTCTGCTCAAATTTTTCTCAACTTCATTAACAAACCAATTTTAGTTTTTGACTCACAACCATGACATGTAATTGAAAAAAGAAAATATGAATTGACAAAAATGTGTGTCAAATGCCAATACCTTAGTGATGGACACAGGGTAGGACAGGGGGGTGCCCTGGCCCCTGCCTCTTCTTCAAATGACATAAAATAGTAGTTGTAATACATACAAATAAAAAAGGAAAATCACACTATATAGTCTATTTATTTATTTGTTATACTTTACTAGTAACAACGTAAAATCAATGATAGGATATTAAAGTGATACAATAACGGTTGGTATGAATAATAAATGTTATCGAAGGTTTTTATAATTGCTTATATTAAAAAATAAAAAACTGTTTGATTATTTTTTTCATTTCATACTTGATTTTATTTTGAATTTAATTTAACTGTAAAAGTTTTATACAAGACTCGACTTTTCATTAATAGAGTATTCAAGTTAAATTATATTTTTTTACATAATTATTTGATTTTATTTATAAAATGTTTATTTGGATTTTAGGAATAGGTAAAAAATTGTAATAATAGACAACATGTAGTTTATCAATTTTAATTTTAAAGTTATTTAACTTTAATAACTGTTTAATATTACAATATAGGTTAAATAGCACCACAATCACTTAACTTAATATTTTTTTTTTATTTAGTCTTTTATTTTAGTTTTAAGTGACAATTTGATCTTTTATGTTTTAAAATGTCAACCGTGTTATTATTTTATTTACAAAAACTTATCAAAATTTTTAAGTAAAACTCATAAAATTAATTATCATCTTCAATATAATGCAAATTTCATCAAATTTATAACTTAAATTTTTAAATAAACTCATATCTTTTATTATTTATTTGATGACTTTGATGTTGTTGGAGATAAAAATATGAGTTTATTTGAATATTTGAGTTATGCATTTAATGAAATTTGCATTATATTAAAGATGATAATTAATTTTATGGGTTTTGTTAGAAAATTTTAATAAACTTTTTGAATTTTTGTAAAAAAAATATAACATCGTTAACATTTTAAAACACAAAATATCAAACTGTCACTTAAAATTAAAATAAAAGACTAAATAAAAAAATATAAAATATAAAAACGTTATTTGAAATTAAATTAAGAGAGTGCTATTTAACCTACACTATATTATAAAAAGAATTGGTCCCATGTATAATATTTTTCGATTTGTTCTTAATTTATGAGAAAATAATTCGTATTATTTCTAGAACCGATGATTTTAATTTATTTTGACTCTAGTTGTGGATTTTTTTTATTTGTATATATATATATATATTTTGTATTTGACCAAAATGCCACACTCTAAAAAAAATACAGAGATGTTCTATTTTTTTGCCTCAGTTGCTAATCGCAATCTAGAGATACGACGATGTAAAGACAAATTGTTTTTATTCTAAATTGTTTTATCCGAGGATGCGACTTGTATTGCTATTTTTTTTTGCCATTTAATAAATAATTATGTTTATTATTAATTATATTTATTATTATTTAATAAATTATAAATAATTCAAAATTCAAAATATTATTAATAAAATAAAATACATTAATAAATAATAATAATTTGTCTTTACATCGTTGCACCTCTAGATTGCGAATAGAACAAAAAAGTAAGACATTTTTGTATTTTTTTTCGGAGGGTGGCATTTTAATAAAAAAAAATATAAAAAAAAAAACTCTAATTATATCTAAAATAGTTTTACACCACACTCCAGCCCTATGAATCTTGTAAGTTATTATGAATTAAATTGACAAGTTATTGCCCCCGCTCCTCAAATAATTTAAATTTAAATAAAAAAAGAATGATTTTTGAATGAAACCAATAACAGCGTGAGATGCTTCCAAACGTTGCAATGGCACGCTGCCGGATTCAACAATTCTCAACGTTACTAATTCTCTCCCCTCTCTCTCTCTCACACATCTTTATTGGAATTTTCTCCTTTTTTATTTTTAAAAACTTGTTTTTCTATCTTATATTATAAAACCCTTTTTTCCCCTTCTGTTTGATCAATTCTGTATCATTTTCCAATATTTTATTTTAAAAATACTAATAAATGCTCTCAAAATATCAGCCTAAATATAAAATACAAATCTGTTGGTGTTAGTGTTTTCGATCCTGATTGTATCCACTCAAAATTGATTAAATGCAATCGGCAGTTTTGTAACTTTGAATAATTCAAGTAGATTTTATTTTTAACTTATTAAATTTCAAAATACGAATTTAAATACAGAATTATATAATTTTAACCGGGCCATTATTTATACACTAATTTTATATTAATAGTGAATAATAATAATAATAAATAATTTTATTAAATAATTACGACTCCCATAATTAAAAAATCATAACTATTAATTTTAAAGAGAAGCCATCAACGACCTAGTACAATCTAATTATAACTTTTATTTTAAACAGATAATATCAAAATTTATAAAATAAAAATCTATTTAATTAAAAATGTGTAGTTATATACAACATAATAATAAGTCTTTTAAATTTATTATGTGCCAATCTATTTAAATAAATATAAATAATATTTTATATTTATTATAATTTATATTAAATTTTAATATTTTTGTTAAATATTTAAAATTTTAATATTTTTATTAAATATTTAAATTTTATTTATTTACACATATTAACCTTTTTAATTTTTAACATACCAAATATAACAAAGTTAAATTTAATTCGACTTTTTACACTACAGATGATCATTAAATATCAATATTAATTTTCTTTATAATCGAAACTCACATTAGAGACCAACTCCAATATTCATATTAATATTGAGTTTGAACTCAATTCAACAATTTTTGTTTTATAGGAAATGAATTAAAAAAAAGTATTTTTTAGAGAATAAAATAAAATGCAGATGCACAATTAAGAAGATTTTAAAATTACAGTTAAAGTAGATATAAAAAAATGAATGGTGTATTATGATTATTATTATTTATGTCAGAATGAGAAAGAAAACAAAAGAAGAAGAGAAGGTTACAGTACAGTACAGACACAACACAAGATCTCAGCACTTCTTGCTGGCTTAACCAGCAACCTTTTCTCTCTCTCTCTCTCTCTCTCTCTCTCTCTCTCTCTCTCTCTCTCTCTCTTATTATACTTCTATTTTCATTCTCTCTCTCTCATTGTTTCAATTTTTTCTCTTCCACTGTTTCTAACTGAACTATTTTTCTGAATTAACCGGCGAAAGCACTGTCACTCTATTTCGCCGGAGAAAAAAACCTCACTATTTTCTAAATTATCCGGCGAAACCAATGCGACCCCATTTTTAGAATCTCACTGTAAGATACTCCTTCGCCTGAAAATCATTTCTTTTCTCATATTTCCGGCAAAACCAAAACGACCCAGTATCCAGAAAAGCTCACTTTTTACGATTTTCCGGCGACCCATTTCATAGCAACACACACTGAGCGTATTATTTGTCGACAATGTCGATCTTCGATGGAGCTTTCATCAACACACAACTCTCCAAACACACATCGATCTTCGGTCTCCGTTTATGGGTCGTCATCGGAATCTTAATCGGAGTTCTCATCGTCTTCATCCTCTTCCTCATCTCCCTCTGTGTAGTTTCTCGCCGTCGCCACCGCCGTACCGGCGACTACAAAACCACCGGAGCCACACCAGCGAAGGAAATCCAAAATATCGTACACATTCCAGGACCCCACATGCTCCGGCGACCGGCGCCGGCGAAAGTACCGGAGATCCACGTGGACATCGGAAGACCTGAACACAGGGTTGTTGTTAAATCAGATAGGGTTTCAAGTGGTGAAAGTAAGGGAACAGTGGGAAGTGGGTGCGAAACGACGTCGTCTTTTGGAAGTGGTAGTGTTGGTGGGATTGGACCTGAGGTATCACATCTTGGATGGGGAAGATGGTACACTTTGAGAGAACTTGAAGATGCTACTGGTGGTTTGTGTCCTGAAAATATTCTTGGTGAAGGTGGTTATGGTATTGTTTATCATGGTGTCCTCACTGATGGTACTAAAGTTGCTGTCAAAAACCTCTTGAATAACAAGTATGTGTGTTTTTTCAAAAAAATTCATTTGGTTTCAAATTGTGTTCTGTGTTTCTTTTTATGTCTTAACCCTCTGGTTCTCACGGGAATGAGATCCTGGAGTTCAGCCAAAAGTAAGTACAGTGTGGCCAAGAGTTATTTCAAACATGATTCAAACTCGGGTTTTACTGAAAGATTTGTCTTTAACTGGAATTCATTAACTACTTGAGCGAGTTGGTTGTTTTGTGTTTGTGTACTTGAATTTGATATGTGTCTGGTGATGACTAGTTAATTTAACTCTACTTTTCCTTCTTTGGATAGTTTGTGTTGAAAGTTTTAGTTTTTGCTTATGCTTGGATTTTGGAGTGTTCTTAAGAAATCTCTAGAAAAAATGAACTGTCAAATTTAGTTTTCAATTGATTTCAATTGATTACATGTTTGTGTGTTTGAGATCCCTTTCCTTCTTTGTACATAGTTTGTGTTGAAAGTTTGAGTTTTGCTTATGCTTGAATTTTTTTGGATTGTTCTTAAGATATCTCTAACAAAAATGAATTGTCTAATTTAGCTGTTTAATGATTAAATGTTTGTGTCATTTAATGTTATTTGTTTGGCTCATATCTTTGATAATTTTCTGTTGCGTGATGACTAAATATTGCTTTCTTACATATGCAATTTTAACCTCGCCTTTCCTGATTTGGTTCACAGATGCTGAAAATTTTATTATGTATACGTCCCATTGATATTGTGAAAGGACAAAACAAATGATTTTTTTTAATTGTTCTGTTTGGTTCTAAATTGGTTATTGAAATTTTTTCTCAAAAGATGATGAAATACAAATGGATTTTTGTCTGAAAATATTTCTATAAAATATGTTTTCACTATCATAGTATGCTTATTAAATACATAATTAATTGCATCTTCTATAATTGAAAATGATTTAAGACATATAATTGTTCCTTGCTCTCTTTAAGTCTTCAATGATTTTCCTGTTGGGCAGCAATGTTGATTTTTGATGTAGTCATGTAGGCCAGTATTTTCTTTTTACTTTAACAAATGTTTTCACTTTTTAACTCTTTTTTTTGTGTGTTATTCTTATTTGCATCCTTAGGAGTTATCATTTAAGTGGGGACTCTCACTCATGTCATGTGAGGAAAATAATTATTTTTCTTTTTAGCTCCTTGTTACTTCAAGTTGCTGTTAATCAAGGTTCCTTGGTCTTGGTCTTGAATTGTCATTTTCCTACAAATGAAATAAGTACTATGTGTTTAACTTCTTCTCAGGGGTCAAGCTGAGAAAGAATTCAAAGTAGAGGTTGAAGCAATTGGTCGAGTACGACACAAAAATCTTGTCAGGTTGCTTGGATATTGTGTTGAAGGGGCCTACAGGTACTTAAAAAGTGAAGGAAAAAGTACAAATGTCGTTTGTTTTGGAAATGTAAGATTTGAAGTATGGTATTATTGTTTTGCAGGATGCTTGTGTATGAATATGTAAACAATGGCAATCTAGAACAGTGGCTGCATGGGGATGTTGGACCTGTAAGCCCTTTGACATGGGAAATTCGCATGAATGTTATATTGGGAACAGCAAGAGGGTATCATATTTGTGATTAATCTAAAGCATATTGGAGTCCATATTGATTCAGGAATGTTTCAGTCACATTTTTTTTGTCTGTATATTTTCAGATTGGCCTATCTTCATGAGGGTCTTGAGCCGAAGGTTGTTCACCGGGATGTGAAATCAAGCAACATCCTTCTTGATCGTCAATGGAACTCCAAGGTTTCTGATTTCGGGCTTGCTAAGCTTTTGTGTTCCGAGAATAGTTATGTCACAACTCGAGTAATGGGGACATTTGGGTTAGTATGAATATGATTATGCTAAGCAATTTCCTTGTTTCAGTTCCTATATTACTTGCAATGTGCATGCATAGTCAACGTTATTTTCAACTTCTCAAGTTTTCGAAACGTCAAAAGATTGTGATTCTCTTCTAAATCTTGCTCTTTATGTAGTTATGTTGCACCGGAATATGCCTGCACTGGAATGTTGACCGAGAAGAGTGATGTTTATAGCTTTGGGATACTTATCATGGAGATAATTACTGGGAGAAGTCCTGTTGATTATGGCAGACCACAAGGAGAGGTTAGAGACTAACAACAATTTAGAGATAGTTTCTATTAAGTGTTGTCAAATAGCAGCGCTATAGGGCTATAGCGAAGCATAATTTGAACAAATTACAATGGTTCCGCTATACGCTATTTAATACAAAGTGTTGTCAAATAGAGGCTCTAGCATAACTTCAAGAAATCACTATTTTTTTGCGATCTGCGCGATTGACGACACTTCCTATCACACTTGCCATGTAGATGTAGTCTTCTTTCTTTTTTGGGCTAACTATGTTTTCTGGAGTGATTACAGGTAAATTTAATTGAGTGGTTGAAGACTATGGTTGGTAATCGAAAAGCTGAGGAAGTAGTTGATCCAAAGCTACCTGAGATTCCATCTTCAAAGGCTCTTAAACGCGCTCTATTAATTGCTCTTCGTTGCGTTGATCCTGACGCAACAAAGAGGCCTAAAATGGGACATGTCATTCACATGCTTGAGGCAGACGACCTGTTATTCCATAATGTGAGTTCTTTTCACCTTGTTAAACATTACACTGCACTTAATTTTGATTCACCGATAGTACCAAAAAAATTACACTGTCAATCATCACTAATCATGTTAAGTAAAGTCAAATATTTTTAATGATGTTGTAGTATATGACTGATTGACAATGTAAAAAATGTTTTCACTGACAATGCATATCAATTAAATCCTTGACATTATCATATAATTTGAGACTCAAACTTTTGTTTTCGATCTTGTTTATAGGAACGCAAAAGCGGGGGAGGAGAGTCTTCGCGATCCCTTAATGATTTTCAACAAGAGCATGAAGACTCAAATTTGGATAAGAGAACAGATGAAGGAATCAGTGTTCAAAGTGAACATGGTAGTGGTAGAAATAATTATCAATCCACTAGGGGGAGATAAAAATAGTCTCATAAAATTTAATAGAATTATGTGTTTTAGTTTTATTTTATTTTTTTATATCTTTAGTAGTTTGCTGTTATTTATTTATCTCAATTTTTAAAAGTGAAAGCAGTATCTGCTTATTTATTTTTCTCATTACACAAAATTTCCCACTGATTTCGATTCATATTCAAGTGTATACTGTGATTCGTTATTATAAAATAAAATAAAATGTTCATGACATTTAGCTTTTTGTTTTTTCCAGTTTAGTTGTTGGTTATTGTTTGATGTTATTTTCAATAATGTGTATAAATATACTTTATATCCTTCGTTATTGTTGAACATTTTTTTCTCTCCATATTTTGCTCTATTTCCTTTCATTCTGATGCTTAAAAACAATGTTGGATAAACATATAAAGAAAATGTCACTTTTTCAAAGTGATCACAAAATAGAATCAGTTCCCTTCAGCTCATACATTTTTGTTCTATATAAACGTATTTGTTAATTTAATATAAAAATTATGTAGTTATTTATAATGTTACTTTAGTAGTAAAGGAGAATTTCGTAGGACGTATGATGTGAAAAATAAATCTATTATTTAATATCTTAAAAGAGATTCTTGTGGTGAAGATTGTCCAGAACCAGACATTTATGAGTGGTCCAATATTAAAGCATATATGCCCATATACCATATTAAAAATGGAACTGAATATAACTTCCTTTTTTATATGAAACTGAATGTGTAACCTAAATCCAAAAACTAACTATAAGTGTTACTATCAAAATAACAATCAATTCAGTCTAATATTTGTTTTTCCACAAGAAATTCATGTACACAACTGCGATGACTCGAATTCAAACTCGAGATATGATATTCAACTTAATAATATTGACATTTGTTAATTGAGATAAAATCTAAGAAAATGATATTCAACCTAACAATTCAGTCCAACATACATCTCAATAAAATCAATGTTTAAAAAAAACATCATAGCTCTTTAAATTTTAATTTTACAATATTCAATCAAAATAATAATAATAACATTTAATAATAATAAATATTTAGCAAATTGAGTGTAATTTTAGGCCCCAATGAAGATGGTGGCTCATTGAGCAAAAGACCCACCATCCAGCTATTTTGTTAGAAGCAACTACATCATTGTCAACTCCATATGTATCCTTTTTTGTTCTGTTCTGTTCTGTTCTGTGCTTGTTTTAATATGCATCACATATGTAACAGAATGCGAATGTTCTATTGATAATGTTACAACCGTCCAAAATTTAATATATTAATTAATAGTTACATATATTTTGTTATCTCGTTACAATATTCAATATTCGATTAGCTTCTCATGACTATAATTTGTGTGCAATGTTGTACTTTTGAGTGTGAAATAATTTTGAAAAACAGTTTTTATCTTTTATAAGAATTTTTTGTTTCTATCAAATATCCACTAGATAGTAGGGTCGACTCAAGAGACTTGTATTTTAAAAATTTATCACACCTAAGAATTTAATTGTATATTTAATATTTAACATTGTAAAAATTTATCAGACCTAAAAAGTTCAATTACATTGTAGTTGATTTTTAAAAGGTATTTTTTTTTTTTTTAATTTCACTTTAAAAATTTATATTTATTGGGTCAACTCTTCTAAATAAGTAGGGTGTGAGATAATCAGAATGCAAAATATAATGTTCTTGTATTTTATTTTTTCAATATGTAATAAAATTGGAATTGAGTGGTGGAGGTGCAAGAGGAAGAACTTATTTGTTCTTATAGTTATACTTTTCTTATTTTATTTATTATAATATATTAAAATAAATCTCTAATTTTATTTAGTGACATATCACACACTTATATATCATATCATAATATTTATTTCATATTATTTATATTCTTATGTGATATCCTTCATATGTCTTTACAATTCATTTCATATATTTTATTTTTCAATTTTTCTTCTGCATCTCATATATCATCATATACATATGTCGAGAATTCACATACAAAAACTCTTCACGAAAATAATTTTACTATCAAATTCAAAGCTCATCATGAAAATAAATTTACTATCTTCTCACTTCAATCACTTTCAAAACTCCTTCGTTTCTAACTTTTTATAACTTTGCATATTTAGATTAGTTGGTAACAAAATACATATTATCTTATGTTATCTTAAGAATCATTCTTTCGATTACTTCATGACTTTTTAATTCTCACCTGAAGTATCAATGTGAAATATGAGATTGTGTAACTTTTCGACGATTTCCTCGGTTGTGTCAAATTATGTTATTTTCTTTATCCATTTAAATTTTATTCATCTTTTATTTTTTATTTTTATCAATGTCATTCGGTTTTAATCTAATATGATTTCACAATTCTCACCCCAAATGTCAATGAAAATGTAAGATTGTGTAACCTCTTCGACGACTTTATAAACTGGGTCAAAGTTTATGTTAAAAACATTTTTTTTCGCCATTTATTTTTATTCATATTCTAGTTTTCCTTTTATTTATTTTTTTATCTATGTCAATCATTCTAAAATCCCCAAATCCATTTCTCATTCTTTCATATTCTTTTCACTTTTATGTACCTTTTTTGCATTCTCTCTTCCCTTTTTTATATTGAATATGAACCCAATTTATATTTATTGAGAATTGGATTAACACAATCCTTTTGCTCAAATTTAATTTTTTGTTTCAACATAATTTTAATAGTTTTAACTAAAATTGTTTCAAATTTTTTCTCTGATTCATTTGCTATTGAACTCTTTTTTTATCTATTTCTCTTTTACCTAAAAATTATGGTTTTTATGTATAAATTGAGAGAATTTTTTTTCTTAAAAGAGGGTGATTTTTAAGATTAAGAATTGTTTTTTTTTTTTGGAAAAGTTAAAATTAAGAAAACTGCATTTTGAGATTGTTAAATACAACTTTACAAGTTTATAGAAAATATTTATTTAGAAAAAGAATGAGTTTGAAGATTTTTCATTTTTCTGAGTGTAAAAGGTTGTGAAATTGATCTGATAAGTTATGGATTTGAAATGTTATGAGTTTGAAAGTCATAGATTTAATGAATTTCATGGGCTCTTACATTGAAGAAGATTATAAATTTATGAGTTTATACCTACTATCAATGTGACATCATCTTGATAACTTGTTTTTACTTTGAAAAACATACAATCTTTACGTTATCTATTGCATATATATTATTTCAATATATATATATATATATATATATATATATATAACAATGAATAAAATTTAAGATTAAAGATTTTTTTTTCATATATATATATATATATATATTATATTCTATACAAGTACAAAAAAATTATATTTACATTGAAATTTCTATTAATAATCTTATCTTATAACGTACACTTACAAATGAACCAACATTTATTATAGATAGAAAATAGACTGATTTTCAAATTTTGCATAAAACATGTATTTATCATACATATAATATTATAATCAGAATTGGCTATTTAGTTTTCACGTTGGTTGTCGTTAATTTTGAAATCATACATCGATAAAATTAAAAAAAATCTCATACATATAATATTACACTTTTATAAATAATCTCATCAACAATGAGATTTGCATCACAAATCCTCTTAGAGATTTAAGGTTATATCTCAATTGCACTCTTTATCCTTTCAATTTCCCCTTATCATATTAATTGTTAGTTAGTGTTTCTTTTAGAAGATAATAAGTGTTATTACATTTTGGATTTCAAGTATGAGTGATCAATCATATATTAACTATAAATAAGTTTGACGTTGAATATATAAGTTATTCTTATATACTGTACATTTTAAATTTTTAAGTGAATCAAAATCTTTCGTGATTTTGGAGTATTGATCCGTTGTTTCTACTAGGCGGAACTCTTCAAATTCCACAATTAGTGATATCTAAGTCTTGAATTAGTTTGGTAGGGGAGCGAACGCTGGCCCAAGGGTCATGGAGTCTAACCTAGAGTTTAAGACATCAAAATATATATATATATATATATATATATATATATATATATAT
>NC_021162.2:61497282-61505786 GCF_000331145.2 Cicer arietinum | reverse complement strand
TATATATATATATATATATATATATATAATCACATATTCGTCAGGATTCAAGTTTGAATTTGGTTCTTTTTGTTTTTTTAATTTTATTTTAAAAGGTTTCGCTATGATATTTGTTTTAGGCATCTAAACATGTTGACTTATCATGACGAGAGTGGATCCTTATATTAAAAATATTTATGTCGATGTAGTCAAAAGACATGTTCTATTGATTGTGACCTTATACAATTATAAGATGTAACAAATTTATATTTAAAGGAGATATTATTTGATTCATGTATGAGTAGTTAGTTCTACACTGACTATAAATGCTCTAAATATTATATATAAGAGAGATATTTCATATATTCAATATTTTAAGATTTTAGATGAAAATATGATATATAAAATTTGTTGTCAAATTCTTTTGTTAGAGTCTTAAAATATTTAAAATTATCAAAAAAAGGCATAGTTTTATATTTGACATTGCGGTGTCAACAAATTCTAACTCTATTGAATTTCTATGAATTTTTTTTAAAGTAGATTAGATTGAATTTATTTTAAGAGAAAATGTTCGAACACAAGACTATACAAAATTATTTGATAAAAAATGAAACCAGTTGAGTACGAGAGATCGATAATTATTATATTATCATAACAATACATTATTTATTGATATGTTGGGAAATTCCTCTAACTTGAATTTCGGAGCATATTTTGGTTATATACTTATGTGAATATTAAACAATCAAGTTATTGGCCTTTCTTTAGGGTATGCTTTGAGCTTCTTTTTCTCATATTCTTCTCAAGTGGAATTCCAATACCATGTTCTACCCGTGCTATGTTAATTGGCATTGGAGGAGTGGGAATATGGCAAGGAAAGTATTGTTCAAACCAAATTTTATAAAGTTTCTTGCAATCAAAACACAACTAATTACAAAGCAATGCCTTCAAGAAACCACTATTCAACTAGTTATATATGTTTAGTTCCATTTTTAAAAAGTCAAAATTAATTTTAATATTCAATTGATTTTGATATGTTTAATTATCTTTGAATAAAATTAATTTTGTCCTTTAATATTAGTTTGATTTTATCCTCTAGTATTAGTTAGTATTTATAGTTTTTGTCAAAAACTATTTGTTAGTCTTAAATCTTTATTCAACTTATTTTTACATAAATATATATACAAAATAAATTATTTTATATTTAATTTAGATATAAAATTAGTTTTAAAAAAAAAATTAACGGGGAATGAATTAATTTAAGAATATAGTATGAGCTGTGATGTTGACATGCATATTGGTGTAAAGGCAAGGATCCCCTTTCTTTTAAGCACTTTGTGATTGGTGGTAATTGACCCTTTTATAGGAAAAGGTTGGTTTTCTATACCTAATTCAGTTCCATTCAGCTATTATTGCTTATCTTTGAAGTCATGCCACGTTACAATTTATTTATGGCTTAAATGCTGCAAACTAAGGCACTTTTATTCTATTCCCCATCTTTACTTAGGGACAACCTTGCAAACGCATGGCATGGATTGTTTGAACACCTTCTAGTTTGGTAAGGAATCATGTATGTTTGTGGACAAATATTGTTGTTTCAGGGAAACATAAAAAGGGAGAACTTTTCCCAAAAAGGGTGTTTAAGTGTAAACACAAACAAAAGGTGAATTAACTAAAAAAAATTAAATAATAGTTATTTTTAAGCAAGTAATTAGACTTAATGCTCTACAACTCCATTAACACTCTAATCTAATTTTGTTGATTATAACTTAAAACAAACATAATGTCATTAGTAAATTCAAATAAAATTTTAAGAAGTCAATAATTTAGTATTTCGTATTAAACAAAAAAGATATCATCATAATGACGAAGATATTAAAATAATTATTTGTTAGATTTTATTTATATTTCGTTTAGACTTCGTAATATGTATCATCAAATTTTTATTTTTATTTTTAAAATCAAAGGCCAACAAAATATATAAGAAAATATAAAATATATTACAGTTATTTGTATGTTGATATGTAAAATTAAATGATTAACTGTACTAATTAGGCATTCATGTGTTTAGAAATCACTTATTTTACACTATTATACTCAAACAAGAAAGATAATATGTGTAACCCAATGCTTAAAAGTTATATGAAATACTAATAATATGATGACACTCATCAAAATGTATAATTTAACAATCTTTTTTATTTTACGGCTGAGACAATAATTCGATATTTGATAAAATAAAATAAAAACGTATGTGTCCTAAAAACTCAACTTATCTCGAATCGATATCAAACAAATCACTATTTCAATCGTAAATACAAAAATAATTGTTCAATTATACTTTTGAATAGTGTTGTTTTACTCTGAGTTCTTATCCCATCTTCTTTTGTCAAATTGAGTTCTTATCACTTAAAAGCATTTCTTTTGGTTAATGTAGATAACTTTTGTCAAAAGAGATTGCTATGAATAGAAGGCCAGCGTTGGACATTAACAAGAATGCAAGAGCAATGTATCCAAAAAGAATGGATAAGACTGTAGAAATACAACAGTAATGGGCCTGGGCCAGTGTATGTCGTATAGAGTAGGGCCCACTTGATGACGTTTCTTCAACGACCCGAATATCATGTGAATGAATACGAGTCGAAAAGTTTTTTCCTATACCTCCATTTCTATACCTATACCCCCATAATTTTATAAAAATATAAATTATACTCAATTTTTTTTAATTATTTTATCAATTTAAAATTACTTTTTTTTTTTTACCATTTTATCTTTTTCGAAACCAGAAAAAAAATTTTCGGTAGGTAAAAGTTTTCCGATAACTTTCAAAAATTTTTTTTTGAAGAATTCCAATACACACTTTACTTTTAAAAAAACTTTTTTCAAGTTTTTCGGTATAAAAGGTTTTTACTGGAAAACTTTAAAAAATATTTTTGATACAAAAGTGAAAAAATTGTACTACCGAAAAACTTCATTGAAAAGATTTTCGGTACAGAAGGTATTTCCGAAAAACTTTGTAAGAAAGATTTCCGGTACACACAAATTTATTTTTTGTCTATACTATAAATAATAATATTAATTAATACATCATACCATAAATAATAATATATCATAAATAAATAATAATTAATACACTATAAATACACCATTAAATAATTACTAATTAATACATTATAAATAATACATCGTAAATATATCATAAATAATTAATACACCATAATAAATTAATAGTTAATACATAATAATTAATACATGATATAAATTATTGTCTTCTACTTGTAGGACGAATTCTTTCTAGAGCAAAGTCACGTATTCTTCCTATCCATTTCACTTCTAGCCATACCTACTAAAAAAAATTAGTTAAAATCAAATGAATTAAATAAATATTAATATAATAAAAAAATTAATTTAAAAATATTAAAAAAAATCAAACAACTATCGGAAAACTTGTGGATGAAAATTTTCGGTAACTTTCAGAAATGTCATGTTGAAGTTTGTCGGTAGTGTAAATTTTCTGAAAAAGTTAAAATAAATTTTTCTATAGTTCCGGAAAACTTTAAAAAAGATTTTCGAAAATGATATTATTACCCGAAAACATAAAAAAAAAAAAATTGAATTTTTTTTTACACTTACTTTGTTCCGTAAATGTTGAAATGAAAAAATAAAAAAATTAATAACTTTATATATTTATATATATATATATATATATATATATATGAGGGTATTTTAGTATTATCCTTTTACTTTTTGACGTAGATAAATAATAGGGTATTGAATAAAATTTTCTAAGAGTCGTTGATTAATGTCCGAAAGAAAAAGAGTTTTAGCATCTCATCTAATTACGAATTTATAATAATCTATTTTTTATTAAATTATATAAAAAAAAAGTCACATAATGTTCTCGGAACTTATTTTTTAATAATAAATAAATTAATATTTTAAAAAATCATTAAATATAGGAATATTATATTTCACGGTGTTAACAATTTTCATCTATACTTGGAACAAACATTGAAATGTTTTATTATTGTTATATGGTCTTAAATAGGACTGTATATATTAAATATTTTATTATTCTTTTACTTATACTTATACTATCAATATGAGAAAATAATACACTATCAAAATTGTAACGTTGTTTCCTCCAAATTTGATGCTTTTGTTTTATTTAGAAATTATTGGTAATATATTTTGTTGATTATTTAAATTAAAAAAACAGGCACATAAAAAACTACATATAAGAAACTGCACACAAAAGAATGTAAAAAAAAGAATCACGCACAAAAAAAAATAAACTGCACATAAAAAACTACAAGTGAACGCATAGACTGACACAAATTTTTTCTTTTTATAGTTTTTATAAAATTATATTATTGATAAATATAAAAAATAAAGGAATAAATAATTTTTTCTTTTTCTAATTCCAAACCGTATTAAAAAATACTTGACAAACTTTTGTCATCAATAAATATAAGTAAAATATTAGATATATTTTTTTCCTAATATAAAAAATTACATTGTCATTGCTAAATATAAAAATTACAAAATAAACACAAGATAAATATTTATCGTTGATAAATACTACAAAAAATACCAGATAATTTTTTGACATTGATAATTATAAAAAATATTGAATAAATATTTATTATTGATAAATATAATAAAAAAACTTATTTAAAATCTACATGAACACATAAAATATCAATGGCATGTCATATGAACGATAGTGTAAACTTGTTCCTGGTTACTATGAAATGAATAACTATTAATCAAAGAGAAAAAAAACTATTAATTAGTCGAATGTAATACTTATTAATTTATCTTATCTGTCAGTCATCGGTAATAATTTAAAGAAATAAAGTTGTTAAATTAATTTAATATTTATAAACTCTAATATATGTTAGAGATTAAATATAAAATTTAACTTACATACATTATCAATATAATAAATTTTTTATTGTAAATTAATCACAATTATTAAATTATTAGAAGTATTTAATTTTTATTAAAATTATTTCTATAAATAATTATAATATATAATTTTTTTTTGCACTTATAACAATTAAACTTTTAAATATAACTTCAATACAAAATATAAGGTATCCGTAATATATAATTGAAATCTAGCCATAATCATATAACAGCGTGAATGAGGTAAACCAAAGTGAGTGGCTATCCTCAAAATTATTTTTAATGAAATAAATATCTTCAATTTTAATAGTAATTTTAGGCAGCATAGTATTAATTTTTCGTAAACGAAAACACGTTTAGGAGTTGGACAGAAATGTGAGGCCAACTTTGGCAACTTTATCACATTCTTCTCATTTCTTTCACAATACATATAGAAAAAAATAGAAATACCACATTAACTAATTCGGATCCATCTTTCTCAAAAAAAAAAAAAAAAAATCGGATCCATCGTTCAATCTAATATCTCCAACGGCCAAAAACAAGGCAAATTCTCAAACCCTAGTTCACTTTTCCGATCCGATCTTTTCCACTCAGGTTCAATTCTTTCATTCTATTTATCTCCTTCCATTTCTCAACCGCTGTTCCAATTTTTCTTTCATTTCTCAAAAATATCTACAAATATAATTTCCCCAATTTTCCCTGTGTTTTAGTGAAAATTTTGTAAATTTATTAATTATTTCGCTTCGATCGGTTTTCTATATCCACGATTTACGTATTTGATGAGGTTAAATTCAATTTTTTTTTTAGATTTGCTTGAAAACTGTAATCTTTTTCTGTAAATCCATGAAGCGTGTTTGTACAGTTAAGTTTTTGTTTGGATATGGCTGATGAGAGGGTTCAGGTGTGATGAGGGAGTGATGGGTAGGTATTGTTTGAAATTTTTTATTTGAGGTTTGGGGTTTTAATTTTTAGAGGTGTTGTAGGAAAATGGAAGGGTGGAAGGAGGAAAATGTTTTTTATGGGTCTTAGCTTTGGAATTTGTTGCTATACATACCTAATTTGTTCTGGGTTTTTTTTTTTACAGAAAATTTGCTTTTGTAGGTAAGGTTTAGTGAGGTAGTTATTAATTTGTGATTTCATCATGGTTTTCTATATTATGAAGGATGGAGCTGAAGTGAAAACTTTTGGTTTTGGAATTCTTTTAATAAAATATTGGGTACGTTTGAGTTTTGCCTAACTTGCCATCAATAGGCTGGATGTTTAGCATTTGTTGGTCAAAACAAGGTTTTAAATTGTGGCTGCAGTTAAGCTGTGATAGTTGATATTTCAGATAAATGTGGACAAATGCGGTCGATGTGGTTGCTATGCAGTTGCAGAGGCTTCTGAAACCTTCATATTGTGGCTGCTATTGCGGTTGTACACCGCAATTTACAACTATGGGTGAAACATATGCTATAGTGTTACAGTTCAAGTTTAGAATGATAACTAAATGTTTATTTATCCTAGTAATGTGGTAATTAGATAAAAAGGGGAAGCTAATGGTGTTTAAAGTGACCAATAAATCTAGTTATTTGACATTGTGTTGCCAGTATTATGTAAATTTCATATTGCCCTATATTCTCTTTTAATACTGTGGAAAGTACTAATTAGGCATCTTTATTCTTTAACTTTGGGAACAAATAATTCAATATATGTAGAGGTTTTTCCTACCATTGATTTTCATTTGCCACGAACTGCTTCTTGTGTGACAGATTATTGAATTTGTATGGTCTTCATTCAGCAATGTTGAATTTACTTTCTAATCTTTCTTGTTGCAGAAAAACGTCTAAATGAGTCGTCCACAGGATCCACCCAGATCATTTTTCCCTTTTGGAAATCCTTTCCGGAATATCTCACCTAAAGGCACTAAGTTATCTCCGCAACTGCTGGCAGTAATATGTGCTTTTGAGGCATCTTTGGAAGAGAGGCTGAAAAATCTTATTCCCAAAAGCAAGGATGAAGTCCTCAGCTTTTCTTGGATGACTTTGGCTATGCAGGCACTTCGTGAAAGTCACAATGGCATTAAGACCCTCATGACAGACCTTGAGCTTCCCGTGCATGATTGGGATGAGAAATGGATAGATGTGTACTTGGACATTAGTGTGAAGTTGCTGGATATATGCATTGCATTTAGCTCTGAGTTATCACGTCTGAACCAGGGCCATCTTTTACTTCAGTGCACATTGCACCATCTAAGCTCCTCCTCATCAGATCAGTTTATCAGGGCATGCTCTTTACTTGATGGTTGGAGGCAGCATATTAGTTCTAAAAACCCTAGAATTGAAAAATGTGGCAGCATTTTGGATAATCTGGTCGGGTCATCTGATATGCCAAAGGTTAAAAAGTCAGACAAAGGGAAGGTTTTGATGCAAGCTATTTATGGAGTAAAGGCGCTGACAGTTTTTGTTTGCAGTGTGTTTGCTACTGCTTTTTCAGGTTCTACAAAGAACTTGATGGATTTGGATGTAGCTGATGTGTATTCTTGGGCTCCTACTTTTAAAGGTCTGCAGAATCTTGTAAATGAGGAAATTAAAGTTAGATTTTCAAATGGGAAATTTACTGTATTGTATGAGTTGGAAGCAGTTGATTCTTCTGTAAGGGAATTATACCCTACAATCCGAGGTGTTGTAGATGTCATTGAGACAGAATCACATGCAAAGATTGTCGATAAATTAGGCGGAGCAGCAGAGAATTTCTCTCAGGGATTAGATCTTCTTGCAAAGGAAGTGGATGGTTTTTTCCAGGTGGTCATGTCTGGTCGCGATGCCTTGCTATCTAGTCTGAGGTCAGGTGCAACTGTCAATGACCGCATCTTGGGGGGTAACAGAGATGCACAAGTTGTCAATTGAATATGTTGTAGCCCACATCTGGTATATACCGATGGGTCTAGGATAATGTTATTCAATCTTGTTTGGCTTATGATATTGAAGTTATCTTTAGTAATAGGTTATATAATTGTATTATTGAGCTGAAATGTATATTTGTGATACTCTGTGTAACAATGTACCATAAAATATGTATGAAAAATGTTCTTTGTGCTCAAAGAGGTTGGTTAGATTGTCACCTTGAAATCTTGAGATCTGGATGGAATGCTCTGTCATGGAAATAAGTGAAGCTAGTAAATCCGATAAACGGTTCTGTCTGTCCTACACCTTTTAGCCCATAAACATGAAGCTAGTGATTGGGGTGTCAGGATCTGAAAAACCTGATTATATTTGTATTGCATATTATTTCAACGGAAAAGATATCTAGATACCACGATTGATGCACAAGCAGATAAAACACTTATTAATTAATATCTGTCTTTCTTTCTCTATTACAAAAAAAAAAAAAAAGAAAGAAAGAGATCTCGACGTTAAAACAAAATTAGATTAGATGTGAACATGACTAGTATGCGAGGAAAGTTTAGTTTCTATTTCTACTCGTTTTGACTTTTCAAATTAATTTTAGTTTCTATTTCTACTCGTTTTGTGACAAGAAAGGGAAAAGAAAACTAACATGATAAAGAAGTAAACGAAGACCAACTAGGAAACAAAGACGGGAATTTGGCTTCAGTTCACTTTGACCGTGTAGGG
>NC_021162.2:61470871-61496930 GCF_000331145.2 Cicer arietinum | reverse complement strand
GGAGCTTTGTGATATTCCTTCATATAGTTTTACTATGATAATAATTGATGTAGATGGATATCCTCTATTTATAAATTCTTTTTACTAATTCAAATCCTAACTCACTAAACTCTAAGTCTCAAAATTCAATTTTCCTCCTAAACATAATAAAGGCTGAATTGTAATTTAGCAAGCTAATCTCTGTCGCAAGTTATTGATTTTTGTATTGTGTTGTTTTTTTTATGTGGTTTATAATTATTTCTAGTTAAATGAAATCATTAATATCAATGCAAATACACATCTTTCAATAAATGTAATGATTATCAAGCAATATCTTCCTATTTAAATGTTGTCCAATACAACACATTTAACCATATAGTCTAACTGTGTTGTATTCTTTTATGCTATGCGATTAATAATGACCCGCAATGCAATAAACGCTTACACACCTTTTAAGAACGACAAACATGCAAAATTTAATTAATACTAAGACATGTCATAATTATCATCATTTTTAAATGTGTAGAGTCCAATATCTTAATAATATAATGATATAACATATGAATCTAAGCACGGGTTTTGAGAATTGTAGAAACATATTGGAGAGTTCAGGAAGCGCGGGAGCAACAACGAAACAAATGTTTCAAAACCACAAGAGACATCACATCTTAACTCAAAACTTTAAGTCATTAGATTTATGGATCCTCACACTTGTTACATAATAATCTTCCTTTCAAGTGTGAGTCTACTCCATTGGGATATAACAGGACACACTGCTTGAACAACTTTGGTTAGAAAAACTTTCATTACAAGAAGTCAATCTCTTTAATAACCATCGACTCTAATACCACTTGTTGGAGGAGTTCAGGAGTAACGAAGGATTAAATGCTCCATGACGACAAGATACTTCGATACCACATCTCAACCAACAACCTTAAGACGTTGGGTTTATGAGTCTCATTTATATGTTGGTCAACCTTCATTTTTCTAAACAATGTGTAACATAACTCACATTTACTACACAATAATCTCTCCCTAAAATGCAAGTCTATTCTATTGAAACTTATAACTCACACTTGCTACATAATAATCTCCCCCTCAAATGTGTGTCAATTATGTTGGGACTTCTAACTCACGCATGTTACATAACAATTATATGTAGTTGAAGAATGGCAACAAAATTCACGGGTTCACATAACCTTCAAAATCCTCCAACTTTGGTCTATAAATGAAGCAATAATTACCACAGACAGTTTCAAGATCTCAAATTTAATCCCGATATAAAGCAAACGTGTTTATAACCTAACAGTATCGACATTTATGAGTCGAGATATAATTTAAGACCCAAAATCTTGATTTGATTGTTAACATAAACAAGCTTAAATAAACATAACAAAGACGCCTAGTCTCTGACTCTGACTCTGGTCAAAACTCATACACATTTTCTCTGTCCATCACCGTGTATTAAAAACCAAAGTTCTGTGCCCAAGCGAAACGCTAAAGACTTTTACTAGTCCTAAGTTTCTAAGACACGTACTAGTAGTACCTTATAAATTCAGTGCACCCCACTTCACCAATTTAGCTCCTATCTCTTAAAAATCACTGCTTTCTTTGTTTGTATTCTGAACTTCCACTCAACACAGACATGTCTCATAACTCAGATGACAACAACAACATCAAGGGAGTTTTTACTCATGGTGGACGATATATTCAGTACAATATCTATGGTAACCTCTTTGAAGTCTCTAATAAGTATGTTCCTCCTATCCGTCCTGTTGGAAGAGGTGCTTATGGTATTGTTTGGTAAGGATTTTTATTTTCATGTTTGGAGAAACAGCTTAATCAAACACGCTTATATTGTAACATAAATTTTTATTATGTAAATAAATGTCTATGTATAAATTCTATTACAAAAGATGGAATATAGTGTAAAACTGTTTTTAATATAAACTATAAGCTCATGTCATAAGTTGTTTTGATTGATTTTTTTTCTTTCTTTTCTCTTGGTGGATTGATTTTTTGTGTGTGTTGTTTTTGTTGTTTGTGGGGGTACAGGGTTGTCCTTTTTTAAGTTATATATTGGTTGCATCTTTTTGGGGTTTGGAATGATTGGCTTTGAGAGCAAGGAGGTAGGTAGTTTCTGATGGTAGTTAAAAAGTTTTTGTGGATTTTGGATTTGAATGCAAGGGGGAGTTCAGAAATCATAGTTGGTTCTGTATTTGTTTAGAGTATGTTTTTGTTAGTTCATTTGATGGTTGTTTGTTTGTGATTCTAGACTTTTATTATAGGGTTTATCTGTTAGTTGTATGAATGAGGTTAGAAGTGGTTATATTGATGATGTTGAAGACCACTTTTTCAGAATTTGTAATTTTTTCTTCAGTGCTTTTGAGATAGGATTGATGGGATTCCTAAACTGAATGCGGGCTATTGTGCTGAGCTTATTGAATTCTTGAGTTCAAACATTTTCATCCATTGAGTTTGATTCGAACAGATTAATTGAAAGATAATCTATTAGACTTGTTGGACTTATGGTATTTTATCTAGTTATAATTTTTCCTAAGTTTGAACTTGTTTGTTGCATGCATGTGTTTTTTTTAAGAGAGACCAAAGAGGTTGATGCTATCTTCTTAAGCTGAATTTAAAATGAGATAGGATCATTATTTCAGACTTCAGGTGATTTACAATTTGACACTATAAAGTGTAAATAACACAATCCTAAGTATTTTTAGACTTGTCAAATTGAAGATAATATGTATATGTTGGATGTCTTCTTGAAATTTGGTGTGTTAAACAATAACTTGTGTTTTTTTCTTTCTTTCTCATTCATATGGATTTAGATTCTGTTATCAGCAATGTGAAAGACAACATTATTTTTTCATTTTCCTTCAGTGCTGCTGTAAATGCGGAGACTCGGGAAGAAGTTGCCATTAAGAAGATTGGCAATGCATTTGACAACAGAATAGATGCCAAAAGGACCTTACGAGAAATTAAACTTCTCCGCCACATGGATCATATAAATGTAATTTGATAAATTTTTTACTTTCATCATCACATACAACTGATGATAATTTGTTTGAGAGAACTCACCATTTGCTTTAATGGATCAGCAGATGGTGATTTCTCGAACGGAATTCGCCATCTCCTTGATTCGTGAAAACTTCTAACTTACTGGTTACTTCTCCAATGCAGGTGATAACCCTTAAGGACATTATACGTCCACCACTGATGGAGGATTTCAACGATGTTTACATTATTTATGAGTTAATGGATACTGATCTGCATCAAATAATTCATTCCAATCAACCATTGACTAATGATCATTGTCGGGTTAGCTCTGCAACTATTTCTTATAGCATATGCTTTTCAATGTATATCATTGCTGAAACCGAAGAAAAAGTGCATATTTGATTAGTTTAATCCAAATGGAAATAGATATAGCTTTTGGCTGAAAAGTTTTACTTTTCTTTTGAATCAAAATAGTAATCAAAATGCTTAGATTTGTGATTACACTGTCATACAGCAACTGATAAGATTAGTTTTCCAGTATTTACTGTGTCAGTTGTTACGAGGACTGAAATATGTACACTCGGCGAATGTTCTGCACCGTGATCTAAAGCCTAGCAACTTGCTGCTGAATTCCAATTGTCATCTTAAGATTGCAGACTTCGGTCTAGCTAGAACTACGTCTGAAACCGATTTCATGACCGAGTATGTGGTTACTCGATGGTACCGAGCTCCAGAATTGCTTCTAAATTGTTCGGAATATACTGCAGCCATTGATATATGGTCTGTTGGTTGCATCCTTGGTGAAATCATGACAAGACAACCCCTATTTCCTGGGAAAGATTATGTTCATCAACTCAGATTGATCACAGAGGTATTAGCAAATTGTGTTGCAGTTATGTCATGTTCTTTGATCCTTTTTTCGGATTTAGTCTTCTTGAAAATTGATTTTAGTTTGACAAAGTTTATTTGATTTAAAAAGCTTATAGGTTCTCCTGATGACACCAGCCTTGGATTTCTGCGAAGTGATGATGCTCGTAGATATTTAAAACAGCTTCCTCAATATCCAAGGCAGCAATTTGCTGCTAGATTTCCCAACATGTCTCCTGGTGCAGTTGATTTGTTAGAGAAGATGCTTGTTTTTGATCCGAACAGGCGCATTACAGGTAAACTAGCATGCTTTATCTTTTATTTTATTTTGTTTTAACTAGTTGCTTGTGATAAGCTAGTCTATTATGTAAACATTATATAATGATTCTTGACAAATATATTTGCAGTATTGTTTTTATGAACTTTGGTTTCTCTTTATGTCTATACTTTTAATGATGGAACATTAATTCATTGCAGTTGATGAGGCTCTGTGCCACCAATACTTGGCACCTCTCCATGACATTATTGAGGAACCTGTTTGTTCTAAACCTTTCAATTTTGATTTTGAGAACTCGTCTTTCACTGAAGAAAATATCAAGGAACACATTTGGAGAGAATCTGTGAAGTTCAATCCTGATCCACCTATTTATTGAAAGTTTCCATTGTATCTGTATAGTGAAATACTTGATGACTGATTTACAACACTGTTGGGAAGTTAGTCACCATAAAAATATGAAACATTGGATATATTGAGAACTTTTTTGTTTGGTAAATTATACTAAGACAATAAATTAGAATGGTTTATTAATGCTTGAAAATGTTTTGAATAAAAACCTTTGCTTGCCAACTACCATGACCACTTTTTCTCGAATTCGGGTTCTTGGCAGTTAGTGGGTCCCGCACTCACATTTGAGACATCGGTGGTTGTTTGATCTTGATCAGACGGTTCATCGAAACGTAGATATTTATTTTATAGTTGAAAATACCGAGCTTGAATTTGGATCGTTTGATCATCGATGTCTCGACTGCATGTATACGGGGAATCCCGAATCCCTTTTCTCTGGCTTAATTAGTTAGATATGTATATAAATTACACACAGCAAGACTTGAAAAAGTTTATCAATATTAACTTTGAATCTTACATCATCATCAAGTTCCATAGACTAAGAGAAAATAAAAAACTGTTTGATTACTCTAATTTGAAACACCATTCATAAATAGTAACCAACATAGACTAATACATTTCAATATATTTCATGCTGTAAGTACACTTCTTAAGCTCCAAATTCTCAATAGGCAAGTTCTCTTTTGGAAAGTCACATGCTGTGATTTTCTCAATCCCTTGATCAGGCAACAAAGCACAAGGTGGAGGTGTCACACCACTAGTCATCCCTTCAATATCAGTACAAGTCCATGGCTGTTTCTTAGCTTTAACTGCCATCCCTAGTGTCACATTAGCAATACAAATTCCCTTAAAAGGGTCATTAGAAATTCCTTCAAACCTAGCTGCTATTGTAACATTCTCAGCCACAATGTCTCTATAGTTGATATTTGAAATCTCAGGCAAAGCATTAGGGTCATAATGTGTATCAGCATGTGAATTGTAATCACCTGTCATCTTAAATGCCCATTTCATAGTATACATGTTCATTCTCTTCACATATATGTCCTTCACATAACCTCCTCTACCAACAGCTGTTTTAATCCTGACACCTGATTCTGTTCGAATGGCTGTGATGTCTTCAGCTCTAACATCTTGTATCCCTCCTGACATTTCACTTCCCAAGGCTATGGTTGCACTGTATGGTGAAATGCATGTTAGCCTTCTGATTACTAGTTGTTTGGTTGGCATCCCAAATTTTATGCCATATTCATCCCATCCACTCTTCACAGCAACACAGTCATCCCCAGAAACTATATAGCAATCTTCAATTCTTGTATTTGTGCAAGAGTCTAACATGAACATATAGGAAAGAGAATAATATTTATCAATCTTCAATCCAAAACTTTCTTTTGTTGCATTGTATCAAATCAAATGCTTGTTATTGCTAGCTATTTCTTTTAATTCTTAATGCTAATGATCCATGCTTATTGTTGTTCTATTTTTATTATTGGGAGTAACATTATTTTTAACTCCTGATTTAATTGACTTATTTGAGCTTACCTACTTGTATAAACACTTACAAGACTTTTGAGAGAGCTTATGGGAAATCTTATGTTATGTCTAAACCTGTTTTTAGCTTATTTTCATAAGTTTTCTATGATAATTTATATGAAAATAGTTTGACTTTATTTTATTTTGTTATAGAAGTTTATACATAAGCATTTATATGATAAACATGTATGCTATACACGCATAATTGAAGTGTTTATTCAAACATGGCCTTAATT
This sequence comes from Cicer arietinum, assembly GCF_000331145.2. Taxonomy (NCBI): domain Eukaryota; kingdom Viridiplantae; phylum Streptophyta; class Magnoliopsida; order Fabales; family Fabaceae; genus Cicer; species Cicer arietinum. The sequence goes on along the minus strand of NC_021162.2, from coordinate 61,490,687 downwards.
TGAAAAAAAGAATCTTCAAAATACTGACCTGGGTTGATACCATCTGTATTAGGAGATGAGACAGGAGCAATAATAGTGATTCCTTGCACAATAATGTTGCTGTATAATGTTGAAATTTTTGTTATATAGTCTTTGAAAGTAAAAGTGGAATTACAAAAGTCTTGTGGTGTAAGTTACCTGCTGTAAACAGGATGAATATTCCATGATGGAGAATTGAGGAGAGTTAGATTTGAGATTTGAATGGTGTCTGAGAACATAAGTTCAATCAGGTAGGGACGAGTGTACTTCAACTTTTTTCTGTGAAATTGTTGCCACCAAAATGCACCTTGACCATCTATGGTCCCATTTTCCCCTGTTAACAAAAGGGCCAAAGTTGGTATTAATTTTCATCTCTATAAACAACAAATAATAATCTTTTTTAAAGTATTTAATTTATATGAAGAGTTTTTATATGAAAGTAATGAAACATAAATTACTTTAGATTGAAATTATTTTTAATAAAACATTTGGATACATGGTACTTGTATTTGTGATTTTGTTACAAATCAGTGAACTAGTGGTTTGAATGAATAGTTGTTTCTCACATACCTGTGACAATAACATCGGTGAGGTTAGTTCCAAATATGAGGCTGGTGTATCTTCCTGCTGGTGCGTCTCTCCCTCTACCGTATGATGGTAAAGGTTCAATCACAGGCCACTCAGTTATATCCTATATTATTATTTTATTAAAAATATATAAAGTTAGCAGCACACATGAAAGTGCCAAAAATGTGGCACACTTCACAATAGTTCTTCTGTATAGGAAAAGACAACCATGTAATGGACCACACTATGTGTGAATCTAGTCTAGGAATAAAACAAAAGTGTGTCACGATAAAGTTGTTTAGGGGAATCAAAGGTTTAGAGTTTATAACTTTAATTATTGAAGAATATATAGCTAGCTCTAATAGAAAAGTGAGGAAACTTGTGACACATTCTTTGTATTTCATTTATTTATTGGATATAACTTCCCTCATTTGTAACTCACGTGATTCCCTCTATAAAAGTCTATTTTCTTTATTCATAAATTGGTAATAAGGGGAGGCTGTTATTCTGTTATGAATTAAATGTTTCATAAAAATTTGTGGGATAGCTGCAGCTTGAAAAAGGCTTTAACATAACACACTCAGATGAATTTGAATCAAACTTCAATTATTTTCACTCATAATGAACAATTGCAAAGTGTTGAAATCTAGTATGTTGATTAATTAAGCCTGTTTTTATTTAAAGAGATTATGGACATGCCGTAAATTGTTTCTGTAAGCTCTTTAAGCGAGTTTCATAAATGCTTATGTCAATAAATAAACTCAAATAATTAAAACTAAAATGAGAGATATACCTGAGAAGCAAGGAGAATAGCATCTTTATCCAAATAGAGAGTGAAATGACTAGTAAGGCTGAAACTACCAGTAAGCCATTTTCCTGCAGGAACATACAGCTGAGAACCACCTTCATTACCATACTGACTCAAGTGACTAATTGCAGACTCAAAAGCCTTTGTATTAGATGTTTTTCCATCTCCAACACCACCAAAATCTGTCAATGAAGCACTCTGAGCTCTGCAGTTTATACCATTGTACTCAAAAGAAGCTGTCACAATTCTAGCTTTTCTACTCTCAGCTCTTTTTGGACACAACAGTGTTACCACAAAGAGAACATAAACTATTTTAATCACCTGCAAAATCAAAACATACATGAAAACAATTGGTTAAAAAAATTGTGTTAATTGGTAGCTTTATATGATATTGCTAAGTGTTTTCTTGTAGAATATATATTTCTAACTATATGCACTATTTCTGTGTATACCCTTATGTGAGTTTTCCACAAGAGCTCCATCTTAAGAAAAAGAACTCTGGAAATTGGTTTTTGGTATATTTGGAGAGTGAAGCTATGTCAAGTATTTATAGCTGAACTTCAGTGGAGGCTAATAGGTCTATTCATTCCTAAAAGTATAAATTTCATGAGCTTTTTGTCAGTCCTAAATCACATATGGGTATACTCTATACGATGAAAAATAAACAAAAATGATATTTAAAAAGTTCATGTATATGATATAAATTAAATATAAATTTTTTTAAATATTCTTTTTGTTTATATTTCATTATAAAGGAAATGTTTAATTTTAAATTTTGTTTTGTCTCATTATTTATTATTACAAAATACAAATAAAGTATAAACTACATTATTAATTAATACCTTATTTCATTAAGGACTTTGATGATGAAATTATTTTAATGGATAAAACTATTTTTATCATAGGAATTACCACATTATATAATTTTCTTAAGAATAATTCCATCCAAAATAAATTATAAATAAAAATTTATCAAATTATGTATATTAAAAATATAGTTAATCACATTTAATTTATATCATTCTAATAATAAGTTAAGTCTAATATCAAAAATATATTTAAAAAATAATATAATTAAATAAGAGAGAATGCTTGAAAAAGAAATACTTATCTCCAAAGGGGATAAGGCATAACTTACCAAACAAATAATAAAAAATGATAGTTGAGTGCTCTTGAGAAATATGAGGTAATTCAAAATTAGTCAGTTAGAGACACTTAGTTAATCAAGTTAGTTAGAATAAAGTTTAGTTTATTAAAAACTATTAAAGACAATGTATATGTAAGCAGATTGAATATGTGAAATAATAAAGTTTTGATTCTCATCATTCTCATCTTATATTGATAGAGTGTGAATTTAGATTTCAATTTTCTTCGTAATTGATAGAGTGTGAATTTAGATTTCAATTTTCTTCATAATTGATAGAGTGTGAATTTAGATTTCAATTTTCTTCGTAAGTTGTTCCAACAATAGCAAGTCATTTTGTTGCAACTTGGAATAGGAGTTGTGTTTGACATCATTTGTTCCCCAAATTTATGTGTGGAAGATCATTTTCTTTACCAGAGGTTTTTCTAAAAGACACTTTATTATGAGTTAGCATTTAGAGATTGATCGGATGCAAATTCAAAAATTAATACTGATATTAGAGTTTAATTTAGAACTTTTGGACCACTTGAAAATATATATGAATTCCCTAAAATTATAAACCGTCTATTTTGGTGTTCGGATGTTTGTTTTTGCTTTTAATAATTGAAGGATTAGGTAAATAAATTTTATTTTAAATATTTAAAGAGTTGTCCGAGATTCAATTCATGAAGCTTAGAACTGTCTAATTTTGAGCTTGGAATATTTAACAAACATTCATGATCTCAAATCTTAATGAAACTGTTTATAGGAATATAGATATAATTTTATTAAAAGACGATTATAGATATAATAAAAAATAGGCATAGTTGATTTGGAATATTCACATTTGGGACATCATATATATAGTAGTAGAATTTCATCTTCCCATATATCTTATTTTGTCCACTTCATACTTCTATATTAAATGCATAGTAATTGCTGTAACACACTTCATTTGGTAAAATCAAAATTTTATTTCATATCATACAATCGAATTCTAATTGTAAATAAATTTTATGTTGTGAAAATGTGCACATTCATTAGAAAAATATTATGTATGCTTTATACTATATATGTAAATGAAAGTAGGAAACACCAATTATATTTTAGATTATCTTGTAAAAGAGATATTAAAATGGTATTGGGGAATTTTGATGTCACTTTATAGTATTTGGTCTCGTGAGTGCTCCCACTACCTTTTTGCCGACCCACTTCCTCACGGGTGGACAAATCTTGTTATGCTCTCATTCTCATTTCAAATCTCATCATTTTTTGAGTTTGTGAGCACAAACTCAATTTCAAAATTATCCTCACATTTTATTAATTTTATTACAATATTAACTCTCTTTCATTCACTAACAAGGTTCCTTTGAATGGTTTAAAGGGGTTATGAATGAGGTAGGAGTAGTTAATATATAATTAAGTTCTATGACTTTGCATCAATATCTTGATATACTCTCTCCATTCAATTTTAATTGTCATTTTTCTTGTGTTGTTTCAAATTTTCAGGTTATATTAATTACTTTTTTAGTCAATTATATATTTATTTTGTTAATTCTTTTACATGTACATTAATTATGAGTGCACGTAAAAGTTATTGGTCAACATTATTTCTTGATTTGTAAACGTAATTTTTTTCAAAAAAAAAAAAAAAAACCAATAATCTTAATTGTTAAAAGACAAATTCTTACATAAAAACAAATGGAGTATTGCCACGCTTCAATCATTGTGTAATCGGGGAGGGTGAACATGAAAGTTATTTATTATTTATAAATTGTAAAGGCAAAATAAAAAAAATAAAAATTAAGGATCCATTGCAAATTATTTAGCCCGTGTAATGTTTGGATGCGAAAGTAACAAAGCTACTATTGGTTGAGTTGAAGAGTTATACCCAATTCATTTTAGTCAAGTAACTAATTTCGGTTTGTTATTTTTTTCTTTTTAGTCTTACTTAGCATGCAAGCAGCACCCTAACTATATAACGATTTTTTTATAAAAACAAAATGGTAAATATCATTATAAAATATTAAAATTTAAATTTGAACTCTAAACAACATGGTAAATATCATCATAAAATATTAAATATTAAATTTAAACTCGAAATAAAACGTTCAATCTATAAGTTCAATCTATGAGTAGACAAAAAATATTTAACATTAACGTAAGTAATTGTTATTTGTTAGTTAGAGTACTTTTTTATGTACTAAAAGCATTGATTATAAGCATCGGAAAACCTCACATACTAACTATAAAAGTGGTAAGGTATTTATTTGGCAGTATAAGGCTTGTAGAGCATTACCATATGTTGAAATTGTGTTGTTCCACTCACGAGTCAGAATAGCACTTATATATCAATGCCTCTAATAGTGGGCCTTTTGTGGATGTGATTCATTGACAAAGCTTCAAATCAAAACCGTCACGAGTTTGTTCTGTTCCCTCTTGTCACATTGATGGACTATAAATTGACTTCCCTTAATATATTAAGGATTTAATTTTAGAATAAAACATTATTCTTGTTTATTACAAATTTAAGATATATTTATATTTGATTAAATTTTTTTTTTTTAGTCCATATAAAATTATGACATTTCAAATTTAATTTTTTTTTTAAATTTATTTATTTTTAGTTTTTATGTTAATTTAACAGAGACTATTTGAAGGACTAGAAATATTAATCTTTTATAAAAAAAATTAAAATAAGGATTAAAAATGAATTAAATAAATTTTTAGACTAAAAGGTTGAGAGTTTTTTTATAAAAACTAAAAATAAAATTTTAAAATTTTATAAAACCTAATATTTTTATTTATCCCTTTTCATTTTTAATAAAAAAAAAAAAAATCATACACCGCTATCATTATAAAAATCTTGTTGGTAAATACTAGGCTAAATTACATTTGTGGTCCTTTAACTTAATTTCAGATAACATTTTAGTCCTTTATCTTTTTTTTTTTCCGACTTGGTCCTTTATTTTAATTTTAAGTGACAATTTGATATTTTATGTTTTAAAATTTCAACAATGATATCCTTTTTTATACAAAAATTCAAAAAAAAATTCAATCAAAACTCATAAAATTAATTATATTCTTCAATATAATACAAATTTCATCAAATTCGTAACGCAAATCTTCAAATAAACTCATATTTTCATACTTTATTTGATATTGTTAGAAACAAATGACTAAATCGAGAAAAAAAAAAAGATAAAGAACTAAAACGTTACCTGAAATTAAGTTAAAAGACCACGTATGTAATTTAGCCTAAATACTATTATCTTAATCTTTGTAAGCATTTTTGGAATCTTAAGCTCCGATGTTATCCCAATTGAATCTGTGCTGAGATCCAACTCATGATAGGATATAATAAAAGTCACACATGTGTTTGCTTTTACTATCAAATATTAAGACCATGTATGTCATTATTTCCTCATGGTACATTTTTTTTACAAGAATTTCCTTATGTTACATTAGTGTTACATTTTGTTTTTATTTTATTTAAAGTTTTGTTTATATTTCATTTAAGATGCACTATTATCTCTTGTCTATTATATAAGGACTTTTTTTATTATCATAAAAAAAATTAAAATTCAAAGTATATTTATTACTTAAACGTGTTCTATACCCTTTTGTGTTTACTGAAAACTAGAAATATAATCAATAGTTACATTAGTGAGTGTAAAAATGTTTAATATCAATATTATTTTAGGAAAAAATTTCAAAACTAACACATTAAATGAATATTTTATATCTGTTTTTATATATATAGAGGGAGTACTATTGGAAAATAATAGTAAGATTTTGAGTTTAATGTATTGTTAATATAAAAAAAAATTGATATTATAATTATTTATAGACATGAATTTAAAAAAATTATAATAAAAATTAAATATCTCTAATAATTTAATAATTATGATTGATATAAAATATAAAAATTATTTATATGGATGGTGTATATAAATTTAATTTGAATATTATTTGTACTTTTGAAGGAGGAGCAACTCTCTTGAATTTTAGTGGTTGAATAAGAAAGAGTAATAACGCATGACAAAGTGTAGGGTAGCCTTGATTAAATTAAAAACAAGAATGATTGGTCGGTAGTGGAGCCAAAATTACTTTTCCTAATCCAAACACCAACCCGTTTAAGATTCTCACATATACTCCACTCCTTCCTCTAGAATAAGTTATAAACAACATTAACTTTAAATTTTCTTCTATGAAATATAAACAAATATTAACTATTCTTCGCTTATTTAATCATGATTTTTCTAAAATGCCCCTCTTAATAATTTAACTTGTTATATTTTTGGTGAACCAATTTATTAGTTATGGAGGATGATTTTGACAATGAACATAAATATTTTATTGAAATTGCATAAATTAAATATAATCAACTATATTCTTTTAACTATTTTTTAATATGTGTAATTTCATCAATTTTAATTAAGTTCCATTCGGATAAGAGCAAGTTCCAAAATATAAGTTCCATTTAGTTATATTTGTTTTAAATTACTAGATCTTACAATAAGGAACACATGTAGTAGATCATTGCCATGATTTGTTGGTATGCCAAATTTAATTGTAATAGTTTTTATATTAAAAAAAAAAAAAAAAAGGAATGTTGAGCATCAAATAAATGAAAGAACTTGTATACTCGATGCATGTACAATATCTTATTAGTCCCAAATCATCGGCATGTTATTTCTCCGGGTGCCTCAACCCAAAGTGGCAAGTATTGGTTTGTCAAATACTGTTTATTTATTTATTTAATAATCAGAAACAAGCTTGTGATTTGGGAGTCATGAGAAGATAGCACAGCCCATATGTATTAGCCACAAAAGTAATACTAACATTTCTAAGACACATTTTTCAATATATATTTTGTTTAGTTAAAATTGATATGAAATGCACGTAATTTTGTAGGATATATATAAATTTTAATCCATTAAAAAAATATGTTAAAAAATATGTATTAGAGAGTGTTGTTAACACTTCTCATAGTTATAACTGTTTCGCCACAAGAACAATCGTTTTTATAAAAATTATACTAATACTTTATTTGAAATATAATATAAAACAAAATATTTGAAAATTGTTATAAATGTTAAGTTGTATACTAACTTCTCAAATATACACACAATTTTGGGTCTCTAGTTTCCATTTTTCGCAGAATCTGGGTACCGTAGCACATTAATTATTCTTATGATACTTGATATGCAAAGTCATAATTTGATATACTTTTATTTTTAAATACTAAAAAATAAATTGCAGAAATCAAAGTTTCACATACCCTTTTGGGATTGTATCTAATCATAGATATCAAATAACAAATTTAATTACACTTTTAACTGTAGTACTTTGTACATCACAACATGTGAAAGAATTAATTTAATTAATTTTCTATGAAGAAAAAACAGAACTATACCTATATATTATAAAATAAAATAAAAACATGATTAATTAAATTTGCTCACTCTTGCTTATGAGCTCTAAAATAGCATTTGCTTTCCTCTGTGCTCTATTTGTTCCACTTTGTTTAATCTCAATTAAATGTTCATAAACTCCAAACTGAAGTGCTGCCAATGTAAAAGATGAATTGCTTAAACACAACTCAAGAAGAACAGAAGCTGCACATTCCTTGTTCTTAGGTGCCCCTTCTCTAATAAAGTCAACAAGAGTTTCAATAAATGATAGATTTCCAATCTCTTGTCTTCCTTCTGGATTCAACACAAGTAGTAACAAAATAGAAAGTGCTTCATCAATCATTCCCAAGTTCATGTCTTTTAATAATTCAAGTAAAGGTGTCACAATTCCAGCTCTTATAGCCCTATCTTTATTTGCATTGTTTAATGATAAACTAAAAAGTGCTGTTGCAGCATCTTTTTTCCCTCTAACTGTTCCATTTTGTAATAAATCAACCAAAGGTGGAATCCCATTTGACATTCCTACAATCTCTTTGTTCTCATCTATCATTGATAAGCTAAATAAAGCTGCTGCTGAGTTTTCTTTAGCTACAATACTTCCATTCTCCAACACTTCTATAATAGCTGGAATAGCACCTTCTTTTGATATAAGTTTTTTGTTACCTTCATCAATTGATAAATTCAAAAGTGCTGTCACAGCATGTTCTTGTATTTTTGAATCAGGATAGGATAGGATTTGAACTAAAGGTTGTATTCCTCCATGCTCAGCAATTAGAATCCTGTTGTCTGGATTTTCTTTTGATAACATGCGGATTCTTTCGACCGCCTTTCTCTGCTCTTCTAAATTGATAGACCATAGGCTTTCAACTAAAGATGGGATTTCTTCTTTGTTGTCAATGGAACAGGTTTCTTGACATGAAGTGTAGGTTTTTGGAAGTCTGAAGTTGTTGTTCTCACACCATTCACTAATTAAGTTTTTTAAGGCACAATTTTGTGCTAATTGAAGATGTTCTAGAGGTTGTCTAGTCTTTGGGCAGATTTTGTGATTGGATTTGAACCACTTCTCTATGCTTTCCCTTTCATATGTCTTTGATGGAAACAAAGCACACATAATGACAAGAAAAAGAAGTTTTGTTAGAATCCTTTATAGAGAGAGAAAAAAAAGCATAAGTTTTTTTCATTAAACTCTCTCGGTCTACCAAACACTAATCGTTAAAAGACAGATTTGGATTCTATGGAGTCAACAATCAATAGAGTCGCTACAATTAGCGTTGGATGAAGATTGAACGGTTCGTATTCGAACATCACCAAGTCGAATTTAAAATACAAATTCATAAAATGAACCATCCAATATTTATGCAAAGGCCAAGATCTATTAGTTATGGTGACTGCAAGAATTCTAGACTGCAGCGAACCCTGTTCGAAGCCAAATTGGTCCACATGACCAAGCTCACAAACCTAGTTTAAAAGAGTCGAGCTCAATTCTATATAGCAGGAGTGAGTTATCTATATGTCACTCTGATTGGGGACGACCAACCATCAGGTATGACCACTAAATTGAACCCAACAATGGGGACAGACTAGGCAAGGATGACAACACATAACAATGGGCTGATTCGTGACGAATTGTCACTTGGTCAATCCAAAGGAACCCCTAATGACCAGATACTCCTTCTATACGAGATAGGACACACGTCCTTTATCCGTACCACCCTAAATATCATTACCAATCATGGGAGAATATCAGGTGGGGACCTTAGAGAGAGATGCAGACTTTGCACAGATCCCAAAATACTAAGCTATCTCCCAATTAGGGCATCACTGACCCTAAACAACGACAGTGGCTTAGACTTGTGTTTTCAGATGAGAACAAACCAATTTCTATATACATGACCAACATTTTTTCGGCTTAAATTTGTTTTTCCTCTCAACAGGTGAAAAAATGAAAATATTTTAACGAACTATATGATGTGATTACCTGTCCACTTGCAATAATAACAGGATCTCTCATGATTTCAAGTGTTATTGGGCATAGAAACTCATGAGGGATAACCAAAGAAGTGCTCCTTCCAAGCATCTTAGGCCCTGCAGGATCATCATCATCAAGGACACAGTTGCTTTCTTCCATACCTGCAATCCTTTTGAATTTGTTAAGAAGATCAATTATTCTCTGTGTACTCTCAGCTTGTTGTCCTTTTCTTTCTCTAACAAGGTTCCCAACAGCTACTGTTTCTACCTCAAGATCCTCAACACTGTGAAGCTCCAACTTTTTTGCAAGCCTTTCAACAATAGCACTATCAACATTACGATCATCTTCATCAGAGAACACCACCATCATATCCATTGCTAGCTCTATGTCTTGTGTATCTGTCCTTCTCCTTGCCCTCCTGAGTTGCACGTGCATTAGCTCAAGCTGAATTAAACCAAAGTTTATAAGAAGATTATATCTCAATATGCATGCATATCATATCATTGAAAGAGTTGCAACATAGTAAACACAAATCTTCTTGATTTTAGTATGAATTGTGCCAGAATTCATAAAAACAAATTAATCCTCACCAACAAGGGAATACCACAATTAACAATTTTGACTGGGAAATGCTAACAATTGAGTTAATGTTTGAGATTTGCAGTGATTTTGCAAAAGCCGCAATTCAAAGCTCCAACAAAAACACGGTATTTGGTCAAACCCATCATGATTTCAAATTTGCAGTGCATTAAATTTATTAAAAAAACAGAGCTATTAAGCATTAATTGGTTTGTATGAACTTAATTTTTTAGTCATTACCAAGCCAATCATCATAGTTTTTTATTAAACAAAATTAATTAAAACTCAAGATGCATTTAAAAATAAATAAAAAATATCTAAACATGCACTTAAATATATGGTTAATAAGCTCTAGTTAATGTTGAATCGACTTAGGTATCCAAATTTGAACTTTGCTTAAAACATTTTGTTAGATGTTACTTATCTCTTAACTTGAACTCTACATTACTAGAAATACCTGTTCCTTAAATTATTTGAATATAAAATTGCAATTTAGAAATACCTGTTCCTTTACTTCATCAGAGATCCCTAAGGCATCGCAAGGCACACAATCAAAAGCTTGGCTTAATTTTTTATAAACCTTCTGAAATTTTATCATAACCGCCTCGCCCTCCAATGCCTGAAACTCAAAAATAAAATGAAAACATAAAAACCCTATTTCTCAAAACAAAAATGATTATTTTTTCCACACCCTTTAAGAAATAAGAGAGATCATAAATTTCATAAGCTATTATATAACAAGGAAAATAAAAAGCATAAAAAATAGAACATTTGAGAAAATGAACAAAACGACGACGTATAAATGTGTTTACAAGGTGAATCTTGCTTCCTTGGCTACACAATTTCAACAAGTCCTTAGCGAAGGAAAGCGAATCCCTAAGTTTGATCAACCAAACGACGCCGTCTTGAGGAACAGGTTGTTGAAGGTCACGAAGTTCTTCCATAAGAGGCAACATGTGTTTGAAACGACGAGCGAGGTTATGTGATTCCTTCCTCCGTGTCCTTCTGTACTCTCCGAATTGAACAACCGATTCCATGACTCGTTGGATCTCATCCACCACAACAACCGCGTCGAGTTCTTCTTCTTTTTCTTTCTCCTCGGGGTGAGTTGACTCGTCCGACTCGTTCGGTTCGCTTTCTGCATTTTCCTCCCTCCCTTCCATCGACATCATGCACCATGCATATCGTTACGTACATATTGTTTTTGTTATCGAAATTCACTACAACAAAAATAACTAACTATTTCTTGTTTTTGTTTATTTGATTTTTTTTTAAATAAATAAATATTGTTATATGGTTATGAGGCCTTGTTATTATTGAATATTGACCCAATAAAATCGAAGGTTACTTTCCACACCCCCTTTTTCTAATGAAGCTCTTTCCTTTTTCTAAATTTGTCTCATCATACTCAATCCGTTCATTTTTCGAAAGTTAAAATTTACTATAGCGTGGAATTATTGCAAAAAGGTGTAACTAGAGACATACATCAACAAAGGTATGTATTGTGTTTGAAGGAAGTAGAAATTCATACACACTTGGATCAGAATGTATAATTCAAATATTTACTGAAGGGCTAAGAAACTATTCCATCTAGTTTGGTTAACAACTACTTAGTGTATTTGGTGTCCAATGTGTTGTGAATAGTTGAGACTTCAAAAAAAAATTTGATCTTAGTTTTTTTAGTAGGGAAGGAAGATATTCAAATTTGCTTTGTTCACTTAGGTGAAATCTATAATAAGTTGTCTTCTATGTGTCAGTTTAATACCGATTTTCTTCTCTTAATAGTATTTTTATTAGAATTTATAAAGTAGATTTTCAATGCATATTTTTTTATTCAAATAAAATTTCCACAAATATCAAATAAATAATTTTATATTAAATAATAAATGAATAAAAATCAATTGCCAATGCAATAATAACATTTTTTTTCTACGAATTTATTACATGTGTATTTTCAAAATTAAATACTATTCACAATCAACAACATTTGCATTTTTTGTATCAGAGAAACTTAAACCGACCACAATAATTTTGAATTATAATTTTTTTCACAGATGAAAATTGTATTATTATATGAAATCCCTAATTTACGATTAATAGCATAGTACTACATTACATTTAAATGTATTGTAATGTATTCTTACGAAAATTAGTACATATTTCTAGAAGACACCAGTTAAACCTACATGTATCATATTGTAGTATTTGTTTAAATAACACAATAACTAAAGCCTTCATCTCTCGATTCTGTTTTGTCGCCATTTTGCTTTTTTCTTTTTACTCTATTGTTCCTCTCTATTATTATTTACTCTATTGTTTTGCTTCGTTTACTTCTTTTATTAAATTTTTACTTCTAACCTTTCTATTCCTTGATCAATGAGAAGAAAAAAATAGAGTTTAAAAAAAATTATTTTGAAAATGAGAACAATAAAAAAAATTGTGACAATAGAATTGGATAATGATGGATATGCTAATTTGTTAATATATCTTTCTAGCAATTTTTTTTAATAATTAGTGAAAATGCATGCATTGGGATAAAATCCGATGCAAAAATTTATAAAAAAAAGTGAACACTTTAATGATGATATTCATACAACATAATTGATCTAACTAAAAATATTAGAATAGTTACTCATGTAAAACATATTTGTCCTATACATTATACAAATGAAAACAAATCTTCACCTTAAAGTTGTTACTTTTTGCTATTTTGAATAATTTTATGATGATTTTATTTTGACTTTGGATTTGGTTTCTTTTACAAATAATTATCTATTAAGTTTGAGAACATTTAGTTGTTGATTTTATAGTTTCTTTTTATTTTATTATTCATGTTGATAATTGATTTTGAATTTTATTTCGTACATTTTTGTTGAAGTTATTTTGAGTTTTTTTTTGTTTAATTTTAATCCTCAAATACACCCACAAATATCTATACTATAAATGACAAATGAATTTCACATTTAACACCCCATCTCTATATTAATTATTATATTAAATACTATTTTCATTTCGAATTCGATCGAGCTTAGTTAATTCATATTAAATTATATTAAAACATTATTATGAAAACTATTTATGCATTTGTCATTCATTAAAGGGAAAAACAAACAAATCTTAATATCCTACCTATCATTTATTATAACGCAAACAATCAATTGTTTTTACAAAGCAAATTTACTTATTGATAATTTGTAATAAAAAAATATAATATAAATTAAAATGCTATTTGATTATGTTAAATATGTTAATACAATGTATTTTTTTTGAAATCTTAATAAATATAGAATGTGATAATATATAAATTCAATATTCTATCAATTAGGTTTATGAAGAAAAAATTCAATCAATTAGTAATTAAATTATAACAGGTATCAATAAAAAATATTAACAATGTTAACTATTTTTAATCAATGATAAAATTTTGAACTATATGTAAATATAGAAAGTTATTACATACAAAGTTGATTATATTGACTATTTGTATTACATGACAAACATTCAAAATATAAAAAACTAATATAGAATAGAATAATATACATTCAATTACTCAATATAAAGTAATAATAATTAATTATGACACATATTAATAAAAAAAATATTAAGACCAATAGTTATTATATCAATCAAAAAGATTATATAACGAAAAAATAAATTGAAGTGATTAATGAATTTCGGTTAAAAATATTTGCATTAACAATGTATTTCAATTCACCTCTAATACATTTTATAATTCTGATTTATACAAAATTTTATTTATTTTAAAAATAAAAACTACAATTATTTGTATTTAATTATACAACTAATTTTTTAAATTATAATTTGAGTTTAATTTATTATTTAAAATGTTCTTGTTTTCTTTGTAGTACTTTTAAGGATGAGGACTGTTCATTTCTTGAAAATATCATAATATTCAAAAATATTATTGTACTACTTTCTTTTATGGATGCATAATATATATTGTACCCTACAATCATCACTTACTTGAGATTAATAACATGAGTTTAATTATATTAGATTCAAATGTAAGTAGATAAATCTCACGTCAATTAAAAACAGAGGAAATGTTGAATTATAATAGAAGTGATTCATTCTCAATAAATAATATTAAAGTTTTGGTTTGGTTTGACTTGGTAGAAGAGCGAGAGTGGGAGATTCTAGTGTACATGAATTTCAACTTTAAAGAATAAAGTCTTTCAATTAAATTTAGAAAAAGTAAATGTGCATGGATTTTTCATTATAAATTGTAATGAAGGTACAAATACATATATTAATTTAAAAGTAAAATGTTTTAAAAGATGGCAAAAAATTGATAATGGTAATAAATAAAAATAATCATACAAAAAATCACACAAAATACTTCCTAATGGAGAATAAATTGTGAACAAATGAAATACAAAAGAACCAGTAAATTTTGTGTCATTTTCTATATTAAAGCCAAGGTAAACATACTCACTAGAATTCCGAAAATAAAATAAAGTTGATGCAACAAAATTTCATATATTTGTTCCAATTGAATTTTAAACCATATAAATCAACTTTTGTGTTGCCTTAAAATTATATTATTATTTTATAAGAAACAATTTATATGTTGTGCACTTTTCTCAACATTTATATTTGTTCCAATTTTCTCTTATATCAACCATATATAAAGTATTATTTTATAATTATAGTATAAAAATAATAATTAAAAATGTGACTACCGTAGGTCCCTGACTATAATAATAAAAATACATATCGTGGAATGGTTTTCTTTGTGTATATTATGGTCTATAAGTGAAATTTTATTCAAGTTGAACATTTAACTTGTTTTTTTGTTTATCAAACTACAATTGTTTTTATACAAGTATTTTCATTTTGTTGAATAGAGAAATTTATTAAGAATATAAATTAGGGGTTCTCAATATCCATACACATATATTATCAAAAAATGAAAATATGAACTCAACAAAATATACCAAAATATGCATTATGAGTTTTACATGTAAAGAGATCAACACATTTATTACTTTTACAATCAATAGATACCACTTTAACTTGTCAGATATGGAAATGAATAAAATTGAATAATAATTTTTGTAAGAACCGAATGTAGATGTCAAATAGAGGTATAACGACATAAATTATGTAAATAACCATTTTTGAGTCAAATTCGTTAATAATCTTTTGCCAGTCTAATTGAGTAGTGACTTTAAAGTCATATACAATTGTCAAAACTTCAGCCATTAGAACGTTTAAAGAATCTAACTTCTTTTGAAAACGCATAAAAGAATCTTCATATATGATCAAATTATTTTCTTATCATATACTTCCTCATTAAAATATTTTATTTAAATAATTATTTCTCTATCTCGTGCACACACGAACTCAACTACACTAGCAACTCATTAATTCATATATATTGTGAGTATAAGATAAAGAGATTTAATTAACTATAATTATTAGATTATTAGAGATATTTAATTTTTATTAAAATTATTTTTGAAGTCATCTTTATAAATAGTTTTGATGTATTGATAATATAAAAAAGAATTATACTGTTAATATATAACAATTAAATTGTGGTGAACATTGTCTTTCATGCTTAAGGTGTTGTTACCATTCAAAGTTGCTACATAGGTTATCATATAATTTTTCTTTTCGTAAGATTGGACAAAATCAATTGATCCATCTGAACTCAAGATATTCAAATGAAATAATTTGATATGTAAGTAGGTTATAGTTGATTACATGAATTTACAAATATGGGTGAAAAAAATAAAACAACGGTTACCGGACCTCGTCTTATTTGCTTAAAATTTGAAGTATAAAAACTTAAATTTTATTATGGTTTTTTTATAAAAATCTACTAAAAAATTTACAAAAATATTAAAAGTCCAATAATTTTTTTTTCATAAAAAATGAATTTAAAAAAAAACAAAAAATTAAAGAAAATAAAAATCTCGATAACAATTCACTCACATAAACTTGTAAACCTGGTCTAACCAAAATTCGACTCGCCTGCAAACTTGCACTAACCAAAACACACCTAAATCAATACAAAAATTGTAGGAAATTCAATTTGTAAGTTGCAAACTTAGTTTTAAATAGTTTAACAAAATTAGATCCAAGTTCACTTATACTCGAACGAAGTTCAACCCTAATACACCTTGTTTTTTATCCAACATGCAATTCTTTGTTCTTTTGTGACATTGAATGGAGCAATTATCGCTCTTTGATTTGAAAAATCAATTTCATCTTTGTCCTCTTGCATGGAATGTAAAGGTTTGTAACTTTGACCAAGAGTACTAAGAGTTGACTTTTTAGCTTGTAACATCACAAGAGGTTCTTTATTTGTAGCATGGAGTATAATTGAATCATGTTGGATAACATGATCACCATGTATAAGAAAAACTACGGCTGATAATGTGATTAGAGAGAGGATTGATAAAAATTTCGAACTTTTATTCATCCAAGGATCAAACATTGTTTTAGAGTTGGAAGTGGCTCTGTTTGTGATGAGAATTTTATTGGGAAATAGATTGTGTAGAATAACCTTAGGTTTGACTTTCATGTTGGCATGATTCATGAAGATATTAAAAGTAAATGTTTATATGTATTAATATTTGGTGATGTTTTGTGGAAGATCTTCTATCTTGTCTTTGTTTGAAGCATTCGAAATTGAATCAATGTCAAATTTCGACCAAAGGATACCCGCCTATGACTTACATACACACGTCTTAGTAGTAATGCATTATTATATATATATCTTACGTTGACAGACTTCTTAAATAGATATTAGTCTACGGTAGATCATTTATAAAAGTAGTCCATTGTAAAATTCACCTATAAAATAGGTATGTATAGAAGAATATCTCTTACTGTGGCGAACTTCTTAAATAGATATTTTTGTATTTCAATACACTAACTTTTTACTTTATTAAATAACACATTAAAATATTTTAGAATAAATATCATAATTAACATATTTATTATGTAGTTAATAAATAAAATATATCCCATGCCAATTTCCCAACAGGATTTAGAGCATATTTAATGGGAGATTTTTTGAAGTCAATGAGAGTTATTTTAGCCGATATGAACCTTAACTTATTTATTAGACACCTGTATCATGAGATAAAAAAATAGTGTCTAAAATATAGATCAACACTGTATAGCTACTCTCCTCTATGACATAAGTCATAAAAAATAGAATACATGTTGGTGTAATTTGTATTTTTTAATTTAATAATATGTAAATTTATTAGTAATCTTGTAATAGTAGTTAGAGCTATCAATTTGACAAACTCTCTAATTATTGGTCCCAGCCCACATGTTGGAGGAGCAAAAAAAAAAATTATAATTTAAAAGGCCCCCAAAAAGTAAGCTTTAACCCCCTAAAATTTTGTGGGATTAGTGGACCTATAGGTCCACGTTTTAAAATAAAAATCGATTTTCTTTTAAAAAAAAAATAACAATTTTTTTGATTTTTTCAATTTTGTTTTTTTTTTCAAATTTTTCTTTTGATTTGAGAAAAAAATCGATTTTTTTTTATTCGAGAATTGTTATTTATTTTTCTCACAATATTTTTGAGAAAAAAAATATTTTTTAATTTTTTTCAAAAAAAAGATTTTAAAAAAAAATCTCAATATTATTAAAATATTGGGGGCCTATAAGTCCCCTGAGTCCCCTCTCTTAAGCCCCATGAAATAATGGGCCGAGATTTAAAAAAAATTATTTTTATAGAGGACCTATTATTAAAGATTTAATAGAAAAAAAATTTAAAAAGACTTAATAGTTGAGGTTTTTTTAACAGCTCTAATAGTATTAATATACTCTTATTTTAGTGAAAGAAGCTTTTAGTAATAACTTGCTACAGTCAAGAAAATTCATATAAATAGTATTTGTTCATTTTTTCGTATCCAAATAGCAAGTTTTATCATAAATTTTATGACTGCACGGTGCAAGTGGTTGAATTGCTGAACAAGTTTAATTACATTTATTGTTATTCAGATGGACCATTTTATTTTGGCTATATAAGGTTAGTATTTTCTAACAAGCTTCTGTCAGAAAAAATATTCTCATACTAATCCGACTGCTTTCCCATTTTTTGCTGCATATGTCCCACACATGGAAGGGTTGTTGTGTTGGCTATAAATATATCTATTTATTATTAAATAAACATTTCTACCATATGTTATTAATGTTGTGTTAGCTATTATTAAATAAACAATTGTTCTTCAAAATTTTGAATTTATACCATGAAAGTTTTATGACAAAAATAGTTTAGAGAAATATAACAAAGAAGAACAAGAGTAATAAGTATGACAGAAAATTAGAGGAGAAAATAATATTGAAAACAGAAGGGATCAATTTCTACCCATCTTTGTGTTTTATTTTTATATTTAATTTAAAAATATTAATAACATATAGAGAGAAAAAAGTCACTTTAGACTCGTAGAGGGTATTCAAATGTCACACAATGTAGTCCAGACAATGATTAAAACTTAAAATTCAAAAATCTTAAAGTGAATTTAAAACAACAAAGATATGATATAGAGTTTAAAATATACAATTAAAGGAACAATTTATATCAATAAATAGAATACCTGTTGGTGTAATTTGTATTTTTTAATTTAATAATATATAAGTTTATTAGTAATCTTGTAGTAGTGGTATTAGTATACTCTTATCTTTAATAATATGTTTATTTATTATTAAATAAACATTTCTACCATATGTTATTAATGTTGTGTTAGTTGTTATTAAATAAACAATTGTTCTTCAAAATTTTGAATTTATACTATGAAAGCTTTATGACAAAAATAGTTTAGAGAAATATAACAAAGAAGAACAAGAGTAATAAATATGACAAAAAATTAGAGGAGAAAATAATATTGAAAACAGAGGGATCAATTTCTACCCATTTTGTGTTTTATTTTTGTATTTAATTTGAAAATATTAATAACATATAAAGAGAAAAAAGTCACTTTAAACTCGTAGAGGGTATTCAAATGTCACACAATGTAGTCCAGACAATGATTAAAACTTAAAATTCAAAAATCTCTTAGAGTGAATTTAAAACAACAAAGATATGATATATAGTTTAAAATATATAATTAAAGGAACAATTTATATCAATAAATAGAATACCTGTTGGTGTAATTTGTATTTTTTAATATGTAAATTTATTAGTAATCTTGTAGTAGTAGTATTAGTATACTCTTATCTTTAATAATATGTTTATTTATTATTAAATAAACATTTCTACCATATGTTATTAATGTTGTGTTAACTATTATTAAATAAACAATTGTTCTTCAAAATTTTGAATTTATACTATGAAAGCTTTATGA
>NC_021162.2:61464724-61465920 GCF_000331145.2 Cicer arietinum | reverse complement strand
AATTGTTCTTCAAAATTTTGAATTTATACCATGAAAGTTTTATGACAAAAATAGTTTAGAGAAATATAACAAAGAAGAACAAGAGTAATAAGTATGACAGAAAATTAGAGGAGAAAATAATATTGAAAACAGAAGGGATCAATTTCTACCCATCTTTGTGTTTTATTTTTATATTTAATTTAAAAATATTAATAATATATAGAGAGAGAGAAAAGTCACTTTAGACTCGTAGAGGGTATTCAAATGTCACACAATGTAGTCCAGACAATGATTAAAACGTAAAATTCAAAAATCTATTAGAGTGAATTTAAAACAACAAAGATATGATATATAGTTTAAAATATATAACTAAAGGAACAATTTATATCAATAAATAGAATACCTGTTGGTATAATTTGTATTTTTTAATTTAATAATATGTAAATTTATTAGTAATCTTGTAGTAGTAGTATTAGTATACTCTTATCTTTAATAATATGTTTATTTATTATTAAATAAACATTTCTACCATATGTTATTAATGTTGTGTTAGCTATTATTAAATAAAAAATTGTTCTTCAAAATTTTGAATTTATACCATGAAAGTTTTATGACAAAAATAGTTTAGAGAAATATAACAAAGAAGATCAAGAGTAATAAGTTTGACAGAAAATTAGAGGAGAAAATAATATTAAAAACAGAAGGGATCAATTTCTACCCATCTTTGTGTTTTATTTTTATATTTAATTTAAAAATATTAATAACATATAGAGAGAGAAAAGTCACTTTAGACTCGTAGAGGGTATTCAAATGTCACACAATGTAGTCCAAACAATGATTAAAACTTAAAATTCAAAAATCTCTTAGAGTGAATTTAAAACAACAAAGATATGATATAGAGTTTAAAATATATAATTAAAGGAACAATTTATATCAATAAATAGAATACATGTTGGTGTAATTTGTATTTTTTAATTTTTTAATATGTAAATTTATTAGTAATCTTTTAGTAGTAGTATTTGTTGAGACAAAATCTCTCGCAATTGGTTTTAATGATAACAAAATTAATTAAAGATTATGATTATGCTTAATGACTAATATGTGCTTTTGAGTGTATTTATATAAGTAAACAAGTTATCATTCATTAAGGAAAAAGAAGAAAAATTCTGAGTTAAATGCTAAGTATGAAAGTGCCGAGGATGGCCTCACGAGCTGGA
>NC_021162.2:61462050-61463526 GCF_000331145.2 Cicer arietinum | reverse complement strand
TTATTAAATAAACAATTGTTCTTCAAAATTTTGAATTTATACCATGAAAGTTTTATGACAAAAATAGTTTAGAGAAATATAACAAAGAAGAACAAGAGTAATAAGTATGACAGAAAATTAGAGGAGAAAATAATATTAAAAACTGAAGGGATCAATTTCTACCAATCTTTGTGTTTTATTTTTATATTTAATTTAAAAATATTAATAATATATAGAGAGAGAGAAAAGTCACTTTAGACTCGTAGAGGGTATTCAAATGTCACACAATGTAGTCTAGACAATGATTAAAACTTAAAATTCAAAAATCTCTTAGAGTGAATTTAAAACAACAAAAATATGATATAGAGTTTAAAATATATAATTAAAGGAACAATTTATATCAATAAATAGAATACCTGTTGGTGTAATTTGTATTTTTTAATTTAATAATATGTAAATTTATTAGTAATCTTGTAGTAGTAGTATTAGTATACTCTTATCTTTAATAATATGTTTATTTATTATTAAATAAACATTTCTACTATATGTTATTAATGTTGTGTTAGCTATTATTAAATAAAAAACTGTTCTTCATAATTTTGAATTTATACCATGAAAGTTTTATGACAAAAATAGTTTAGAGAAATATAACAAAGAAGAACAAGAGTAATAAGTATGACAGAAAATTAGAGGAGAAAATAATATTGAAAACAGAAGGGATCAATTTCTACCCATTTTTGTGTTTTATTTTTATATTTAATTTAAAAATATTAATAACATATAGAGAGAAAAAAGTCACTTTAGACTCGTAGATGGTATTCAAATGTCACACAATGTAGTCTAGACAATGATTAAAACTTAAAATTCAAAAATCTCTTAGAGTGAATTTAAAACAACAAAGATATGATATAGTTTAAAATATATAATTAAAGGAACAATTTATATCAATAAATAGAATACATGTTGGTATAATTTGTATTTTTTAATATGTAAATTTATTAGTAATCTTGTAGTAGTAGTAGTATTAGTATACTCTTATCTTTAATAATATGTTTATTTATTATAAAATAAACATTTCTACCATATGTTATTAATGTTGTGTTAGCTATTATTAAATAAACAATTGTTCTTCAAAATTTTGAATTTATACTATGAATGCTTTATGACAAAAATAGTTTAGAGAAATATAACAAAGAAGAACAAGAGTAATAAATATGACAAAAAATTAGAGGAGAAAATAATATTGAAAACAGAGGGATCAATCTCTACCCATTTTGTGTTTTATTTTTGTATTTAATTTGAAAATATTAATAACATATAAAGAGAAAAAAGTCACTTTAAACTCGTAGAGGGTATTCAAATGTCACACAATGTAGTCCAGACAATGATTAAAACTTAAAATTCAAAAATCTCTTAGAGTGAATTTAAAACAACAAAGATATGATATAGAGTTTAAAATATATAATTAAAGGAACAATTTATATCAATAAATAGAAT
>NC_021162.2:61428995-61454561 GCF_000331145.2 Cicer arietinum | reverse complement strand
TCTACCCATTTTGTGTTTTATTTTTGTATTTAATTTGAAAATATTAATAACATATAAAGAGAAAAAAGTCACTTTAGACTCGTAGAGGGTATTCAAATGTCACACAATGTAGTCCAGACAATGATTAAAACTTAAAATTCAAAAATCTCTTAGAGTGAATTTAAAACAACAAAGATATGATATAGAGTTTAAAATATATAACTAAAGGAACAGTTTATATCAATAAATAGAATACCTGTTGGTGTAATTTGTATTTTTTAATTTAATAATATGTAAGTTTATTAGTAATCTTGCAGTAGTAGTAATAGTATACTTTTATTTTAGTAAAAGAAGCTTTTAGTAAGAACTTGCTACAGTCAAGAAAATTCATATAGATAGGATGCTCATCTTTTTCGTATCCAAATAGCAAGTTTTATGATAAATTTTATGACTGCACAGTGCAAGTGGTTGAACTGCTGAACAAGTTTAATTACATTTATTGTTATTCAGATGGAGTATTTTAAGGTAAGTATACTCACTAGAATCCCAAATATAAAATAAAGTTGATGCAACAAAAATTAATAAATTAATATATTTGTTTCAATTGAATTTTAAACTTTATATATCAACTTTTGTGTTGACCTAAATTATATTATTTTATAAGAAATAATTTATATGTTGTGCACCTTTCTCAACATTTATATTTGTTCCAATTTTCTCTTATATCAACCATATATGAAGTATTATTTTATAATTATAGTATAAAAATAATAATTAAAAATATTTGGCGATCATGACTACTATAGGTCCCTGACTACAGTCTACAATCATGAAATTACATATTGTAGCGTGGGATGGTTTTTTGTGTGTATATTATGGTCTATAAGTGAAATTTTATTCAAGTTGAACATTTAACTTGTTTTTTTTGTTATCACACTACAATTGTTTTTATACAAGTATTTTCATTTTGTTGAATAGAGAAATTTATTAAGAATATAAATTAGGGGTTCTCAATATCCATACACATAATATTATGAAAAAAATGAAAATATGAACTCAACAAAATATACCAAAATATGTATTATGAGTTCTACATGTAAAGAGATCAACACATTTATTACTTTTACAATCGAGATACACCACTTAACTTATCATTTATGGAAATGAATAAAGTTGAACAATAATTTTTGTAAGGATCAATTGTAGATGTCAAATAGAGGTATAACGACGATAAATTATGTCAATAACAATTTTTGAGTCAAATTCATTAATAATCTCTTCTTAATCCAATTGAATAGTGACTTTAAAGTCAGATACAATTGTCAAAACTTCAACCATTAGAACGTTTAAAAAATCTAACTTCTTTAAAAACGCATAAAGAAATCTTCAAATATTATCAAATAGTTTTCTTATCATACACTTCCTCATTATCATACACTTCCTCAAACGCACGAGCTCAACTACACTAGCAACTTATTAGTTTGCTTACAATTTCTAAGTCTTTGAATTTGTTGTAATGGGTTTTGATTATTGATTGTATTTACAATAATCTTCTTTTATTTATAAAAAAAATTGAATTTATCTCTTGGTCTCAAATTAAATATAATATATAATTTATATATATTATGAGTATAAAGAGATATTTAATCAATTATAATTGTTAAATTATTAGAAATATTTAATTTTTATCAAAATTATCTTTGAAGTCATCTTTATAAATAATTGTGATGTACTGATAATATAAAAAAAATATATACTATTGGTATATAAAAATTAAATTGTGGTGAGCATTGTCTTTCATGCTTAAGGTGTTGTTACTATTTGAAGTTGTTAGGTAGGTTATCATATAATTTTTCTTTTCTTTAAGACCGAACAAACTCAATTGATCCATATATATGAACTCAAGATATTCAAATGAGCCAATATGATATAGATTATAGTTGATTACATGAATTTACAAATAAGGGTGAGAAAAATAAAATAACGGTTATCGGACCTCGTCTAATTTGTTTAAATTTCACTTAGTCATCACACTAACAATATTGTAAATAGGTTTTTTGATAAAAATTTACTAAAAAATTTACAAAAATACTAAAAATCTAATAATTTTTTTTCATAAGAAGTAAATTTAAAAATAAAATAAACAACAAATTAAAGAAAATAAAAATTCCAATAAAAATTAAACCTCATTACTCGATAACAATTCACTCACATAACTTGTAAACCTGTACTAACCAAAATTCGTCCTACCCACTTAAGGTGCAAACTTGCACTAACCAAAAGACACCTAAATCAATACTAAAATTGTTGGAAATTAAATTTGTAAATTGCAAACTTAGTTTTTAATAGTTTAACAAAATTAGATCCAAGTTCACTTATACTTGAACGAAGTTAAACCCTAATACACCTTGTGCTGTTATTAGTTTATGTTAATATGTATGTTCTTTTGGTTTGCTCTAAAAGTAAATACTTTAAATGTTTAACAAGATTGTGATAAAATACTTTGACGTCTGAACTAATTATAGAGACAAATCACAAAATATAATTATGTCAAAAAATCACAAAATATAATAATAAGCACTTAAATAGTAGTATGAATATTTTATTTTATTTAATTTTTTACTGATGTCTGAATAGTCAAATAGTCAGTTTTTGAACATATTCTCTTTTCTTTTTTTTTTACTAAAATAGTTAGTGAAATAGTTATTGTTTTTGAAGATATTGCCTTGTTTAACAGAATTTGAAGATATTTTATTTATGACGTATAAGGAATGCGAGTTTTTTTTTCCAAAAAAGGGATAATAATGACAAAAAATTATTTATGAATAATTAATTAACTTGACGGTAGGGAATCGTGACCTTTTTTCTTTAAAAACATGTCATTTGAAACACAAATTTAGTCAACAAAAAAAAAATTCAAAAGTTAAGTCCATATCTTTTTCAATAATTATCATATAATTAGCTTAAAAAAAGGACTTATAGTAAATTATCTTTTGACATTAGACTAGATACTAATATGGTTAATTTTGAATTCCGTAGGATATTTATTTATCTTTTAAATGCTTTAAAAAAAAACCCCAAAATCTTATAACTTCACAAATTTTCACCAGACTACCCTTCTTCTCTCTACCTCCTTGGCCTTTTAATGTTTTTATTTTATTTTATGTGAAAACTCAAAAGCCATTAAATTGAAACCAATATACATATACTATCTATGATGAAATATCCTAAAGATTCAAAATGCTTTCAATCTCCATGGGCCATAACAAAACTAGTTCCTTTAATTTTCCTCTTAATCCTTATGTCCTACCTCTTCTACACCATTGGTTTCCTTATTTTTAAGAATTCACATGAATGTGACAAAAAGCCTTACACAATTTCTTTAATTAAAAACCTATTTGAACAAACACCAAAATTACCCTTTGAAGAAAAAACCAACATTTCTCACATAGTGTTTGGAATAGGAGCCTCATCTAAATTATGGAAGCATAGAAAAGAGTACATTAAATTATGGTGGAGGAATAATGAAACAAGGGGAATTGTATGGTTAGACAAAGAAGTGAAAATTGAGCCTAGTGAAGAAAATCTTGTTCCAACATTGAAGATATCAAGTGACACATCAAAATTCAAGTACGAAAACACACATGGAGATAGGTCAGGGATTAGAATATCTAGGATTGTGTCGGAGACAGTGAGACTTGGGATGGAAAATGTGAGGTGGATTGTTATGGGAGATGATGACACATTTTTTGTGATTGATAATTTGGTGAAGGTGTTGCAAAAATATGATCATAATCAATTTTATTATATAGGGGCAGTTTCGGAAAGTCACTATCAGAATATTTATTTTTCTTATAATATGGCTTATGGTGGTGGTGGATTTGCTATTAGTTACCCTTTGGCTGTTGAATTGGAGAAGATGCAAGATAGGTGTATTCAAAGGTATCCTAAATTGTATGGGTCAGATGATAGGGTTCAAGCTTGTATGGCTGAGCTTGGTGTTCCTCTCACCCTAGAGAAAGGCTTTCATCAGGTTAGTACTTTGTGAATTTAAATATTTCATGTATCATCATATTAACATTCACTTTTGGAAAAATCACACTAACATCTTGATTTTATTAAAACTATGATGTGTAGACTACAGTTTACATCAAAATTATAATTATAGTGATTTACCGTAAAAAAAATAAAATTACGGTAAATTTAAATTTACACTTAAAATTTAATTCAATAGAAAATTTTTTATTATTGTGTAATTATAGTGAATTTGTATCTGTTGTAAACAATTTGAATTTGAAAATAAGAAGAAAAAAGTTAATTAATTGAACTAATTCTTTTGATAAATTAATTAAGCATGTCTTTAATCACTACCTAGCTTTTTTAACATGATTTAACTACTTAACTTTTGTCAACTAATGGAAGAAATTAAGGTCAGTGCTACAAATTAAAAAGGACCAACAAGGAGGTGCATTTTGGATGATTCATATAGTTGGTTTAAAATTTAAAATTTAAAATAATTCATATTATAACTCCACCGAAAACCTTCATAGGCATGCATATGGTTGACTCTCTCTAATGTCACCTCCATATCCAACTATCCGAAAACCTTATTCTGAATGTTGTTGTTGACTTGTGTCTCCTTTATTTTTATATTTTTTATTATATTCTTGTATTTTGTATTTAAAATCAATTTAATTTTTGGAATATTTTAGGCATGCATATCATCCACTTTATTAATACTCTTGTGAGGTGTCATATTATGGTAGCTGAGTCAATCCTACCCCACTCGTGAAAATTAATGATTCTTTTTTAAGTACAAAAAAAATATCGTATGATTATGTTTTGAAAACAGGAGAATATATTTTTATTTATTTTTTTCCTTTCAGTTTATGATTCTTATTCTTCTTTTTTTCAGTTTGATGTTTATGGCAGTGTGTTTGGACTCCTAGCAGCCCATCGAGTTACACCACTAGTGTCCCTACATCACTTGGACCTAATTGAGCCCATATTTCCAAATATGAGCCAGGTCCAGGCCTTACAGAAATTCAAAGACCCAATAAAAATGGACTCATATGGGCTTATGCAACAATCCATTTGCTATGATGAAAACCATCAATGGACCGTATCCGTTTCTTGGGGCTATGCAGTTCAAATATTTCGAGGCATTTTCTCGGCCCGAGATATGGAAAGGCCTGCGAGAACTTTCTTGAATTGGTATCGTGAAGCTAATTATAAAGGATATCCATTCAACACGCGCTCTTTTAGCCGCAACGATTGCCAAAAACCCTTTATTTTCCATTTGTCTAATGCAACCTATGATGTTATGACTAATGAAACCGTGACAAGGTATATTAAGATCCAACCTAAACCTAATCCCAAATGCAAGTGGAAAATGGAGGATCCTGCTCAAATTCAAATGGTGGAAGTTTACAAAAAACCCGACCCATATTTGTGGGATAAGGTAACTTTATTTTATTTAATAAACACTAAAAATATATAATTTTTTTTTTTTTTTTTTTTTTTTTAATTTTAAAGTTTGGATAAAAATAAAGATAATACACTTTCTTGTCATTTTGTAGGAAGAATATAAAACACATTAAAATACTATGCCGTTTGAAATCATATTAGATAAGATCACTTAATTGTTTTATTTAATTTCTAACATTGTAGTGAATTGTCGTTATTTTGTTATCTTTACTGTTAAACTAAATTTGCATTAAATTGGTGTATATTTAAAAATGATAACATTTTAAATTTTATAATATAATATAACTTGAACTTTGGGTATTTTATTTGTTTCAAATGTTAATTAGTGTACTTTTACTTTGATTTTCTGAAATGAGTTGATGACATTGTTTACTTAATTGGATTTTTGGTTTGTTTTGAAGCAGTCTCCAAGAAGAAATTGTTGCAGGGTTCAATCAAAAAAAGAGGATGGAACTCTGGTGATAGACGTAGGGAAATGTAGAGAACATGAAGTTGTTGAGTTGTAGTTAAGGCCATTCATTGGCAAGGATAAATCATTTTTGTTTTAGACCTGAGGTGCCATAAAAATGTACTAACAATTAATAATTTAATTTTAATATACTATCAATTTAAATTGTTTCATAGTATCAATTGTTAGTGTTTGATCCTCACACATCACTCGTGTTTATTACTCTTTAATTTGGATCAATGAACCTTAATTTAGATACTAATTGTTAGTGTTTTAACATTGTTGCTTGTAGTGTAAATAAACCAAAAAGATGAATTAAAGTGAATGAATGGACTTTTTATTTATTGAAATGGCAATACTATTTATACATGGCTTTGATTATATTCATTCTAACTAACTAATTAATAATTAGTTAGTGATTACATACAATTAATGTTTAACTTGAATTACAAAACTTTCTAATATCAAGAACGTTCTTGGTTTATTCTGATCAATTTAGTTTTACTAGAACATTATTGGTTCCTAACACTTTCCCTTAATTCAAGTATCTAAGTGATTTTACACATGACAATCTTTTTAACTCTTCAAATCTAGTTGTCCTCAGAGCCTTAGTCATGATATCAACTAGTTGAACTTCAGTTTGATAATAGATAAGATTTAGTTTGCATATTTCAACTTTATCTCTTAAGAAGTGAAACCTTGTCTCAATGTGTTTGCTTCTTTCATGAGACATGGTTCTTTTCCAGATTTATTGTTGAGATGTTGTTAATCATTAATGGAATTGGTCTGCATACATCCAGCTTTAACCCTGTTGTCAATGATTCCAACCATAATGTTTGGCAAGCTGCATATCTACCAATAATGTATTCAGCCTCGCATGAAGAATATGTTATCACTGACTCTTTCTTTGAGCTCCATGCAATTGGAGATTTCATGAACTTTAACACATAGCCTGAAGTGTTCCTTTTATCATTCTTATCTCCTCACCAATCTGAATGTGAATACCCAATCAAGTCTCCATTTTCTTGCTTTAAATCTGTTGCAAACATAATTCGATGCTCCAATGTGCTTAGAACATATCTCATGATTCTTTTAACTGTCAACCAGTGAGAATTCTTGGGTCTCTCCATGAATCTGCTTACACGCCCACATTGTAGCGAATATTAGGTCTTGTATTGCACAAGTATCTTAGGGAACCCACAATCTGCTTGAACAACGTTGGATCAACTTGTTCTTCTTCAATTTTTGTTTCCAGCTTCGCATTGATCTCCATTGGAATGACAACAAGGTTGCAGTCAGTCATATTGAACCTTCTTAAGATCTCTCCTGCATACTTATTTTGATGCATCAACAGCTCTTCTTCTATCTCAGTAAACTCCATGCCCAACAAATAGTTCAGTTTTTCCCAAATATGTCATTTCAAACTCATATTTCATGATTTCTTTGAATTCTGCAATTTCCTTGTTGTTACTGCCAGTTACCAACAAGTCATCATCATATAGGCATAGTAGGATCATTGCAGGCCTTCCATTCAATGTGTAATACCTCACATAAACTCCATATTCCACTGTGCATTTGATGAAGCCAATGTCAATTAGAAAGTAGTCAATTCTTTTGTTTCAAGCTCTTGGGGCTTGCTTCAACCCATAGAAAGCTTTCCTCAATCTAAACACCTTATCCTAATTTCCTTTAATCACAAATCATGGTGGTTGAGATACATATACTTCTTCTTCCAACACTCATTCAGAAATGCTGACTTAACATCAAGCTGGAACATCATACAACCTCTAGTACAAGCCAATGCAGTTACAATCGTGATTGTTTCAATTCTGGTCATTGGAGCAAACACTTTAGAATAATTTATGCATGCCCTTTGAAATAATCCATTGGAAACCAATCTAGGTTTGCACTTAGCAATTGTTTCATCTGGATTCAACTTCAATTTGTAGGCCCACTTTACTCTAATTTGCTTTTGCTTTGGAGGCAAGCCAGTTAAGTACCAAGTCTGGTTCTTCTAAATTGTATTCATCTTTTCCATCATTGCTTTCTTCCAGGGTCATTTCTTTAAGGCTTCTTCAATATTCAAAGGTTTTGTATCTGGAAATAAGGAAAAATGAACCAGATCTCCACTTTTGTCAACTTCACTGTCATTGTAAACTTCAAATTCTCTTAAGTGTGTTGGTAGTTATCTTGCCCTATATGGTATTCTTGACTGCACTCTTTCTTCATCTCTGTTTACACTGGTCTGATGATCCTCTTGCACTTGTAAGGGAATTTGTCTAGGCTTGCTCGAGCTGCTGGTCTCTTGTTCCCAGTGCTAGCTTTTGTTCTTCTGGCTCCAGTCTTGGCTGTTGCTGCTTGTCTGTTTCTAGTCTAAGCTTTCTTGCTCAATGATCTTGACATCTATGTTGACCACCACCTTTCCTTTGATAGGATCATAGAACTTGCATGACTTAGTTGGACGATATCCTACAAGTATCATTGTTTCACTTTTGTCTTGCAACTTTCTTTTCCTCTAATTTGGTACATGTTTAAAACATAGAACACCAAATGTCCTTAAGTGTCCTACTGTTGGCTTCCAACTACTACAAACCTCATCTGATAGCTTCTTTGTTGGACATCTATTTAGAATATAGGCAGTAGTTGATGTAACCTCTCCTCATAATTTGTGTGGCAATCCCTTCTCTTTTAACATACTTTAAGTCATGTCTAAAATAGTTATATTCCTTCTTTCAGCCATGCCATTGTGTTCAACTCCATTTTTTATACAAAATTCCTTGAATTCATGTGATCTATATTGACCACCTTCATCTGTCCTTAACACTTCGACAGTTTTTCCATTTTGTTTTTCAACTTTCACTTTGAAATTCTTGAACATTTCAAATGCTTAATCTTTGGTCTTTATCAGATAAATCCACAACATTCTACTAAATCCATCAACAAATGTTATGAAATACTTATTACCTCTTTATGATGGCACCTCAAATGGTCCACATATGTCACTATGAACCACTTCAAGAATGTTCTTCGCTCTTACTTGCTCTTGTGATTTGAAGAAGTTTCTTGATTGTTTTCCTGCCATACATACTTCACACAACTTCTAAGGAACATCAATCATAGGAATTCCACTAACCATTCCTTTTACATCCATCTGATGCAAGCTTCTGAAGTTGAGATGACCAAATCTTGAATGTCAAAGTCGAATTTCATCAATTGAGCTCAGTGTCTTCAGACATTGAATATTTGTAGCCTTTATATTGATTATAAAGGTTTTGTTCTTTGAGAGAAGAGCCTTTAGTAACATTTTCTTTTGCCCATCATACATTTCTAAGGCATCATCCTTCATAATCACCTGAAATCCTTTCTGAATTAGTTGTCATATGCTCAACAAATTGTTTTTCATTCTTGGCACATACAACACATTTTCAATCACCGCTGTTTTGCCATTTCTTCTCTTGATCACTATGTTGTCAACTTCCTCAGCTTTCAAGGTTCTGTCATCAGCAAACTTGACCTTGCTCCTTCTTGATGTATCAATATCCACCAGCCATTCTTTATAACTTGTCATATGATTAGAATATCTAGTATGAAGAAACCAGAATTGGGATGAATAATGTTCTTCATTCATTGTAGCCATCAATAAGACTGTGTTTGAGTTCGAATCTTCTTGAGCAACATGTGCCTTATCCTCATATTTTTTTCTTATATTTTCCTTTAACAACCCAACATTCATCAATAAAATGTCCATATTTCTCACAATTGTAGCATTACACCTTCTTCTTGTCAAAGTTATTTGATTTTCCTCTTGATTTACCACTTGTACTGCCTCCCTTTTTATGGTCTCCTTTCTTATAGGCTTGTACTTCTAGTGCATGATCTCTAGATTTAACCCAACTTCTTTCATTCGTTCTCAATCCCCATGCTTCTAAAGTGGCCTGCAATTCTTCAAGACTCAATTTGGAAATGTATTTAGACTTTTCTATGGCATATACAATATAGTCAAACCTGAGATTCAAAGTTTTCAATATTTTTTTCACATAGTTTCTGCTCAGTAAGCTTCTCCCCACAGTCAGCCATTTGATTGGTGATGCTCCTCAATTTTGAGATTAGATCAAACACTTTTTCTTGCTCCTCCATCAACAACAACTTGAATTGTCTTTTTAAGGTATGCAATTTCACTTTCTTAACCTTGATTCCTCTAGAATAGCACTTCTCAAGAATATCTCAGGTTTCTTTTGCACTTCTTGCGTAAGAATTTTTTTTCAAAGTTGGTTGTATCAAGGCATTCATGAAAAATGAAGGTGGCCTTGCAATCTTTGTTCTTGTTTTATTTAAAATTCGACCTCTGATCCTTTGTTGGATTGACTCCCAACTCCTCAAAACCATTTTATATGATTTCTAACACTTTTTTAAAGCCAAACAATGCTCGAATTTGCACTCTTCATCTATCCTAATCCTTTCCATCAAAATGTAGCATATGGGATGGAAAATTTCCATTGCTTGCACTTGAACTCATCCTCATCTCACTTGTGTTTGATCCTCACACATCACTCATGTTTATCACTCTTTAATTTGGATCAATGAACCTTGATTTAGATACTAATTGTTAGTGTTTTAACATTGTTGCTTGTAGTGTAAATAAACCAGAAAGATAAATTAAAGTGAATGAATGGGCTTTTTATTTATTGAAATGGCTATGCTATTTATACATGGCTTTGATCGCATTCATTCTAACTAATTTCTAACAAACTAACTAACTAATCAAGTAGTTAATTAGTTAGTGATTACATACAATCAATGTTGAACTTGAATTACAAAACTTTTTAATACCAAGAACGTTCTTGGTTTATTCTGATCAATCTGGTTTTACCAGAACATTCTTGGTTTCTAACATCAATAAACAACCCATTATATATGTGATATGTGATTTTGAAAATGGTTATCTTTAAGGTTATATACTTTTAATAATTTAACAGTCATAGTTAATTGAGAGTTTGAAAAATCTTTACACTATAATTATATAGACTTAATTGCAGTTTTGGTCTCTCTATTTTAGCTGAATCACGAAAGTAGTCCCCCCATTTTGTTTCTCCCCAATTTTGGTCCCCAAACAGAATTTTGGTCCAAAATTTGATGAAATTTTATTTTTTAAAGCCGTACTACACCATTTATGATCATATAATTCAGGTACAATTATTGCAAATGAGAACTTGAGGCATGATGTGACTTAAATAAATACAAAAAAGTTGAAATTTTATCAAGTTTTAGACCAAAATTATGTTTGAAGGACCAAAACTGAGGAGAAATAAAATGGAGGGACTACTTTCGCGATTCACCTAAAATAGGGGGACCAAAACTGCAATTAAGCCAATTATATATAAATAGATTAAATAAATTACATTATTAATTTTATAAGATTTGATAAAATAATTATATCATGTTTAATTATTATTTTCAAAACTTTTAATGGACGCGACAC
Organism: Cicer arietinum; assembly: GCF_000331145.2. Classification (NCBI taxonomy): domain Eukaryota; kingdom Viridiplantae; phylum Streptophyta; class Magnoliopsida; order Fabales; family Fabaceae; genus Cicer; species Cicer arietinum. The sequence continues at coordinate 61,443,168 of NC_021162.2, read as the reverse complement.
TTGTGATTACTTTTATTTGTTATGGAAATTGCAACCAACCTTTTCTTGAATGAAACATAATCGATGTTACTTTGATTAGTTGGGTGATGCAATGTATTAAATCATTTTAGTTTTTTTTGTCTTAGTCAACAAAGAAGCAGGTGATCCTATTATAACTTGTAGATGAATTAGATTAAGAGACTGTCTCTCTCATTACCTATTCATTATGTAGTTTGAAGGGCTAATTTCTTCATCTCTAAAGATGTAGTTCGTGAGATCTTTACACGATTCACATTTTTAGTTGTGTTTCATTTATTTATCACTTGTTGTTTGCATACGATTCATTTTTCTTTTTTTAGTGTTGTAGGTGTGGAAGCTAATGCTAAATATAAGAGTTTAGGTGTTTATGAAGCTATATTCAGATAGCCTATAAACTATCTAAACTATCAGAAGTTGAGGGTGTTTTTGAGTCAAAATGATGACCAAGTCTAGAGGAATATAGTCACCTATAATCCCGCTTTAACTTAATCAAGCAGAAAAAGTGATGATAAAGTATCTTTTACAATCGATTTGTACTTACTATAAGTGAAATTTTCTCATTCCTCATTTAGGGGATGTGATTCATATGCTTATGAATTATTTTTGGTGGGGTTCTGGTGGGCATAATCGAAAAGGCAATAATTGGTTATCATGGGATAAGATATCAATCAACAAATTACAAAGTGCCATGAGATTCTAAAACTTGTATTCTTTTAATTTATTACTATTTGCCAAACAAGTTGGAGGATGATATCTTAACCTCTATCTCTTGTTTTGTGTATATTCAAAGCTATATATTTTGCAAGTTGTGAGTTTATGAATGCAAATGCTAGGTCAAATCCTAATTATGTTTGGGTCAAATCCTAATTATGTGTTGATGAGTATTATGACTGCCAAAACTTTACTTAAGGTTGGTTGTCGGTGGTGCAATGGAGGTGGGGATTATATAAGGGCATGGAACGACTATTGGTTGCACTCGGATTTTTTGGTTTCTCAAGGGATAACCACATCTTTAATGCTATCATGTGTTTGTGTGATTTGTTTGTTACATGTACGAAGCTGTGAGATAAAGTTAAAGTTTATGAATATTTTAATAATTCAGATGTTGCAAATGTTCTCCGGCTCCCCTTGAAGTGATTGTCTATTAGAATGAAAGGTGGAATTTAAAAGTTCGTCCGAAAGATAAATATTTTTTATAAAAAATTAGAATAAATATCACTCGTGATCTTTTAACTTAATTTCAGTTAACATTTTAGTCATTTATCTTTTTTTTTTTCTTTTTGATTTGGTAATTTATTTAAATTTTAAGTGACAATTTGATATTTTATGTTTTAAAATGTCAACAATATTATTCTTTTTTTTTTTTACAAAAATTCATCTAAATTTTCGAACAAAATCCATAAAACTAAATTATATTCTTTAATATAAAATAAATTTCATTAAATTCGAAATTTAAATTTTCAAATAAACTCATATTTGTCATTCTTTATTTGATGTTGTTAGAGATGAAAATATGAATTTATTTATTGATTTAAGTTATGAATTTGATGAAATTGCATTATATTGAGGATGATAATTAATTTTATGGGTTTTGTTTAAAATTTTGGATGAATTTTTCCAAAAAATAAGAATAATATTATTGAAATTTTAAAACATAAAGGATCAAATTGTGATTTAAAATTTAAATAAAAGACCAAATTAGAAAAAAAATAATTAACTAAAATGTTAACTGAAATTAAGTTAAGGGACTAAGAGTGGTATTTAAGTAAAAATTTATTATGATACTACAAACTCTCTTACATCTTTAATATAAAGTCATTGTTTATCTTTTACTATGGGAACATAAAGGATCAAATAAAAATAAAAACTTAAAATAATCTATTTTTACCTTTTTTATTTATAAACTTAGACACTATGGCTACCATATAAACTTTATTAACGAAACATATTATCATTTACTTTTTTTAACCTAAATAAGAATGTAATATTATTTGAGTAATGAATTGTGAAATGCTACTACTAGCTATAGATAGATGTTGGTATACTGTGATGGGACCTAGTTGACCAGTTCCACTATGTGGAAATAAATGAACGAATAAAAAAGAAAGTGCTTCCCACCCAGAGCGTGTGGGTCCCATCCATGCCAGATCGGTCTTCTCTTCTTCTTCATCATCATCATCACCATCTTCCACACAATTCACAATCCAACAACCATGAACTCCTTCACGCTAAACAATCTCTTTTCTCTTCTCTTCTTACTCTCCTTCTCAACACTCACCGTCTTTTCCCACTTCTTCTCTCCCCCCGACAACTACCTCGTCAATTGCGGTTCCACCGTCCCAAACACCCTCCTCGATTACCGTTCTTTCTCCGGCGACCTCTCCTCCAAACAATCTCTTTCCTTTTCCTCCTCTCCCAACTCCCTTTTCATCAATAACCAAAACCCACTTCCCAATTTGCCCCAAATCTACCACACCGCTAGGGTTTTCACTAAACCTACAAAATACTCCTTCAATGTTAAAGATAAAGGGACCCACTTGGTCCGTTTTCACTTTCACGCGTTTAATTCCTCGAATATCGACCTGGGTCGCGCTCAATTTCACATCTTGGTTAATGGGTATGTTGTTTTGAGTAATTTCACTCGTTTTATTGCTGATAGTGAAAGAAACCCTAAGGTAGTTGAATATCTCATATGGGTCGATTCTGAAAAGGTTGTAATCGTGTTTGTGCCTAGTAAAGATTCGAAATTGGCGTTTGTGAATGCTATCGAGGTTATTTCTGCACCCAAAGACCTTGTTCCTGAAACAGCGCAGTATTTGAGCTCAGGGGATTTGAAGAGTTTTCATGGTTTAAACAAACAAGGTCTTGAAGTTGTATATAGGGTCACTGTGGGGGGTCCTAAAGTTACTCCTTTTAATGATTCCTTGTGGAGGACTTGGGTTCCTGATGATGAGTACTTGAAATCATTTGTTGGGTCTGAAAAGCTTTACTTTGGTGGTAGGATTAAGTATCATGGTGGAGGGTCTAGTCGTGAGGTAGGACCTGACAATGTTTACAATACTGCACGGTTGATTCGAAGTAAGAATGATTCTGTGCCTAATGTTAATATGACATGGGTGTTTCCGATTGCGGGTGGATATAAGTACCTTGTTAGGTTGCATTTCTGTGATATTGCTAGCATTTCGCTTGGTTTGCTATATTTCAATGTTTATGTGAATGGTTATTTGGCTTTTGAAGATTTTGACCTCTCTTCCATTTCGGATTCGCTGGCTTCTCCATTTTATGCTGACTTTGTTGTTGATGGAGGAAGTAGTTTAGGAGCTTTGAGTGTTAGTGTAGGTCCATCAAAGAGCAGTATTCCACATGTCATTGATGGAATGTTAAATGGAATTGAGGTTATGAAGTTGAACAATACACACAAGAGTCTTGATGGAGATGTTTGTGCTGATTTTGTTCTCAAGAGCCGGTCAAGGGGAAATACTGGTATTTTGCTTACTTTTGCAGCTGCTGTATGCATTGTATTGAGCTTATCCATAGTGATTCGTAGGAGGATTATTGAGTCAAGGGAATCTGTATCATGGTCAAGGTTGCCTATGAATTTATCTGAGGATAATGTTAAGAGTTAAGACCGGCAATATATAGTTTTATTGAAAGGAACAAGAGGATTGGAAATATTTAATCTGCAAGTAAATAAGTTGTTTATTGAATATCAGCAAATCTAGACATCTAGGTGGCTTTGACAAGACAACAGAAACATGAAGGAACATGCTGCAGTCTGCAGATCAAGCTATGAAGGATGCCAGAGTATGAAAGCTAGACTAATACCACTTTTTAGGGATTGTTGTAATATATCTAAGTTGTTTTACTTGTTTATATCATAATATTAAGGCACAACTTTTGCAATTACATTATTTTTGTTTTCAACCATTCATCGGTTTCTGTCTGTTTTTTAGTATTGTAGCTTTCATCATTGTAATTGTTTGAACTTTGAAAGTAATTATTGAGTGGTAAATATGAGTTTACTGGTGCCCCAAATTAAGAGTGTATTTGATAGTCAGAAAAAAACATTATAAGATAGCAAGGTGTATATGCTAATGCTGCTGATAGGTGGATCTAGGACTGGGTATGCTTGGCTTGGCTAGTTTTCATGCAAAATAATGAGATCTGTACTGAAAAGAAATAAGGACCAATATATATTATCAAAATATGTAATCAAAGAAGTAAAACAAACAGCTGCAACATTGTACATGAGAAAGCTGAAAATGATGAACACAAATAAATAAAAAGATTAAAATATTCCAAATCACTTTCCTCATCAGAGTAAGTTACCTTTGTTGATCTTGTTCAGTGTAGATTCAAAGACACTTTCAAGCTCCTTCAAGAAGTCCACAAACACATGTTTCTTTGTGCTGGTTGCCATCATTATCAATCAAACTTTGTCCCTCCATAATTGCAAAATTGATCTTTGTTTTGTCTGCAGTAGCCAGCAGGGAAATAACACTATTATACTTCATCACTTTACTCATGTTGCAAAGGTAATCATCCAAAGCATTCATTGCTCTAACTCTCTCGTAAAACTTCATATCTTCAGCCTATTCTCAGCTTTTTGGAGCATTCTTTCAATTTCTTCAGTTGATAGTCTTCTATTTTCATTTGTTATTGTAATCTCTTTCTTATTCCCTGTGGTTTCTTCCTCAGCAGTGACATTTAATATACCATCTACATCTATAGCAAATCATACTTTGACACCAAGGCCATGAGGACTCGAGGAGCACGAGGAAGTAAGAGATTTAACAAACCTAGCAAATTGTTCTCTCTGGCTCTTACTCTCTCGCCCTCATAAACATTAATCGAGATGCCAAATTGGGTATCCGCACTTGTCTTACATCTGCCTTCTGTCGTCTTGACATGAATGTTCTTAGGAATCACCACACTCGTGATATCTCCTTTTGTCAATATACCAAGTGACAGGGGAGTAATATCTTGCAAGACCACATTTGTAGCATTCTTAATGCCTTCATTCAACAAAGCAGCTTGAACAGCTGCACCATAAGCAACAGCCTCATCAGGTTGATGCTCGTGCCCAAATCCTTCCACATTGTTCTTCCTCTTCAACTCCTTCACAAAGTGGCTCACCATTCTATTGTCTAAGTTTTCTCCACCTAGGTGAGTATCACCGGCAGTGGCCTTTACTTCAAAGCTATCATCCTTTAGTGTAAGAAGTGACACATCAAAGTGCCACCACCAAGATCAAAGATGAATACATTTTGCTTTCCAACAAAATTAGCTCTCTTTTGAAGTCCATATGCAAGTGCAGCAGCTATTGGTTCATTGATTATCCGCGTTACATTGAGGCCAGCAATAAGGCTTTGGTGGCTTTTTGCTGAAAATTGTTAAAATAAACCGGCACAGTAATCACTGCATTCTTCACAGGTAATTCCAGAAACTTCTCTACAATCTCCTGCATCTTTGAGAGGATCATAGATGATATTTCCTCTGCAACAAAGCACTTTTCTTCATCCTTGTACAGTTGTACTTAACAAGGATCATGGGCTTGTCATTAATACCAGAAATGACCTTAAAAGGCCACAACTTTATATCATTTTGAATAGTTGAATCAAAATATTTCCTACCAATTAACCTCTTTGCATCTGCATAAATAAAAATGTTGGTGATGTATAACTTGTTCTTCTCTAATGAAAGCATAGCAGATAAATAGAAAACTATAAACAAAATTTATAAACCAAAGTAGTAACAGAAAAAAGATCAATTACCAAAGATAGTGTTGGTTGGGTTAGAGGCAGCCTGATTTTTAGCAGCATTGCCAAGCAACCTTTTTGAGTCACGGAAAGCAACAAAAGAAGGTGTGATTCTATTGCCTTGATCATTGTGGATCATCTCAGTTCGATTGTTATGCTCTTGCCAAACTGCTACGCATGAATAGGTCGTTCCAAGATCAATGGCAGGTCCATCATATTTTTTGGCCATTGTCTTTGTAGTGATGGAAAGCTGTTCTAGAGAGGATCTGAATTGCTTATAGAGAAAGAAAGGATTTGAATTCAGAGTTTGGAAGAGAAAGAGATACAACATTGATGTATATTTCAGGTTGGTTTTTATATATGTGGAATGTGAAAATTAAGGCTAAATTAGTCTTAGTCCCTTAACTTATTTTTTAGTTTCACTGTAGTCTCTTAATTATTTTTTGTTTAATTTTGGTTCATTAACTATATTTTCGTCAGTCAAGTTGCTCCTTTCCGATAATTTTTGACAAAAAACGTTAAGTTTTGTTATCTCTTTTATCTCACTTAACTTCAAACTCATAAACCAAGAAATTTATGAAATCCTTTATTCTAAAAACACAGTATAAGGGAAAGGTTTCAACCATGCATATGAATTACAGTACTGTTCAAAAGCCTGGTAAACTTTATAATTTGAATACATTACTGATTAGGTTTCTTTAATTTTAATTTTTAGTGTTCTTTTAAAAATAACTCATCTTGTTTTTCAGGACTACCGTTTGAACTGAAAAGGTCAATCAAGTGTAGGAGTTCTTGTTTTGCAGGATTTAGCTTGTGATTTTACTCATATTGTCTCAAAAATGTAAAATGTCAATGTTCCACTTCTGCATCTAGCTTATGTGTGCATTAATTATTTTCATCAAGTAGTGGTAACATGTTATTCAACAATAATAAGCAGCTCAGCTGATGAGATAACTAGTCTAATCAAAGAAAGCTCATCAAGTAGTCTAATCAAAGAAAAGTGTATAGAATTTAGAAAATAAAATCTGTCATTAAAGACAACAAAGACAAGAAAAAGGGTTCATTTCAAATTTACCTAAATATGATGGAATATTACGTGAGACAGAACTTATAAATCATTCAAACGGTCTAATAAATCAAGTTCAAATTTAAACCAAACTAAGTTGCTGGTTATCTTGAACTGAATCTAACCAGCTTTTTTAAACAATAGCCACTGAATCAAGTTTCAAACTTTCTAATATCTAAGATTCATTCTGCATCTGATACAGCTTCTTGTTGTTTGCTTGTGCAGCATCTTGCTGGTCAAATTGGTGACATCATACTACTGGCAGCTTCATGTTCATCAAGGAATGATGTTATTGTCAAGTACTAACTATATGATCTCCAAATATCTTCAACTCTCATTGAATTGACTCATAACTTTGTTCCAATCTACAATATCTTGCTTACATACCAAACGGCAACCACACCTCACTATTTGCAATGACTGACAGCAATAACATTTCAATACAAATTCAATGTCAGTCCAGTAATTGTCTTTGAGAATTTTGTCGTGAAATTGATTAATAGACAAGTAGAGAATATAAAGGTGAGGATACCATGGATCCATAGGAGGTAATGTCCTTGTGCTGACCAACTGCTTGCCATTATGTGCAAACAAATAACACTCAATCTCATGGTTGCACAGTTCAGGTGGGACAACATAACTCACTAATAGGAAACATAGAGAAAATCCTATCCATTCATCTAGAGGTAAATTATTAGGGACTTGTATTTTTGCCCATGAAACTGTTCTTTGAGGAACAAACCAAGATGGAATTTCTTCCCCAGGGATAAGCATGTCAAATCTTGCAGAGGGAAGACAGAGTCCCTGAAACACATAATTGTGAAGTTTAGTAAATTACAAGATGGGATATTCATGAAATTCTTATGTACTATGAGAGTCATAACGAATAATAGTACATTCATGCATTTCAATTTTTATTATAAAGTTAACATTGGATATGGCTCATAGTTTGCTGGTAAATGGGCAGGTCGCCCGAGCTGGCGAAGCCCTCCATGTACGGTTCAGGGGTAATTTTGTAAACTAGACCGTAGTATTTAAACACAAATTGTAATTTGTAACCTTATGTTTGAATAATAGAAAGGAACAACATTCACTCAGTAGTCAAAGACATAGGCAAAATTGGCCGAACTCTGTGATCAAACCTTGAGTGTTTTTGTTTGCATTATTGGCATTTGCTTCTTTTGAGCTGGGGTTGTTGTTCAAACGGTTAATCTTACAGCTCATATTCTATTTATATCATATGTTATTATGCATTGATTGGCTTAATGTATCACAGTCAAAGTACTTTCAAGAATTTTTAAACAGCTAGAGATAAATTAAGTATACATACCTTCATAAAGCTCTTTAAAAATTCGTCAGCAATAAACCGTTGTATAGGTGATGCAAGGAGACTACATAGCTCTGCTGGATTAAATTTGGTAGTTTCCATTGAATCACAATTGCTTGCATTCAACTGTATCATACTTGACGGAATCTCTGGCAACAATTCAAGCTTTTGGCACTTATTTAGAGTAAGAAATTTCAGCCTTGGAAGTTTAGAAATGCTGCTTGGTATGATAACAAAATTGTTACCAGTTAGATCCAAAGACGTCAACGACGATAAATGGCGAAAATATTCCGGAATTGATTCTTCAGAAAGATTACAGTAACTTAGATTTATACATCTCAAAGAAGGTAGATTCCAGACAGAAGTTGGAAATCTGAATCCAGTGGGAGCTGGTTGACCACCAAACATCCAATTGAAGGGAACAAACCAGTTCATTGACTTGTTCAATGGCCCTTTGGAACCAGCAAATGATAATACTTCAAGACTATCTAGATAAAAAAGGGAGGAAGGTAGTTCATCAATAGCAGTATCATTGGCATGGAGTTCCTTCAAACACTTGATTTCCTTTAAACCGTCCGGCAATCTACAGAGTTTCGAGCACCCGGAAATATTTAGAATTATAAGGGAATTCAGTCCATGAATGGTATCTGGAAGACAAAGAAGACTTTTGCAGTCCTTTAAGTTGAAATCAGTAAGTCCAACTAAGCATCCGAGTGATGAGGGTAGTTTTGTTATAGCTGTTCCTTGTAAAGCAAGCAATGATAGATTCTCCATGCTTTCTCCAAACTCTGGAAGGAATTTAAATTCATAGCAGCCAGAAAGATTTAGCTTCTTCAAGGAACTCATCTCCAACTTCCCTGGAAGAGATTTAAGACTTTTGCAGTCTTCTAAATTCATCAAAACAACTTTCTTATGATGTACAAGGGATGGATGAACCTCAGTTAGGCTTTCACAGCCTTTAAGAATCAATTTTTCAAGATTTGGAACACCAGAAAAATCAGGCAATCTCTTTAGGTTCTTGGAAAAAGCCAAATTCAAGTACTTGAGCTTTTCTATAAACTGCTCAAAATTGTAAAAAAAAATAAAAAAAATGAAGTTATTCAGCATCAATATTCATGGTGATGGAATTTAATAAAGGTTTTGATGAAAAGTCTTATTACCTTTATTCCTAGCCAAAGTTGTTGAATTTTGCTATGAGATAATTTAATGTCAACTACTTCATCAAGTTGAGTTGTTAGTGGCAGAGTTTTCAAAGGACATCCTCTCCAGTGAAGAACTTTTAATGAACAAGGAAGGCAACTGAGGCCAAGGGGAAGGTGCATCTCATTTAAACTTAGAAATTTTAACTGACTTGTCTTAAAGAATGCTTCAGTGCTCCAATGTGCTTCATATGGTTGAAGTAATTTCATACCTATGCTGTTAATTGCTTCAGTTCCCTATAAAACCATAATAACAAATACATAGTCTTATTGAATGAAGGAAAACACAAACTTAAGCAAACAAAATAGTTGCGTTGCATTGTTTGCACACAAATTTATTGATTTTAATTTGATACACTTAAAGATTTTTATTTATACAGCCAATCAATCATAAATTGTCATAATTAAAAATATTTACTTTACTCCTAACTATCTTAAAAGTCTTATATAAAATGATTTGTGATTAATTGGCAGCATAAAAGATATTTATACTGGCAGTACATATCAAATATCCAATGGTGTCAGAAAAATTAGAACCTACCTTGTTTCTTGTCAAGACATGATCAATGTCCTCTTTAGACCACAACCTGCTACGTCTACTAGGATCATTTGGAGATTCCTGAAATACAATATCCCTGCCCATTTCTTGAAGCAAATCATGCATTCCAAGTTTATTATTCACAGAATCTAGAGTTATCAAAGATCTTTCAATCAAAATTTCAATTCCAATTTGAGGGCAATAACCACAACTTTCTAATATATCCATTACTTCGTCCCTCTTCATTCCCTTGAAGTAAAAAGCAATATCTAGAAAAATATCCTTCTCCATGGTATCTAAACTCTCATAACTTATTTTCAGTTTATCTTGAATTCTTGGGTGTGGAATTTTTTTTAATTTTTTGATAGCACTATGCCAAACATCAACATTTCTTCCATAGAGATGTGAACCTAAAACCTCAAGTGCCAATGGAAGACCACTAGTATATTCCACCACTTCTTTGGATAAATCAAAATACCCTTCTTGTGGTTGATCTCTTTTAAAAGCATTCAAACAAAAGAGATGAAGGGCTTCATTTTGGAATAATATTCCAACCTCATAGATTTTATGTACTCCATGTGCTACTAACAAGTGTTTATCTCTAGTTGTGATTATTATTCTACTTCCTGGACCAAACCAATCTTGTTTCTCAGCCAAATTCTCTAACTGGTTTACTTCATTCACATCATCAAGAACAAGGAGAACCTTTTTTCTGCATAATGAGTTTTGTATTGTCCTTTTCCCATCATACAAATTATGAAAATCATTCCTACTTATACCAACATGAGAAAGAAGTTGTCTTTGTATTTGAACCAAACCATTTGTCTCAGATGTCTCTTTAACATTTGCAAGAAAGCAAGTGAGTTGAAATTCACCTTGGATTGCTTCATAGACAGCTCTAGCAATAGTTGTCTTGCCTATGCCACCCATACCCCATATGCCGATAAAGCGAACCCCGTTTAACCGCATACCTATGAGATTTCTCACTTTCTCTACCTTTGAAGAAATCCCAACAAGATTCTCTGTACAAGATGGCAATTTAGGAACCAACTTTCTATGTATGTGTTGAGCAATGCTTTCCACTAGTAATGCCTCATGTCTGTTCAGACAGATGGAAAGAAGAAGCCAATAAGCAAATTAAGCAACAAACTAAAAATACATGTTAAATGAAAATTTGGAAATAATTTTGTATGCTTAGCATGACCCTTCAGATTAAATATAAGGTAAAGCCAAGCACATGAGTGTGATTTTGAATTTTTGACAAACTTAGTGCAAATGAGTATGCTTGACATTTGATATTTGGCAGAACTGGTCAAGATAAGTAAAAAATTATAGATTCTGAACTTCTAATAATATACAAGAAGTAAGTCAAAACAAAATAATATACAAGAAGTAACCATATATTTGTGTGTGTGTGTGTAGAACCAACATAATTAAATATTATGTGAAAACTGAACTTTCTAATGTGTTTTGTTTCACTTTTGCATAAGGAAGAATTGATTCTAGAAGTGTAGAATTAATTTTGACATGTTTGGATGTCTTCGAGTTAAATTGATTTCACCTCCAAAACAAATTCTAACATTTAACTAGAATTTGGAGTTTTTGCTTTAGAATTGATTTTTAGCCTCAAATTCTAATTTTAAGCTAGAATTTGGAGTTTTTGTATATAGAACTAATTTTTAGCTTCAAATTTATTGTTCTACTCATTTTTATGTGAATGTATGCAATATATAAATCATTTTATATTCAACTCACTTTTAAATAGAATCAACTTTGAAAAATCAATTTTTACCATCGCATAATCGAACACACACTAAATGTTTAACTTAACTTCCCAAACTCTTTAATCAGATGAACCTCAGATTCAAATGAAGAGCTTAAAAACAAAGAATAAATCTATTAATGAGATAACAACTAACTTACTGATCCTTGGAATCCCATCCAGAGTAACTAGCAACTTGTGTCAATGCATCTCTCCACCTTTCAACTTTGTCACTGTGTTGACCAAATCTCTCCTGATGTTTCCTGAAAGCATCCTCATAGCTTCCTCTTTGATGCCTAACATCAGATGGATCCACACCATAGAAGACAGGAAAAACCTCTAGACCCTGCAGGTTGTTATTGCTGCACTCCATGATCATTTGAAGCTCATCCAAACACCAAGTTGAAGAAGCATAATCTTGTGAGAGAATAGTGATTGCAAACATAGAATCTTGAATTGCATTGATTAGCTTCTTTGAAATGACTTGTCCTCTTACAAGGTCTTTGTCGTCTCTGAAAGTTGTGATACCTTTTCTTTCAAGGGAAGCACATAAATGGTCAGTGAAACCTTTTCTTGTGTCTTCTCCTCTAAAACTCAAAAACACATGGTAGCTGCATAACCTTGTAGTTGAACTTGAATTGTAAGGAGAGGAAGAAGAAGAGGTTTCACCTAGAGTGAATGATTTCATCTTATATGCTAGTATGCTGGTTCGAATATGTAAATTTCACCACTAGACACTTCAAAAAAAAAAGGGGAAAAAAGTACTACTAGCTTATGTTGTGTTGTAACAAAAGCAGTGTTATGATGCAAGATTATGTGAAGTGAATACAAGATTTTCAAGAGTGCAAATGTTAATAAAATACTGTTGGCTTTGATGGAAAAGAAATTTGGAGGAAGGTGGTTTGGTAGTTCAAGTGTGAAAGAAGGGACTGTGAGGAGAAAGACGAAATATATTTAACATAGAATAAGAAAAACAAAGACCAGTTTACAATATATAAATGTTAGTTGAATATCAATTTAGGACAAAATATGTTTAAATTTGTGGTCGATGAAGTTTAGTAGTGAAAAATGGTGAATGAAAGTGAAAGCTTCTTCTTCTACGTCAACAAACTAGCTTCCCCTCTCTTTCCATGGTAAGACATATTATTGGAAAAGTAATAGTACTATATATCTGCCTTTGAATTTATGGCATAATGGTAGCTTTATTGTTATTTTTTGCCAATATCCACTACTCGGAAAGTCCTATTATTAAAGAATCTAAAGAGAAAACCAATTCTCACTTTCTTGGTTCTCACTCTTGCAATCTTCTTTAACTCAAAATAAAATAGCATCTACTTCCTATCACTTTTTAGCTTTTCAATCAATTTAGTCGTTGAATTAAAGATGTTATAAGGTTAATTTAATTTAATTTATAAAGTTTCAAACAAAACTACGCCATACAATATATTATTTAAAATATAAATACTAACTATTAGATATCACAAATATTCAAATTGTTTTGAAATTTGAAACGCATATTTGATCAATTACTATAAATTATACATAAAATTATTACTTAGTAAAAGAGTACAAATTTGATAATCAATAAATATGTAACATGTATGTTTTTTTTATGAGTTTTCCCTTTTTTTTATGAGTATATGTAACATGTTATATATACTTGTAATTTACATTTTAGAGAAGCAACTACATTTGTGTATCAAACATACTATTTCATATGGATTCCTCAAAAAAGAAAAGCACTTTCGAATGGAATTCATATGGATTTCATCACTTTGAAAATAAATCCTATAAATTGGTAATAGCATCTCATGATTTACAAAAATCCACGTAAACTTCATCCAATAAGATAGAGTCTTGTGTGTTGGAGAGTATATTGATTGCACTCCTTATGAAATGGTAGAGACATGAAACATAAGAGCTCTTTGGCATGCTCAAGGGAGGGGAAAAAAAAAGAACAAAGGCATGAAATCCAGTAATTTGAACTGATCAAAGAGCATATAACCAATATATACAAATGGATCTGTTCATGCTAGTACAAAAATCACATGTTACAAAATGTGGATTAAAAAAAGTAAAGAATAGTGAAATCCTTAGACATGCACAAGCCTCCCTATAGTTATTTCTAACCTCTATCTACAAGTACTATTCCGGATTCATTCGATTAGAACAACCACAAAAATGGTGTTACCAAGATCATCTTAATTTAACCAGCACATGAATGTTATTTTCCGGCTCACCATCGAATCCAAGGGCAAGGATCCATAGTCCTTTCGGTGTAACATGATTCGTCAAACTACGATGTGGGCTGAGATTAAAAGCCTCCCAAGCAAACTACTTTAGCAGGAACCAATGAGGATCACAGTACAGATGTGAAAGCGGTGTTCACTTTCATTTTTCTTCCTCGTTCACAACAGATGCAAGTTTATCTTCCAGGTCTTCCAATAAATCTTGATATTCAGTAAATGCTGGGTGTGACTGTGGTGCATAGAAAAACCAGCAGG
>NC_021162.2:61427551-61428938 GCF_000331145.2 Cicer arietinum | reverse complement strand
AGCAGGAATAACAAATTTGTTAGTTAAAGTATACATTCTGCAATTACTATCATTTACATCAAAGAAACTAAAATAGTTATACCTGCAGGGTGCTTCCGTAGGCTTTCCATAACCGAAAATCATGACGGAATAAGTCAAAAAGAACCTGTAAGATTATTAGTTTTAGTAAGTATTCTTTTAACTACAACGATAAATTTATAAGTTATAAAGACTTCTCTTTTGTTAGTGAAGAACCATAATTTTGTTTTAATTGAGAAACTTCCATAAGCTAAAAGCTAATTCAAACTGGATATTGGTATATTGATTAAATGGCATCTTCTCATTTAATACATCGTGACTCAGAATTAGATTTTCTCTCATTCTCTCCTTTCCAACTTTTCCCTATTCTAAACACACTACTATTGATGAAATCATGTCACCATAATTTCACATCTCAGCGTCAGTGTCTAGTACACAATGAACCTAAACATACCTCAGAACGTCTTAAGAGAGTAGCCAGGACAACTATCCATTCCTTAAACTTGACAGAGCACATATGAGCCAGGAGAAAGTCCGCATCCAATCGACTCTGCAATGTTTCCATTTGAAGCTGATAACAAAAACAGTGTTCATTAACAGAGAGAAGAAATAAAGCTAAAGAAAAGTATTATGATAAATCTACACAAGCTTCTTCCAAATGAACAAAGAGTGCATCATTGCAGTATTCAAGAATTGCTTCAGCAGTGAATAATCAGTTTTCCTCCATCTAAAATCTTAATAACAATTTATGGTGTATTTTGATTTAATGAGATTTTTTTCTTACAAAAAAGAATGTTTTTGAAAGGACATATTATTGGTAGGATAAACCATTTAGAGCATAACTGGTCGCATTTGCTAGGTTATACTGTTATAGCAGCATAGTTAACTGATAAACCCTTACCTAAATACCGGCACAAAAAAAGTGGGTAGTATCACCAAAGAGCATACAATTAAGACTTTAGAAAATAAAATAGTAAGGAAATTTACACATTTTAAGCATCATCTAACAACCCCTGCAGAGAGGTTGAGAAGAGAGAAAGCAATATTAACCAATGAAATTTAAAACCAATGAAATGCAGTAAAGGGAACGGTCAGAAAATAAGTTTTGTTTTCCAAATGTTAAAATCTTAAACCTTTTGGCTTATTAGTTCAAGCCCTGAAGCAAAATTCTCCAGCCGAGCACTCGCATATCTTTCGCGTTGTAGATATTCCTGTATTTGGTTATCATTGAACAATTTACACACTTTATACTAAAGGAGAATTATCTTAAGGCAATTGAAATGGAACAAGTCAATCAGCAAGATTTTCTTACCACTAAATCAAATTGAGTGATTTTTACAAATGCAACAAGCTTGGAGAGCTCTTTCCC
>NC_021162.2:61342481-61427522 GCF_000331145.2 Cicer arietinum | reverse complement strand
GCCATCAAGTAACTAGCATGGTTTTCTAAAATATTCTTAACTGAGGTGACATGAGGACTTTGCTCCTTGAATGAGGTGCTGCTCCAAAGAAAATTACTTGTTGGTATAATTGGTAACTTTGATGGTGGGACAAAAACAAGAAAATCACTGAAGTGTACACAAACCTTTTATCCAATGCTTGCTTTCGCTCAGTAGAACGAAAAAGAAAATAGCCTAAAAATCTGGGAGACAATTTATCCGAATCGGCTGATGCTTGGTCATATTCCCTACCAGATCTTAGCAAGAACCTCACCTGAGAACCCAAAACAAAATATTTATGTAAAAGGTCATGATCTCTTGTATTAAGATATATTAGTGGACCAGATAAAGTGAATAATCTGGTAGTGTTTCAAGACAATACCAGCTCTCCAGCAAGCTCATACAGAGATTCGTCAAGTGTTGCCTACATAAGTTTGATAATACACATCATTGATGTGACTTGAGCTTAAAATAAGGAAAATAAAATGATTGAAGCAGTGAAGCCCAAACCTGTAATAACCGTAAAGCACAGTACTGACTCACAGCAGGACCCTCGAGTTTAGCAATTACCTGTTACATTTGAGATGAAATGAACTTGATCAGTGAGTATATCCATATATAGATTCGCACCACTAGTTTGCATTCTGAATGATAATCTTTTTACTTTCTACAAATAAAGAAACCTATTCAGAAAGGCAAGTGATCCTTACAAGTATATAGCAAGCTGCGGTGCGGTACCATCTACGTTGAAAACATTCCTCAAACAGTCTACATAGAAGCCAAAAATTAATCATTCACAAATTCAAATTCAGGAATGCGAAAAACAATATAATTTGTATTAAGTGTTAGCAAGCCAAAAAGGCAACAAAACTCAGATGACTTTGCAGGGGGAAAACAGCATAGCAATCATGTTCACAATAAAAGTTAAAAAAAAATTTTAATTATATATATAAAAAAAATATAAAACTTTGTATGATTCTTTTCTTTGTTTCTTTAGGCAAAGTCTTAAAGCAGAACAACGAAAAAAATTGAAAAACAATAAAAATTCTCAATTATAATACATATCAAATTTGTCTTTTCGTCTTGTTTCACTAACATTTCGATTTGTCCATTCATGCTACCTAACATGCAAGAGCATGGACAATAAAATGAAGCATTTAATTGCACATAAGGTAGAAATTTAAAAATGAAATGTTACAACATTATTGTGATATTCTTGAAAAGCCACACAAAAATGGCATCTAGCACAAATGCCAGATGGTATTACGAAGTTCACCCATTATGGATTATTCCAAGTTAATAATAGCTCTCCAAATGCACGTCATGCCAACTATGTCAAAATTTGTGTTTTCATTATGTTCTACATGCTTCCATATTTTGAAATATTTGAGTACATTTCCAGTTCCAATATTAAGCATTGATGGTATCAAAATGAAAAGAATAAATGTTCGAAAGACATACTCTGTTGATCTTCCAGCAGCAGAGAACAAATCTGCCCAATGACGACCATCTGTTTTTCTTGCGACACTAACAACAACATCTAGGTACTCTGGAAAATTTCGGATAAGATCACAGGTCTTCTCCAAAAGAGTCTTTGCATGTTTTAGAACTGAGATCTGGTTCTTGTTTACATTTGGCCTGGAATAGTTGGCATGAAAATTAACCAATCAAGACAAAAATAAATTGGCAACTAAGTTTTGTAACAAGAAATTTCTACACTCATTCTCAAGCAAAGGAAAATAGCGAGAAACTATAGACAGCTACCCTTTCTACATTCATGTGAAACTAATAACGTTTCCAAATTGAAGTACCTGGATATATCTGCTTCAAATACTGTAAAAAGAAGCCACTCTAGACAATGTGAAAAATGAGGCTTTTCTGCCGATAGCTCTGCCAGCCTTAAAGCTTCCTCAATTTTGTCCCTCTGGCAGACACGTAAATAACAGGAAATAATCACACAGGGTATCCCATTTAGGGTTTAGGAAAGCTAAATTGAAAACACACATACAACATGGCACAAAGTATCCCGCAACTGTAACCCAACATTACCGTGCCCCCGGTCTCACTATGTATACAACATAACAAAAAAAATAAGAGAAGAGCATGTAGTCAAAGAATGAACAATTCTCATCGGAAATATAAAAGACGTTAATATGTTTCATCTGGTATGAGCACAAGGACTTTCATTTCACACATCCTCTGTAATAATGTTCAATTCTTCCTTATCAAAAACTTTGACGAATTCAATAAAAGATCACTCCTTATTCATTGTATGACAAAAAAAAAATCAACTACACTCATCAACTCCTCAAAGATCATCATAACAATGAAATATCATTCATTTATAGATACTTGTTATGTCAATGCACATGAATTTTCAAATTTCCCTAACCCTTGCAAGTTCAAGATACCTGACACTTCTTTCTATTGGTTTAATACATTTGGGACGAGTATGCTGCATATATGAAATCTATGGGACAGTATAGAGCATATATGCCACATGATAGGACACTAGATATTGGGCCTTGGCCCAATAGATAGGTTGATTAGAGAATAAGTTAGTTAGTATATTCACTGACTTTATAGAATTCTGTTACAGATTTCTATTATAAAAGAGAGGGAAGGGTAGTTAGAAAAGGGATTGAGAAAGATATTGTTAGGCAGTTAGGAGAGTCTCTCTCTAGATTAGGAGCAGATTATGCTCTGGTAGGAGTTCTTGGAACTCTGGTTGTTTTCTTTTTCTTGCTGATTTCACCATTGTAGAGCTTGCTGCTCATCACTTTCATTCACTAGAATTCCATTTTCATTCTGTAAATTCTGGTTTCTATCACCACACTGATAAGTTATCCTTTTTAAGCATTAAATGTAAAAGCAATCAAAAAGATCAACAATGTTTCAGAAATAAAATATGGATTAAGAATTCAAGCAATTCTAATGTAATACCTGAAGCAGATGGCGGAGCAGGCAGTGCAGTATAGTTTGTGCTTGAGGAGATGGCTCAAAACATGGGAATTCTGCACTTGAGGGAAATGACATTCTCTGGGAAACACCAACAACAACACCAGCATTTGGAAGAAGTCCCAGAGGGTATACTTCACGATCGAATTCCAGCTCTGGATCCAACTAAAAATCAATTAAGGATCAAATCAGTAAATTAACTAATTCCAGAATAAAGGAATGACTGAATTTATTGAAGTTGCTTCAAATAGCCTAAAATATTCTTTTTTTTTGACAACTTTCATATACCTAGCACTAGCAGATAAAAGTAAGATGATGCAATATGAAGCCAATCAACAATATAAGGACCTAAAGTTGCACGTGAATCTTTATAATAATATAAGCAAAAATGTGTTGAGGGAATGAATTACAAAATCTACTGTTCAGGATAGAAATTTTTTTAAAAATGAACTAGAAAATAAGTCGTGTTATGTCCAATAGCCTACAACATTAGGAAATAAATATCCAGACCTGCAAGAAATCCTCCTGCTTAAAAGAATTTGGACCTGGAGATGGATACCAAACCTGCAACAACGAACTTCGATGTAAAAACTATCAGAGATGTAAAAAGAAAATACACTGGAGGGTGGACCAGAAGTCATTTAACCTAATGAAATTTAAGGATGTACATACAGGGAATAAGAAATACATTAACAGCTAATTACCTGCATGCCCCGGTGACCATAATCTAACCACGAAACTTCCTCAATCAAATTTGTTTTATCTTCAGACTGGCCACAGGTGACCCAAAAAAGCTCAACTGAATCAGTAAGATTTCTTTCCCGCCCATCATCTAAATCAAGTAGAGAAAGCTCCCCATTTGACCTCAATATCAAACATCTAGAACAAATAATTTTCAAATCAATTTTCTTGAGGGTGAATTATTAATATGAAAAAAGGCTACAATAGCAGCAACAAAAGCAACCAAGTTTAGGCAAGCATATCAATTATTATCTCCACACAACAAACCCGGAACTCGGATGCAGTTCAACAAGATATATGATTTTAAATTAGCATGACATTAATAATGGATTCTGACTTTACAGATTGTGACGTTTTACCTTGGATCACTTCAATTAGAGAAGTAGCAGAATAAACTGGAGAAAGGGATTACATGTTGTTCAAAAAGAACATTACCTTGCTGGCTCTCCGGTTAATGAATCTGATGATGAAATATAATTTGTTGAAATAGGTTCTCTTGGGATTTGATCAGGGATAAATCGCATTGCTGCAGGATGGCTCTTGGCAGTCATAATTGAAAGTTCTCGTACTGCAGAAAGCTGTTTGTCATGTTATCACTTAAAAATGTATAACAAACAAGGTTTTATAGAAGAAATTTCGGGGGGGGAGCATATCGAATAAGAGTATCATTGAAAACAAAAGAGAGAGCAAAAGAATTTTATAAGTGTGCATTTACCTGTAAATCTGGATTTCCTGAAGGAGTTAGTTCACCAAATAACTTCACATGGAATATATGGACATCAAATGGTCTATACGTAACCAGTATATAATCTTGGTACACATCCATCACCATTGGTTTCGCAAGCAATGGTTTTCGACACAGCAATGAGCTTTGATCAAGGTGATATCTTGGGTAAAAGAGCAATTCATATCTGAGATAAATAAGGAGACCTAAGAGACCATTGGATGTAGAATAAAATGTTTCGTATGTTGCATAATGCTACAGTTAATGTAACAAAAACTATAGTTTTGTTGGGTTGAATCAGACCTAGACTTCAAAAACAAATTAAGTGGGGTAAAAAAACTGAACAGCTTTTAAATTCAGGCTTTTCCAGGCATGTACACAGTTAAACAGCAATTGGCTAAAAATATGTTTGATAAACACTGAAATTTGCAAGTACCAACCACATGAAATATGTAAGCAAATAAAAGTATCTCACGTGTTGGAAGAATCAATATAGTTGCAGACAACGACAATCTTTCCCAGCCATAGCAAGCCCTTACACTGAATCTTTTGTTCTTGGGTAACATCTCCAAATACTCTCCATCTTTTCAGCCGTATATCATACAATATCAAACCATGAAGACCAGCAACCGCTAAGTACATTCCATCCTGACTAGCTGCCACATGTTGAATAGGCCAGTTTTGAGAAATATAAGAAACCTGTGCAAAATTTTAAACTTTAGAAGTGATGTTCATCCATTTAAGATTACATGTTTCAAAGTTTGAAAATCAAACACATAACTGGAAGCTTAAGATGCAGCATTTTAAGCTCGTCAATTTCTTCTGACTGCACGATGAGCAACCGGTCTTCCCCATAAATCACTTGCCGGATGTATGCAGTGCCAGAAACACCTCTGCTGAGACAGCATTTTCCAAAAGAGAATGAAAGAATTCTCTCTGAAGATCTCTCCTCAATAGCATAAAGTCTATATCCATGTTCATCCCACTGCATTAGTGAGGTACCACCCATCAATGGCTCGTACTTACAATCATGGTTTGGCTTAGCAATTGGAGAAGATACAGAACTTAAACCTATTTGACGGATTGTCGACATCAGCCGACACCCAGAAACAGACCAAACTGTAAGCCCCCTTAACTTCCACCCAACTGCAAAAGCAGAATTGTCAGGTGTCCATGAAATGCAACTAACAGGGCCAGTGTCATCCATTGAATATCTGCAAAAAAATCATAGTAGCTTACTTCATGACATAGAACCAAAGTCCATCTACATAACATTGAACATAAGTCCCAGCATACTGATAAGATGGAGAAAATTATGACTACAGTCACTTCTGACACTGAAATTGCATGGATTCACTAGACAGAAGAGAAATGTAAATTTATTAGGATGGATGATGCGATGAAAGACTTAAAAAACAAAAAAAAAAATAAATATAAAGGAGACAACATTGAGAACTTGAGATTGAAGAACAGGTGACACAACATTAAGGCAAATATCGACACAATCTGCTGGAGAATTTCAGCATCGTGCTTGGAATAGTAAATCATAAAAATCTTCAATTTGTCACCAATTCCCTAGATGCATATTTATTAAAACTTACCCCCAGTCATACAAAGAAACCGTGCGTATAAGCAATGATGATTCTGCCAAATCATACAATTCCACTACTCCTCTTCTGGTACCAACAGCAAGAATTTCCTGGTCAAGAGCTACTGAAGCACATACAGCATCCCCACAAGCTAACCTCTTTTCTGCTTTAATACAGTCAACTTGCTTTAAACCTTTCTTACTAACGGAACATGAGACAATTTGCCCATCAGAATACAAGACAAATAGCAACCTCAATGAAAGGCAAAGTTCCAACTGTTTGATTTCAGAATTTCTTCCAATAAAGTGATTGGGCATAGGAATCTTCGGAAGGCCTTTAGGAGAAAGACCATTCTCTAAAGAATTTGGTAATTGAGAATCGTCAAAGCTAGCAGGAGGATATGGATCAAATTCAAAAGCTCCATAGAACTGTGTAGGAGATCATAAAATGATAGTAATATTGTTATACATCAAAACAAAAAAGAATGATTTAAATCGCAGTTGAATATTCTGTATATCAGTGACCAATTGACCGCATAATATAATAAGTTAAATTAGGATGAAATGTCCAAAACTGTTAATTGTTCTATGTTTAAATTACCTCCCCCTTCCAAGACATACTGTACAAAGTTCCATCAGAAAGTCCAAGCAGCATATGTTTGTTATCACTAACAATATTACTCCTGGCAAAACAGTTATGTAAAGAGTAGTGTCACGATCAGACAGAAAATGGCTTCAACTTTTGACTAATATACACAGAGTGAAGCACAAAAATTTGATACTTTTCACGAAGTATTGAGGAATTATGGTATGATGAATTCAACATATCATATTCATATCACTTTTGATAATGCCAATGGGTTAAAAGAAATGATGTTGAGACTCAATTGTCATAATAATAACTAATGTCCCATATTATGATAAATGCCTACAATACATTGTAAAACCTTGGCACATAACCAAATGGATGCAGAATTCTTTTAAGGAACATAATCTTTGGAGCTTAGATAATATTTCTTCGACTTTTGATTTATAAAATAGCAAACTCTTCTACTTATCTTTGCATTTCCTACTCATCAGCAATCTTGGAAGTAAGTAGCACGGTGGAACCAAATTTTATGAAAATATTTAAGAGTTATAAAATAAGTTGTGTTTTACAGTTTAAGTTTTAGGGTAGTTGATTCATAACATTTTATCAAAGTTCAAGCCTTTCCACCCACAGTCCTATAATTAGTTGCATTTCAGTGCGCAAGGTAGGCAGGTCTATGCATTGTCCACGCTTTGAGCTCGGAAGACTTTTGTGTGAGGAACATATGTTGCAGATATATAACATAAAAACATTCATGTATCTTTATCTAAAGCTAGAATGGTTGATTCATGACAGTAACCAAGAGATCTATATATCTTTCATCAAATGGAGAATGTATTTATCTCGTGTATACCATACTTACAATAGTAGTTTATCTCGTGTATACCATACTTACAATAGAGATCTATATATCTTTCATCAAATGGAGAATGTATTTATCTCGTGTATACCATACTTAAAATTGTATTCCACTATAGAACTTCGATTCACATCCACTATCCCTACCAATAGTAGTTTTGTTAGATTGCACTAATTCGCATAGACGAAGGAAGTTATAAAACCAATAATAGAAGGAAACCTACACTGACAAATCCTTTACTGCAAAAGGAACTTGCTCTGTGAGAAGAAGAGATATAGTGGCTAGGCACAAATTAGAAGGTTGTTTCCCACCAATGTGTATTTTTTTATCCAAGAATTGGACCTTGAAAATGTGAAGATAGAAAGAAGATGTCTGCAAATAGAAAATACAGATGAATTAGGAATATGAAACAAGATACTTAAAACACAGCATTAACTTCAAGAAATGTGTTAATTGAAGCATGAACAAAATAAAGGCCCGAAATGAAATTGAAGGTAGAATAGAATATCTTATAAATAGTATGATATAAACAGAATAAACAAATATTGGGGTAAAGCTAAAAAATATTGAAGTAACAAGTTTCAACAGTCCTGAATGTGCACACAAGAAAGCTAATTTGAATCAAAAAAATATCTAAATATAATTTGAATGGGGTATGGTACATCTTTTATTTGAGAACATAGATCACTGACAATCACACAATTTGAGTGCTAGCTTGCAAACATGAGTGATATAGCATTTCATTTGCAGCTTCCAATGATCATAACTGACATTCCATTTTTTTTTTACACCAAAAAGCAGGCAATCATACATGCGTACAAATTCACAAGCATATTAAAGATGTTACGGAAAGAGTTGGAAATTGGAATACATAGAAGTTGGTTTTCTTTTCCATATGATAAACCACATTGTTAATCAAACATCAGCACACTTACAAGAATAGCAATTAATTTTGTATCAGGACTCCACACAGCCTGCAAGTTTTCTCCTTCTCTCTGCAACGAAACTGAATCTCTCTTGTACTTCCCCAATCTCACTCTATGCTGAATGAACCAACAGAAAAATAAAAAAAACACTGTTAAGCCCAAACCATAGCCACATTACATCAATTCACCCCCATGAAACGCACTTCAACATTTTCCCCAAAAATCTTAAATAAATAAATAATAAAAACCCATTACAAACAAATTCAATTCCAAACTCCAAAATCCCACATTACAGAAACTCTACTCATCAAAATCAAGTTCATATATTTTCCAAAATAATTAATATGCATTTATATATACACAAAATTCCCTATGCCCACATCATATTAACTCACCTAAATGAAAACCCATTTCAAAATTGTCCTAAAAACATAAATTTAAATACAAAATTGAAAAAAAGAACGGATCCAATTCAAGTACCTGTGAAGAGCTCCATAGTTCAAAGTGAGTGGGAGAAACAACAAGAAACAAACGATTGATGAGTTTGAAATAAACAATATTTTGTGCAGAAGGACACAATCCCTGCTCCAAAGGGATGACCTGAGGCCATCCATATGTCATATACATCTTCTTCGTCTTCTTCTTTTTCTTCTCAGATTCGTTTGAGATTATTACTGTAATTGATCATAGATCTAAAATCTGCAGGAGAATTCGAGAGATTGATGGAAATGTTTGTTTGAGGTTTGATCTGCGATTTGGATTTGGATTTGGAATTGGGAATTGGAAATTGGGAAGAACCAAGTTCAACTAGTCTACAAGGCCCCAACCCAACAACATCAACACTGGAAATTAAAACAAATTTTTCGTTTATCAAATAAATTAATTATTTTTTATGTATAATTAATTTTATTATGACAACTGTGAAAATAAATCGATGGTGCAAAATCTTTTTCTTAAAACACAATATGGATGTGTTACATTGAATATAAGTTTTGAATTTTTTTAGGATTGATTTATTTTTACTATTGATAAAACGAATGTAAGAAACATTCAATTATTAAAAACATTTTTAAAATTTTCCATATGAATATTGTAATGTACTAATAAAATATTTTTTTTATAATATAGCAATTGACGAAACTCACATATTTATAAATTTTTAATTTAAAATATATTGATATTATAAAGAAATAAATATGTTGTATGATATTAGAAGTTAATACTATTTTAGATAATAAATTGTCGCATCAAATTAATTCAGTTTGAACAAAATGTATAAAATAAAAATGAGAAATATTTATAAAAATCAATACATAGATATTGAACCGCTTTAAATTTTTGTTTTGTCAACTTTTATATTAATTCACCAACTCACACTAAATTTATAATATAAGAAAATGGTGTTTTATGTTTTTTAAGGTTTAAATATGTGTTTCTTCCATTAAATATATTATTTAAATATATTATTTTTTATTTTAATATTTCAAAAAAAATTATTTGAATTTAGTATATAACCGTCGTAGTATGTGACACTATAAATACACATTAACTAATCATCTTTTAAGATATATTAAAAATTAAAATATTTTATATCATTATTAATAAATTTATTTATTTATTATTCAATAATTAATGTTATTTTATAAATAAATAAATAGAAACTAAATGAGGAGTTAAAGCGTTTTTAGAACTTTTCTCTTCTTGACTTTATCCATTAAAATCTATCTATTTTCATTCTCTTACCACGTAAATGTGGTAGAAGGTGAACGCGAATTATACTGCTGAAGTGAGGGGCAGAACAAAGTTTTTAAGTCACATATGTAGAGGGTTGGTACTAAGAGCATCATTTATCTATCAAGAATTCTTGTAAGACTTCAACTATAAGATATATTTTTTAAGTCAATTGTGTCTTTGACAAGGAAATGAAAGTAGAGAAACTCTAATGGATAAAGTCAAAATGATAAGAGTTTCTATGGTTTAATCACATAAAAAAATACGAGTTTTTCAAAACTCTTTAAATGTCTCATTTTATATCTATTTATATTTTTTTTTATACAAAAACAATAATTATTAAATAAATTTATTAATTAATAATATAAAATATTTTAATTTTTAATATATCATAAAAAATAATGTATTGATGTGCTTTTATAGAACCACGTGTCACGTCTATTTGTCACCGCTCATTTATAACTTTACAAACACTAAATTCAAACAAAAAAAACTTGCAGGACTAAAATCAAAAAGTTATACTTACAAGGACCAAAGTCATATTTACACATTTTTTTAATCATGTTGTTACATTTTTAAAGATAATTAATTAATATAATTTAGTTTTAGATGCAACTAGAAATATAATTGTAATAAAAATTTATTATAATTTTTAAATTAAAGGATAATGTAGGAATTATATCATTTAATAGGGTAAAGTTTTTTTAGGTATTAATAAGGTAAAGTTAATTAAGATTTTGTTTTTTACGAAATATTGTATTTTATACCATTAAAATTACTAATGTTGTTGTTTAGATTGAAAGATTGAATGAAGTACATATTGATGGTTTGTGTATACAACGTAAGCTATTGTGAAACATATTATGTAATTCAAAATCAATCACTTAGTAATTGAAACAAACAATTATATATATTTTTTTATTTCACATTATATTAATATTAATAGTATTATTTTAAAAAATAAATTTTATCTGTATATTTTTTAAATCATCTTTTCTCATTTTAGCTTATTTTCTCATTTTAGCTTATTAATTATTTTGATAGTCTAAAAAATCTCTAGTGTTTAAAAAAAGATATTATTTTAGATTTTTAAAAATAAGTTTTCTTAAAATTTTAAAATTGTCAACTCAATTGAACCAAACCAAATCAAATCAACTCATTCTTCATCACTTAATTCAAATTTTATGAGAATATATTGCATAGACCAAACAAAACCGAATTAATTAATTTTTATTACTACAAATTCTTTTTTCTTTTTTTAAAATTGAACTACACCAAATATTTTCTTCTCTACATCTAAGATGCTCGTAATCTTTTTTTAAGAAAATTTATTTTCTTACCATACAATGTTATTTATATTGGCCAATTCATATGTGTATTTTATCAAAAAATATACCTCTAAATTATTCAATTTGAAATTGTATTTTGGAGGTTAATGAGAACATAAGAGATAAAAGAAGAAGCTACAAAAACAAATATCCATAATCTTTTATCCAATTAGGTCTCATGCAACTAGAAATATAATTGTAATAAAAATTTATTATAATTTTTAAATTAAAGGATAATGTAGGAATTATATCATTTAATAGGGTAAAGTTTTTTTAGGTATTAATAAGGTAAAGTTAATTAAGATTTTGTTTTTTACGAAATATTGTATTTTATACCATTAAAATTACTAATGTTGTTGTTTAGATTGAAAGATTGAATGAAGTACATATTGATGGTTTGTGTATACAACGTAAGCTATTGTGAAACATATTATGTAATTCAAAATCAATCACTTAGTAATTGAAACAAACAATTATATATATTTTTTTATTTCACATTATATTAATATTAATAGTATTATTTTAAAAAATAAATTTTATCTGTATATTTTTTAAATCATCTTTTCTCATTTTAGCTTATTTTCTCATTTTAGCTTATTAATTATTTTGATAGTCTAAAAAATCTCTAGTGTTTAAAAAAAGATATTATTTTAGATTTTTAAAAATAAGTTTTCTTAAAATTTTAAAATTGTCAACTCAATTGAACCAAACCAAATCAAATCAACTCATTCTTCATCACTTAATTCAAATTTTATGAGAATATATTGCATAGACCAAACAAAACCGAATTAATTAATTTTTATTACTACAAATTCTTTTTTCTTTTTTTAAAATTGAACTACACCAAATATTTTCTTCTCTACATCTAAGATGCTCGTAATCTTTTTTTAAGAAAATTTATTTTCTTACCATACAATGTTATTTATATTGGCCAATTCATATGTGTATTTTATCAAAAAATATACCTCTAAATTATTCAATTTGAAATTGTATTTTGGAGGTTAATGAGAACATAAGAGATAAAAGAAGAAGCTACAAAAACAAATATCCATAATCTTTTATCCAATTAGGTCTCATCTTGTTTTATTTGGCCCGTGTCTTAGTTAGTTAAATTGGATTTTGTACCTCCATAGTTAAATTGTTTCCCTAAAAATTCAGGTACACAAATTAACACTATCGAAAATTGTATTTTCAAAATTTTCGATAGTGTAATTTGTGTTTTGGAAATTTCAAGACACAATTTCTAGCAGTATAAATTGTGTACCGGAAATTTCACCAACAAAATTTCCAGTACACTATTTATACTACCATAAATTTTATGCCTTGAAATTTTTGAGAGTTAATTTTCTTCTACCGGAATTTCCAAAATTTGAAATTTAGGATACGTAATTTTTTTTTATTATGGATTTATTTAAAACTTTTTTTTGTAGGAATGGAAAACACATTATTATATATATTTGACTGAAGCATTCACAGCTGATCAAATTTTTGAGTCACAAGAAGCTGTCATATCATGGGCGAGAGAGATTGAGCGACAAAATTGAGTAGATGTTATCATTACTTGATTTGACATAGAGACCAGAAAGAGATGAAGAAAGTCAAAATTAATTTTCGGTAGTGATGAGATAGAAAATATAAGTCAAGTAAAAGTAACTCATGGACTTCAACTAAAATGTGTGGTTGTCTGTTTAAACTTAGATCGAGGCTATTGAAGAATAGTGAGGGATATATTATTAGTTTAATGTGTAGACTTCACAACCATGAGTTTGTGGCTACTTTTGAGAATAATGCATTTGTGGGACGCTCAAAAAAGAAGATAATAAACATGTTGACGAGCTGATAAAGTATCACATTGCACCGAGACACATTTTGTCATGTTTGAAAGATCGGTATAAGGAGAACATGACTAATATTACTCAAATTTATAAGCGACGAACCACATAAAGAAAGAATTTGAAAGGACTCAGAACTGATATGCAATATATGTTGAAGTTACTTGAAGCTGAGAAGTATCCTTGTTGGAGTTGGACTCGTGAAGACTCCAACGTTGTGAGAGATATATTTTGAACGCACCCAAAGTCCACAAAAACAATTAAAAGAATAATAAATGGTTGAGGTGAAATGGGTGTTAGGGTTAGGGTGATATGTTTTATGGTTTAGGGTGATAGGGTTTAAGGTGTTAGGATTTAGGGGGTTATGGTTTAAGATTTTAGGGTTGGGGGGTTATGCTTTAGGGTGTAGGGTTTGGAGAAGGGTTTAGGGTGTTAGGTTTCAGGGTTTAGGGTTTAAGTTTTAGGGTGTTAGGGTTTAGAATTTAGGATTTCTGGTTTAGGGTTAGGGTGTTAGGTTTTATTGTTTAGGAGGTAAGAATAACAATGTCAACAACATTTTTCATCAAAGTGATTACATAGGTGACTTAGTTAGCGAACTTTGTGATGGTAAAAAAATCAATTGAAAGTGGAGGATGTGTGCTCTATTGGAAAACTACCTTATTTTAAAGCATCGCGCACGCCCAATTATCACATGAGGTTTATGAGTGTATCTCTTGAGGTTTATATATATAGTGCTCATTTCTGCTTTACTGCCATAATGGAACTTTTAATTAAATTATTTAAATAAATATTTCTTAGATTAAATTATCACAATCCAATTTAATTGTTTTATTGTTTAACCCTTTAAGCTCACACTTTTTTTGAAATAAAAGAGTGGGAGTGAATGGGTAAAAAACAGGGCACAAGTATGAAGAAAGGTGCAAAGAAAAAAACTACAAAATTAAAGAATAGCACAAAGGAGAAGAGTGGCGAAGAAGTGAAGTATGTGAACAAGTAAATATTGAGAAGCAAAGCATTTTTTGTAGGAGCACACAACATCAGAAGAGGTGGTAATAAAATTTTCAATGCAAAAAGACCAAAACAATTAATATAATAACAAATGGTTGAGGCGAAATGGGTGTTAGGGTTAGGATGATATGGTGTTATGATTTAGCGTGATAGGTTTTAGGGTGTTGGGTTTAGGAGGTTAAGGTTTAGGGTGTAACGACTTAGGTGTTAGGGTGTTAGGATTTAGGGTGTACGGTTTAGGGTGTTAGGGTTTAGCGTGGTAGGGTTTGGGTGATAGGGTGTTAGGGCTTAAGGGGTTAGGGTTTAGGGTGTTTGGTTTTATGGGTTAGAATTTAGGGTTTTAAGGTCGAGTTGTTAAGGTGTTAGGGTTTAGGGTGTTAGTGTTTAGGATGTTATGGTGTAGGATTCAAAAAGCAGGATTTAGGGTTAGGGTTTAAAGTTTAGGGTTAGGGTTTAGGGTTTAGGGTTTACAATTAAGGTTAAGGTTTAGGTTGTTATGGTTTAAGGTGTTAAGGTTTTAGGTTTAGGGTTTAGGATTTTGGATTTAGGGTGTTAAGGTTAGGTTTTATGGTTGAGTTGTTAGGGTGTTATGGTTGAGGTGTTAGAGTTTAGGTTCTTAGGGTTTAAGGGGTTAGGGTGTTAGGGTTTAGGTTTTAGGGCTAGGGTATATGGTTAATGGTTTTAGGATTTAGGGTTAAGGTTAGGGTGGTAGGGTTTAGTGTTCAAGAGATAGACACATAAACCTCATGTGAAAATTTTACGTGTGTGATGCTTTAAAATAGTGTTTAAGGTGTTAGGCTTTAAGGTGTTAGGGTGTACAGTTTAGGGTGTTAGGGTTTTTTGTTTTAAGGTTTAAGGTGGTAGGGTTAGGGTGATAGGGTGTTATGGTTAAGGGTGTCAGAGTTTAAAAAACCAAAACAATTAAAAATAATAAGAAATGGTTAAGGCAAAATAAGTGTTAAGGTTAGGATGCTATGGTATTATGGTTTAGGGTATTGGGGTTTAGGAAGCAAGGTTTAGGATGTAACGGTTTAGGTGTTAGGGTGTTAGGGTTTATTGTTTTAGGGTTTAGGATATAAGGTGGTAGGATTATGGTGATAGGGTGTTGTGGTTTAGGGTGTTAGGGTTTAACAGGTTAGGATTTAAGGTGTTAGGGTTTTGTTTTGGTGGGTTAGAATTTAGGGTTTAGGTGTTAGGGTGCTAGAGTTTAGGATTTAGGGTGATATGGTGTTATGGTTTAGGGTGTTATGGTTTTGTTTTTGTGGGGTTAGGATTTAGGGTTGAGGTGTTAGGGTTTAGGGTGTTCAAGTGCTAGGGTTTAGGGAGTTATGGTTACGATTTAGAATTTAAGGGTTTTGGGGTTTAGGGTGTTAGATTTTGTGGGAATAGGGTTTACAGTTGAGGTGTTAGGATTTATGTGTTAGGGTGTTAGGATTTAGGGTGTTAGGGTTTAGGTTTAGTAGGGTTAGATTTATAGGGTGTTATGGTTTAGGGCGATAGGGTTTTGTGTGTTAGGGTTTAAGGGGTTAGGGTGTTAGGTTTTAGGTTTTCAATGGGGGAGGTAGGATTTAGGGTTTTAGGGTTGAAGTGTTAGGATTTAGGATTTAGATTTTAGGGTGTTATGGTATAAGATTTAGGGTTATGGTTTAGGGTTTTGGGGTTTATGATTTAGGGTGTTATGGTGTTAAGGGGTTAGGGTATTAGGGTGTAGGATTAAGGTTTAGGGTGTTTGGGTTTCATGGTTTTGTGTTTAGTATTTTGGGTTTTGTGTTTAGGGTGTTAAGATTTGGTTTTAGGGTTGAGGTGTTAGGGTGTTAGGGTTGAATGTTAGGGTTGAATGTTAGGGTTTAGGTTGTTAAGGTTTAGATGGTTAAGGTGTTAGGGTTTGGAGTTTATGGCTTAGGTGGTTAGGGTTTGGAGTTTAAGGTTAAGGTTCAGGGTTAATGGTTAGGGTATTGGGTTTAGGGTTTAAGAGTTTAAGATTTAGGATTTTGAGTTAGGATAAGGTCTAAGGTTTAGCATTCAAGAGATATACACATAAATCTCTTGTGAAAATTTTGTGTGTGTGATCCTTTAAAATAAGGTTTTGGGTGGTAGGGTTAGGGTGATAGGGTGTTATTGTTTAGGGTGATATGATTTAAGGTGTTTGGGTTTAAGCAGTTAGGGTTTTGAGGGGTTATGATTTAGGGTTTTAAGGTTGATATTTTAGGGAGTTATGATTTAGGGTTTAAGGGTGTTATGGCGTTAGGGTTTAGGATCTTAGTGTGTAGTATTTAGGGTTTAAAGTTTAAGGTTATGGTTCAGGGTTGAGGGTTAGGGTCTAGGGTTTAGGGTTTTATGGTTAGAATTAGGGTTTAAAGTTAGAATAGGGTTTAGAGTTTAGTGTTCAAGGGATACATACAAAACCATATGTGAAAGTTTTGGGTGTGTGATGCTTTAAAACAGGGTTTAGGGTGTTAGATTTTAGTGGGTTTAGGCTTTATGATTTAGGATTTAAGATTAAGGGTTTAGGGTTGTAGGGTTAGGTTGATAGGATTTAGGGTGTTTGGGTTTAAGGGGTTAAGGGTTAGGGTGTTAGGTTTTAGGTTTTCGGGGGGTTAATATTTCGGGTTATAAGGTTGATATGTTAGGGTATTAGGATTTAAGGTTTTAGGGTGTTATGGTTTAGGATGTTAGTGTGCATTATTTAGGGTTTAGGGTTAAACTTTTGGGTATTAGGGTTTACGATTAGGGTTTTGGGCTAGGGTGTTAAGTTGTTAAGGTGTTAGGGTGTTATGGTCAGGTTTAGGGTTAGTGCTTTTGGTTTGATGGTGTTAGGGTTTAAGGTTTATGGTTTCGTGGTTTTGGTGTTAGGGTTTTATGGTGTTAGGATTTATGAGGGTTAGGGGTTTAGGGTGTTTGGGTTTCGTGGTTTTGTGTTTAGGATTTTGGGTTTTGTGTTTAGGATTTTGGGTTTTGTGTTTAGGGTGTTAAGGTTAGGTTTTAGGTTGTTAAGGTTTAAATGGTTAGGGTGTTAGGGTTTGGAGTTAATGGCTTAGGTGGTTAGGGTTTGGAGTTTAGGGTTTAAGGTTATGGTTAAGGGTTAGGGTATTGGGTTTAGGGTTTTAGGGTTTAGAGTTAGGATAAGGTCTAAGGTTTAGCATTCAAGAGATATACACATAAACCTCTTGTGAAACTTTTGCGTTTGTGATCCTTAAAAGAAGGTTTTGGATGGTAGGGTTAGGGTGATAGGGTGTTATTGTTTAGGGTGATAACATTTAAGGTGTTTGGGTTTAAGCGGTTAGGGTTTTGAGGGGTTAAGATTTAGGGTTTTAAGGTTGATATGTTAAGGAGTTAAGATTTAGGGTGTTATGGTGTTAGGGTTTAGGATGTTAGTGTGTAGTATTTAGGGTTTAAGGTTATCGTTCAGGGTTGAGGGTTAGAGCCTAGGGTTTAGGGTTTTATGGTTAGAATTAGGGTTTAAAGTTAGGATATGGTTTAGGGTTTAGGATTTAGGGTTAGAGTTACAGTTTAGAGTTAGGATAAGGTTTAAGGTTTAACATTTAAGAAATACACACATAAACCTCGGGTGAAAATTTTGTTAAGATTTAGGGTTTCGGGTTTCAAATTTCATGGTTTTGGTGTTAAGGTGTTAGGGTTTAGTGGGTTAGGATTTAGGTTTAGGGTGTTTGGGTTTTGTGGTTTTGTGTTTAGGATTTTTGGGTTTTGTGTTTAAGGTGTTAAGGTTAGATTTTAGGGTTGAGGTGTTAGGGTGTCAAGGTTAAAGTGTTAGGGTTTAGGTTGTTAAGGTTTAGATAATGGTTAAGGTGTTAAGCTTTGTAGTTTAGGGTTTAAGGTTATGGTTCAAGGTTAGGGTATGGGGTTTATGGTGTAGGATTTAGGGTTTAGGGTTTGGGATAGGATTTAGGGTTTAGGATGAGGGTTTAGGTATAGGTTAGGGTTTAGATTTTGGGGTTTAGGGTTAGTGTTCAGGGTTTAGAGTGAGTATTTAGGGTTAGGGTTTATAATTTTGGGTTTAAGGTTCGGGTTAGGGTTTAGGTTTTTGGGTTTAAGGTTCGGGGTTAGGGTTTAGGTTTTTGTTTAGGGTTAGGGTTATGATTAGGGTTAGGGTTTAGGTTAATGTTTAGGATTAGGGTTTAGGGTTAGGGGTTAGGGTTTAAGGGTTAGGGTTTAGGGTTTATGGTTAGGGTTTAGGGTTAGGGTTTAGGGTTTAGGGTTAGGGTTAGGGTTTAGGGTTTAGGGAGTTAGGGTTTAGGGTTAGGGTTAGAGTTAGGGTTTAGGGTTAGGGTTAGGGTTAGGGTTTAGGTTTAGGGTTAGGGTTAGGGTTTAGGTTTAGGGTTAGGGTTAGGGTTTAGGGTTTAGGGTTAGGGTTAGGGTTAGGGTTATGATTAGGGTTTAGGGTTAGGGTTAAGGTTAGGGTTTAGGGTTAGGATTAGGGTTTAGGGTTAGGGTTTAGGGTTTAGGGTTAGGGTTAGGGTTAAGGTTAGGGTTTAGGGTTTAGGGTTAGGGTTAGGGTTTAGGGTTAGGGTTAGGGTTGGGGTTAGGGTTGGGGTTCTTATTGAAAATATTCTCTTAAAAACTTAAGAAAATAACTCAAGATTAATCTTGGTTGTGAAAACAGAAAACGGAGAGTGATTTGTTAGTTAAAATCAACAATTTAATTGATATATTTAACTAGATAATCATACAAATTGAAAGTAAATAGATGAGGGAAGAGACACTACAAAAGGATATATTCTAGTTCATCAACTCAGGTTATGTTCAGTTCTCACAACTGTGATATTTTCATTAAGTACTAAAACGGAGAACAATTTTGGTTTGACACACCATATTTTAGATCAACCTTGATCTGTTACAAAATCAAATCATTTCCACCCAGAAAGAAGTTCAATTAAATCACCTATCAATCTTTAGATATGATTTTACAATTCACCTTTTAATCATAAAAGGATTTCCTACAAGCTTACTTAAAACTATACTTCACACTATAGCCTATAGCCTTGAGTTTACAATGATATGATTTAAAATGTTTTGTCATAATTTGAGAAGGCTCAACAGTTGTTTGTGTTCTGGTTCTTTGACACAGAAATACACGAAAATGATTCTAGAAATAGAATAGAAAAAATCAGAACTGATTCAATGTATGTGAGTGAGAGAAATTCAAGTATGATTGTAAGTAAGTAATGGATTTTCGTAGCACTTGAAGTTCTACGTTTTCCTTTAGCATTGGTCTTCCTTTTATAGGTTTTTAGGACGTTTAATGATGGACAAAAAGAGTTGTTGGTAATGTTTTGTCAGTTTTGACCAAAAATCAATTTATATAATTAAAAATATTTCAGTCTTTGAACATTTATTAGTTTTGTTTGATTGGACTGATTTCTTCGTTCTTGATAAGATTTTTCTTGTGTTTAATGATCTTTTATACTTCAAATATATTTGTTGATGCCATTGATTTGATCTGGAATTCTGATTCTGTCAAAACAGCTTGGAGAATGATGATGAACTGCTGCAAAATGTTTATTGAAAATTCTGGAGATGGATGATCAATCTCGAGATGGATGATCAATCTGGAGACTTAGTATTGAACATCCTGGAGATTGATAATCAATCTGAAGGTTTAGTTTTTTATAATTCTGGATGTTTTCCTAATCAATCTGGACATTTTGTATATCTCAAGATCGTTCAACATTTTTTAGCAGTCAAGCTAGAGAATGTTCAGACTTGTTTGAACTTGCTTGATTCATGACATTTACTCTTTATGATTTGACTTGTTTCTTTGATTATATTTCTGGTTAGGAAAATTCAGAAGAAAAAAAATTACTTTTTTAGAAATTTTGGAATGTGAAAATATGATCAAAATATTCGAATTTGTTTTAGTTTTTATTATTCACTTAAGGATATTTTAATAAATTAAGAGATA
Source organism: Cicer arietinum (assembly GCF_000331145.2). Lineage (NCBI taxonomy): Eukaryota > Viridiplantae > Streptophyta > Magnoliopsida > Fabales > Fabaceae > Cicer > Cicer arietinum. The sequence continues at coordinate 61,407,300 of NC_021162.2, read as the reverse complement.
AAAATTACAAACCAAGAGTACAAATTCAATTGTGGGGGTACAAAATTCAATTATCTATGTATAATTCTCATTACTTCCTCTTGGTTTACTGGTTGGGCTTCTTCATTGTCTTGGCCCGTAACACAATTCCAACATTTTCTTTTACTAGTTAGGTCCGAGTCTTGTAAAAAAAACTTTACAGAATGATATTAATACACGTCCACATCATAATAATGCTAAAAATCACTAGTAGCAAAGGGATAAAACGTTATGGTTAAGACAAAGACTAATCAAATCACGAGAACCGCCAAAAGAATCATGCACTTTTACATGATCCAAATCAAGAGTCAAAGAACAAGCAATCCAATTATTTTCTATTAAAAAAAGAAAAAATCAACCCAATTATTGATGGATAAAAAGAAATCTACGAGGTGGAGCACGTGGATGCGCATGAGTTTGATAAGGGAAGTGAGAATGAGAGACAAGATTCAACATATTGGCTTCATACATTGGACCATCCATTGACAATTACATATAATTTTCGATCTATAATATTATATAAAATCTCGTTAAATCAATAGCAATTGATTTTATTTTTAAATTTATTTTTTTTTATTTATAAACAAAATGATAAATACCACGAGAAATTATGTGAAGTTTTAGATATGAATCCGATATATTATATATAATTTAACAATTTTGATTTTTATCAGTTAAGCTATGATTTAATTTAGTAATTCGTGACATAATTGTATTTTTTTTTAGTTAGTGTATTAAAATTGTTCTTATAATTAAAAAGAAACTATAGTTTTAATAATAAATTATAATTAATATATTATAACTATTCTTATTTTTATTTAGAAAATATAAAAAAAAATATCAAATATTTGTCACATATTTTTGTTATATTTATTAGAGATAAATATTTATCTTGTATAAATGATAAATAGTTGTTTTATGAAGAAAAAAAACATTTAAATTGATCCATGACATGTTTATGTCTTGCATTTGTTTATGTATCAATGAAAAATATTTTACCCATACTTTTTATATTTAACGATGACAAATATTTGTCTCATATTTTTTTGTATATTAGTGACAAATATTTATCTCATATAATTTTATATTTATTTTGTGTTTTTTTAATATTTATCATCGACCTAATATTTGACCCTTTTTATATATTTTAGGATGATAAATATTTGTCCCTTGTTTTTTTTTAATTTATATTTATGGGTAAAAAATATTTATCCCGTTATGTTTTAATGTATCAATGAAAAAAAAATCAACTTTTGTTTTATATTTATTAGTGATAAATATGTGTCCCATATTTTTTATCTAATAATAACAAATATTTTTTCCATGTTTATTTTATATTTAAAAATAATAAATATTTATTCTATTTTTTTCTTATATTTATCAAAGATAAATATGTGTCATGCATTTTTTTATGTATCAATAACATATATTTGTTTCATATCCTTTTAAATTAATTATTGATAAATTTTTATTCGGTATTTTTTATATTTATAAGAGATAAATATTTATCTCGTGCTTTTTATATATTTATAGTGAAAAATATGTATTTTTAATGTATCATTGATTAATATTTGTCCCATATTTTTTTATATTTATCAGTTATAAATATTTATTATATGATTTTGTATATTTATCAATATTAAATATTTATCGTTTTTTTTTTATATTTATAAGTGGCAAATATGTGTCTCATATATATTTTATAATTATTAATGATAAATATATATATATATATATATATATATATATATATATATATATATATATATATATATCATTAACAAATTCACAAATAATCGTTCGTAAATGAACGGTAGGCTCTTACGGATTTTTTAGAGACATGTTTCTATAAATACATATTACATGAAAAAATTAAAGTGTTAAAAATTATTGTTAGTGTATTATAATTATTATCTTTTTATATCGATTGTATTAAAAAATATTAATTTTAACTAATTAAGTAGTTATACAAACATTTGTATCGTGTACAAGTTGTACGCTTCAATGGATTTTTTAGTACTTAGTTTTTAGAAAAATAATGTAAAAATTTGAAGTGTAAAAAATAATTGTTAGTATGATATAATTATTCTTATTTTTACCTCGACGACATTAAAAAAATCACCATATCTTTCTATTTTGATAAATATATAAACATTTATCTTATATATGATTTTTATAATAAATTGTATTAGGGTATTATAATTATTCTCATTTTTTGAAGATATATATATATAAAAATACTATTTTTTGAGTTTATAGATGGAGTGGCAAACACAATATGAAAACTCATACACAAATTTTGGGTTCGCATACGGGTAACCATGATTGTTCGACCTAACAAAAATATATAATAATATCATGTGTATGAATTTTATGTTATAACTACTCTTTTAGTGTATTATATTTGTTCTCGTTTTGATGTTGATGATATTAATTAAAAAAATAATAATTTTAACTAGTTAGGTAGATATATACAAATATTTATTTAGTGTATGAGTTAATAAATTATAATTAGTATAGTTTAATTATTCTCATTTTTATTTTGAAATTATCAATAAAATAAAATTAAAATAATTAATTAGTGACAAATATTTATCTTGTACATGAATTATATGTTTCAACTGTTTCTTTAATAACTTATTTCTAAAGAAATAACGTGAAAAAATTAATGTTTGAAAAATTTATTATCTGTGTATTATAATTGATCTTACTTAAAATATATATATATATATATATATATATATATATATATATATAATTAATTTGACAGATATATAAATATTTATCTTGTGTATAATTTTTATAAATTATAATTAATATATTATTATTATTCTAGTTCTTTAGAAGATAAACAAAAAATTAATTAATTAATTAGTGATAAAATTTGTTTTGTATATGAAGTATAAGCTTCATCGACTTTTTTAGTGCACAACTTCTAAAAAATAGTGTAAAAACTTTTACGTCGACATGAAAATTATAGTTATATATAATTATTTTAATTTATATGTTAATAATATTAAAAATTACTAATTTTTAGTGATTAATATTTATCTCGTATATAATTTTATAGTAATAATTTATATTATAAAATTATCTATATAGTGGCAACTTTATTTTTTTAGTATAAAATAGCTTCATGTTTTTTGTTGAGTTAACATATTATAATTTAAAATTCTTAATTTAATGGATATGTGACTTTATTAAAGTGAATAACTTTATAAAAAAAATATGCAAAAAAACAAAAAAACAAAAAAAAAAAGTTCAATAGGTAATAGAGTATCAATGAATAATAAAATAGTATTGTGATAAAAATGTCTTTAAAAAAGATGTGTCATACATATCATAGACATAGACATAAGATAATTAGTTTAGAGATTTTTATATATATTTGATTTGTTCGTTTTGAAATTAGTTCATATAATAAGAAGATCATATTGATTTTAGTTTCTAAAATATAAAGAATTATAATCCATATAATAGTCTATATATCACTATATTACATTACAAGGGATTAACTAACAAAATAATAACGACAAAACAAATAGATATTTATATATAGGGATTAAAAAAAGTGGGAGTGAGTAGTTACGCAACGGAGCAGTAGAATTTCGAGAATGACGAAGGGAAGGAGGGAAAGGGAAGGGAACAAAGTTTTAATCTGAAGCCTTATATTGATTAAGATATGTGATTTAAATATAGTTCATAAAACTTACACAATTATGATAATCACAAAATTCCAATAATGTTATAAGTTATTTTTGTTCAAACGAGTAAGAATGAAACTTTAATGTTTTGTTTAGATCACAAAAGAAAATAAAATTGAAGGAATGAAAGTATAAATAAGCAAAAGAGAAAATATGTGTATTTTTTTTATTAAAAGAGATGGTAAATTTTACCTTTATTAAAGAAAAAAAAAGTGTATTTAATATATCATATTTAATAATCCAATATTATATAAAGAAGATAACTTTTGTTATATTTTTGTAAACAACCATCCCATTTATAGGACATTTATGTCTTTAAATTTGTTTGTCTTTTTTCTACTTTGCTTCCATTTCTGCGCAGAAACAATAGAGCCGTGGGGGCAACCATAGAACGTGGAAATGCTAGGTACAAACAATCACATAAATTTAGTCGAGTAACGACAATTATGAAACAATTTTAGTTACGTTTATGGATGATAGAACCTCCACTCTCACATTTTTATTTACAAATATTATTCTACACACCTCAATCAATCAATTAAAAACTTATTTTACTTTTGATCTATATTTTATTTTACTTAATATTCTTTAAAATAGTTAAAAAAAATTCATAGTTGAATGACGGAATTTATTCTTCGACCTAATCACTTAAAAATAGAATTTGTCATTTGAGAAATATTTTGAAGTGGTAAATTAGATATAAAGGGTACAAGTTAAGCTTAGCAAAATAAATCAATTATTATTCCTTGTGACCAAACTAACATTAAATTGATCACAAGAAAGAAAAACAAAACCAACTTGGTTTATTTAAAGCAAATGTCGTCATATCATTGAGAGCCATATGTCTCACCAATAATCTACATTAATTTTCAGTTAAACTTCATGTCAATGTATGTAAGAATTGGCACTATTGAAAAAAGTTATAGCTTTATAGAGAAATCTTAGCCATGTAATATGGTGCTGCCTACCGTGGGGCCATTAGTGTCTCTGCATAGCTTGGCAATGACAAAACTTAGAATTCAATCAAACCTCAAATGTAAGTTGTGAATTAATCTTCATATGATTCTTGTATTATGGTGCACCCATATTTAAGGTACTTTCTTTTTCATCAATTGCTGATGTATTCCTAACCCACCCATATGCTATGCTGGAGAAAATTTTATGTATTATCGTGTAATATGTATTCCTCTAATCACTCAAATGTTTTTTATTTGATATATTTTTCTTTCAATAAGCCTATACAAAATTTGATAGTAGGGTTAAATATGTTTTGGAACTATTTGCTCCTTCAAATAAAATAAAATAAAAAATTATTTTTGCTCTCTAAATATTAAGTAAATTTTAATTTTAATCTTTACAAAAATATTTTATAATTTTAATTCCATTAAAATTGTCCTAATATACATTTTATTAAAATAGATCGGTACAATTTACGTGAACTTGAAGACGTAAATAAATTGTTTGAACTATAATGTTGCTCAAACATTATTAGGTATATATGTGACCTAGTAACTTTTTGTTTGACAAAAATATATTCCGTTAACAAATGTCGCATAACGTTGACATGATAATCAAAACTTTTAATTTGTATAACAATGAAAACTTTTAAATATAATAGGTTGCAGATTTAAACTCTATTAATATTATTGAAAAAATATAAATATAAATTTATTTTTAATTGTTATTTATATTAGACAAAAAACATCATTCATTCACCATAAATTTTATTTCATATATATAAAAAGAATTACAAGACAAAAACATAATTGATCCTTAATAATGTCACGTACATGTCATGATTTTAGTTGGAGAAGTATATGATTTACTAATAAATGCCTTTTATGCTCAATAACAAAATACAACAAATTATAAATATTATTTTCTCTCCGTATAGCAGAATTTACATACTATACTAGTACTAGTACGATACATAAGAAAATATTATAGCTTCGTATGTACATAAAAAGGAAAGAAGAAAACGTAAGTTAGGCATGTGCCAAACAAAAAAAAAAGGTAAATTATGAAAAATGACATGACAAAAGAAAGCACCACAAAAACACAACTCATACGGAAAAATTTCAGCTACGGTTTGATCATGTTGGCGTCACTAATGGTCCATATTTTTCTTGTGCTTTTAGATTCTTTTGTCGTTTGAAATGGACATCCCCTACACTGTTTACTTGGACGGTTGGACCCTTATTTCTTTATATATCAATCTATGATTGATTGTAAAGGTTAATCCCCCCTTATCTATATTTTCATTGCATATGGTCAAATAGTGTTCAACCCACTATATAAATGTCATTTTCACAAGGTAGGCCATATATTTCAAAATCAGGGGTACATCTAAGGGAAAATCATTGTCTCTTTTTGGTTTTCTTGATCATAAGATACCAATGTTACAACAGGGGTGTTAAAATTCAAACCAATTTAAATTAAATAGGTAAATTGATCACAAAATTAAAAATTGCACAACAATAAATATGTTTTGATGTCTTTGGATTTATTTGTGTGGAAACTACTTTGACTTAAATCAAAATTTAGATTCTTTTTTAAAATTAAATCAAACCGAACCAAACCAAAATATTTACACCTCTAATAGTGTCCTACTGTCCCCATTTTCAGCCTAGGGAAAATATAACTCCTTACGGTCACATTGTTACCCCACTTTATAATTTTTGTAGAATAGGAAGACATGATGAATGTTTACATGTTGAGAAATGAAAAAGATATATACCCCTCTAAACACAACGAAAACAGTATTCTTATATTATTTTTTTCCACTTGCATTATTTAGACAAAAAAAAAATTGACATCCTATCTCTCCACTCTATATTATTCAGTGTAGACATCAATCTTTAGGTAAGAGAACAAAAGATTGAGGAGAGAGAGAGAGAACAATTTCAGGTTTTGTTTGATAAAAATTAGTTGAGAGATTATAACTGATATTCTTAATTAAAAACAAATTTTATATCAATTAATGCTTAAAAATGTTTTAAACTAATAATTAATTTTTTTATTAATCTAAAGTTTATAATCTGTTTTTTTTATTTAACTAATTTATTTATTTTAAATTGTAATAAATAAATAATTTTAAATTATTTAGTTTAAATTATTTTAAATTATAATAAATAATTATTTAAGTATTAATCTGATATGTTTTTTATACAGTTAGTTAGTTTATTTATTTTAAATTGTAACAAATAATTTATTTTAAATTATTTACTTTAAAATATTATTTATTAAAATTATTTTGAATTTTAAATTAATTGATAGAAAAAATGATAAGCTATTAGCTTGAAAGCTATTTGAAGTAGTTTAATAAAAAATGTTATATGTTATAAGTTCAAAATTATTATTAGAGATATACAATAAGAAGTGTTTTCCTTAATAAGCATCATGCCAAATAGACACTCCATTGTAGAGTAAAAAAAATTGGTGCTTACCTTTTGACTATCAAAGCACCTTCTATCTTTTTAACTTTTGTGGTTTTTAAAACCTTGAGGAGTTGGATTGAAGGGAATTGTGCAAGGACTGCAATAAAAAAATTATTAAATAAATTATATATACATGCTATATCCATTTAAACACTCAAATTGGAGAATTTTATTATATATCGTCTTATCAAATAAATCTTGTAGTTTGTAAGCTATAAACAACCTTTTATGATTTGTCAAACATATCGTGAATTGTTTATGTTCTTTATAATCACATATATACCGCTCGTGTTCTTTATATTGTAAGGTTAATCCTCCTTATTATATTTTTCTTTCCATACGGTCAAACTCATCATTTTCAAACAAGTTCAAAATCGAAGTGAAAATCATGTCTCTTTTTGGTTTTGGGCTATTTGCTCTATATATAGAGTTCATTGTATTACTTTTACTATCTCTTGTCAAAATAATTCCTTATGAGTTTTTCTCAACCTGAAACTTACAGATAATTTCTTTTTAAATTCTCAAATTACTAATACTAAACACAAGAGAAAAAAAGTTGTGTTATGTAGACACAATTTTTAGCACAGTATATTATTGGATGTGGACATTAGTCCCGAGGTGAGAGAAAGAATAATTTAAGATTTTATTTAATAAAAATTAGTTGATAATTCATAATATATAATTTATCTAATATATATTTTTATTTATTTATTAATTTATTTATTTATTTTAAATTATAATATATAAATTATAAAAGATAAAATTAACTTTAGTTACTGTAATAAGAATAGAACTGTTACAAAAAAAATTATAAGTTATAAACTAATAAATTATTCTAAAACAAATTATCTCTTATCAAAACAAATCTAAAACTCAAAATCCTATAAATATACCTGATGTATGTGTCAACATATGTGTCCCAAAAATATTTCTTTATTTTTTTTCTTTCAAAAACTCTTTTTTTTTCTTTAGTTCTCCCATATTTTAAATTTCACAATCAACAAACATTTCTCTCTCTCTCTCTCTCCCTTATTTTAATTCCAAAACCCCCCTTCTTTATATTTAAAATTAGGTTGATTAATATCTTTCACACTTCATGCTGCTTTGAACACGAGGGAATCTTGAGTAAAAAAAACACACACAAGGGAATCGATCTAATTAAACATGGTTTTGTCTCGAACTATATATGTGTATACCTTCTTTTCAATTATTAGCAGCTAGGCTTAAAATATATGAACATAAAATATTAATATTAATATTAATATAGTTTTTCTCAATGTGAGCATTTATATAGGACAACTTTAATATATTTACATTATGCATAAGACGTGAATTGTCTATGTTCTTTATAATCACCTATGTAACCCTCGTGCTCTTTATATACTAGTCCAATAATATAAACAAAAATTAGTTTAAAAATATGAATATATTAATTAATAAATAAATAAAATAAAATATTAATAAGTATTTTTGTGATATTTGTTAAAAATCTAAATATAAAAAAAAAATCTTAAACATTGTACAATTCTTACTTACAAGTTACATATTATAAAAGTCATATTTTTAATTAAAAAATTTATTTTTTATTTTATATAGTTGTTAATAACCACCTAAGTACACAAATTACGGTCAACTATGAGCATTTATTAAGTTGTCTATGTTTCCATACTCCTTCCTTAATTGAGCACGTTGGAGTTGTGAATGAATATTTTAGTGACGCACAAGTTTTGTGAAAGATGAACTAAGCGACACGCACTTTAATAAACCAAATCTAATTATTGTCCTTATCCATCGATAATGTTAATTTAGTATGTCTTTGGTGAAAAAAATTAGATTTGTTAAATTTATTCCAATTAAAAGCAAATTGAATGTAAAATCGTTTAAATTTGAAAATATTTATATAAAACTCTCTTGAATAAATTAAATGGAAAGTAAAAGGTTCAAAATAAATATTTCTTAAAGTAAAATTAATTATACTCAAAAATATTTAAATAAATTAAAATCAATAGTACTATTCAATTTTCTTTAATTTGTAAAGTGAAATCAAGTCGAGTAAAAAGATATCTCATCTAGTGTGGTTGACAAATGACAATAGCTTGGTGTATTTGATTAGAGATAAATGATACATTTTTAATGTGAAAATGTGTCATCTTTTAGAGATAGTTGATCACATCAAAAGTTTATCTTAGATTTAGTTATCATGTAAGAAATTTTTTAGTAAGTCTCTCGTTTTTTTTAAATTGGAGAATAATCTACGTGTTTGTATTAACTATTTTTATTTGTAATGAGTTTTGAGTATGTACTCATTTTAATACAATTTTGCTTATTAAACAAAAATCAAAATTGACAATATTGGTATGATTTCTATCTGAATAAATAAGATATTTTATTTGTTCACAACACCCACCTAATCTGCATAAATATCCAATAATATTGGTATTGATTGTTTTGTCTAAAAATATATGACATTTTCTTTACGATCCTTTGATATACATCGAGATATGAACCATTGCATTCTAATGACTATCACATAGTAAGTTTAGTGAAATAACTCATTTTCTTCTCTAGCCTATTGCATATGTCTCAATTAGGATAATATCTTATTGATTTGATGGAAGATTCACATATGAGGTTTATTGGAGCATAACTAATTTACAATCAATCATCATTTTTTCTAAGATATCCAAGATATATTCTTTGAGACATGATAATATATGCCTATTATAGAGCTACTTCAAACCCAAGACAATAACTCAATAGATATAAATTTGTGGTTTAAAAGTGATTGAATTAGTTATGCTTCGGGTCTTTAATGCATTGTTGATCATCACCTATAATAACACTATCATCTACATACACCACAATTAGATAAATGAGTTTGTTCAAAGAATAACGTATGAAAAACACAATAACGTGTCTCACAATAAATTATGTAAAACCACTTTATAACTTTTATTAATTTTCCAACCTAACACGAGGTGATTGCTTTAAACCATACAAACAATTTCTCTATTAATTAGCAAACAAAACCAAACTCTCCCAAATCATCAAATCTAGGAGGTTTCTCTACATAAATTTAATCTGCTAAGTCTCTATGCAAGATGGTATTTTAATATCAAATTGATATAAGAGTCGATGTTTTATAGTTGTCATATACAAGAACAAGAGAATACATATCTCATTTTTGCAACCAAAAGTCTCTAAAGAATGTAAAATTATTGTTTGTACCATTAATTTGAGTGTACTCTTTTGTTACCAGTTGATCTTTTGAATGATCCATTTGTTCGTTAGAATCCATTTACGGGAAAAGAGCTACTAATAGTGTTCCATTGTAAATTTTTCAAGAGGAGTTGGAAGTTTTTCATGAATCATTTGTCTCACCAATCATTGTTTATCGTCATTTTGGACCGGATAATTATTTTTGAATAGTATTAAAAATATATATAGGAGATACATTGTAGAAATGAAGACATAGTATGAAGAAAACAAGTGGTGATAACTCAAAATTATAAATAGTACAATGATTAGAAGTAAATCATTTATATTTACAAAGAACGATTGCTAAATCAACATGAAGATCAAGTAGACCGTTGTAAAATAATAAAGGGAAATAGAAATAAAATCACCACTATTAGTAGGAGTAATCTTTAGAGTCGAATCATTTAAATTAAGATGAGAAATCTATAAAACTTCAACATATTGACACTCATGCGTAACACGAAATCGACATAACTCATGATTATTTTATGATGGTAAAGAACAATCAATTAGACAATCACTACTATACTAACATTAGATAGAGTTCAAATATAAAAAAATTGTGGCAATATATCTTGTCTTGATAAATTTGTGCCTTTAAAACTTTTATAGAATATGCATCACATTTAATATATTATTTCTATATATAGTTCTTTATCGTACAATCTTAAAACATGTATTAATATCTAAATCATATGAAAATATGTATGTATACCCATTTCGACAATTAATTCTAAAGTTATTTAAATTATACTATCATAAAAATTATTTTTAATAACTAATTTATTTTAAAAAAGTTATTTTCATTACAATAAATAGATATAAAAGAGTTTATGTTTAATAAATAATCTTTAAATTATATAATATTAATGTCATTTTTTTTATAATCTTTAACAAACTTTAAAATTTATATAATGTTATACTAATTAAATTGATTATAGATATGAGTCCAAAAAGTGATTAAAAATATTACACCATATTTAATACGTGTTGTAATTTGTCACCACTCATTCATTACTCATAATCAATTCTTCTTCTTTTAATTCACACTCACCACGTTCGAATGTTTAGAGCCTATTTGGTTTAACCAAAGGGAGAGGATAGAAGAAATTTTAATGAAAGGGAGACTAAAGGAGATAAAGTAAAGACATGATTAATTCAAATGAAGTGGAATAGGAAGATAAATAGATTTTTAAAGTTTTATGTTTCTTTCAATGACTTTATAGCTATATTTATCTTTCATTCTCCTCCATTCGTCCCAATATTTGTTTTTCTCTTCTTGATCCCTCTTCTCTTTTCTTAAAATTTGAACAAAATACAAAAATTTAAATATTTTTCATTTCTTTCTTTCCGTTTCAAACTTCTCCAACCAAATACGTCTTTAATATCTTTCTCTATAATTTTTTATTTCCTTGATTGTTCTTTAAAATTTAAAAAAGTTGAATACATTAGTTTTCCTTTTATTGCACATTTTATTTAGGATTTCCATTATTTAATTACCTTTACGATGCAACTTTTTGTTCCACCGGCCTCTTAACCAGATCACCTGATTTGTTCACCAATATATATATAACCACCCACCACACCTTCAATTATCGAAAACTCGAAAACTTCATTCATCTCTCTCTCTCTAACTTCTCTCTCTAAAATTCAAAGGAATCAAGGAAGCTCCTTCGAAAATGGGATTCCCCGTAGGGTACCCTGAAGTATCCGTCCCCAAAGTCTTCCTCTACATTCTTTCTCTCCTCGCTTTTCTAAGATCCCTAGCTCTCTCCTTCATTTCTCTTCTCCATCTCTCCGACCTCCTCGACACCGATTTCTCCGCCGCTACCCTACCGGAATCAAACTCCCACCGTCCCACCCTCTCGGCAATCCTCATCTGTGAATTCCTCCCAGTCGTAAGTTTCAGCAAAATTGCTGGAGATTCGCCGCCGTCGGGGTGTGCGGTGTGTCTGAACGAGTTTGCCGGAGAGGAAGAGATCAGGTGTATGGCGAACTGCAGACATATATTCCACCGGACGTGTGTGGACCGTTGGATTGATCATGATCAGAAGCTGTGCCCACTTTGTAGGACCCACTTCGTGCCTGATCATAAAATGGAATATTATAATCAACGGCTGTGGGCTGCTTCTGAATCTGAAGATGATGTTTCTCTTTTTTCTCAACGCGCGTGATGACTACATTGCTACCGCTTCATACTGAGTTTTTTTTTTTTTACCTTTTTGACTTTTTTTTTTCTCCTCATATTTTTCTGGGAGTTTTTTTCCTTTTATATACATGTTTTTGGGCTGGTATGTGACTTTGTATATAAATTATTAAACCAAAAATATAATAAATGTTTCCATGATAGTAAGAGAAATTAAAGACTTGGAAATCCTATAATTTGATCTAGAGATAAAAGGATGGTATTAGTCTCGTCAGAATGAAACAAATATAAATATAAGTGAGTCTGAAAATATTCTATAAAGTACCATTTCTTTATTTCAAATTTATTTAATAACAAAAAATTAAAGATGTGGATTAACGTGTACGTTTTTTTTCCCTGAAATTAACGTGTACGTTTTATTTAGCTTTATTGGTTTTTTGGTTCATCTTTTTTGGGTTCAGAAATTATGAGCGAGGATGTGGATAGATTGTGTGAATTAAATCCATAGATATTTAGTGGTGATTAATTTTGCAACGTCTCGTTTTTTCGAGACATTAACTAACAAAATTTTAAATGTAAAAATACAATTTCATTTTTATTTATTTATGATCATCTTAAATATTCATTTACCTTAAAATCAATTAATAACATTTTTAGTTAAGAAAATATGTTGGACGATAGATTCTATCGTCTCAAATACAGTCTCTAGGTACATGGAAGTAGATTTGAGTACTGATGAAGATTGATGGTTAGTAAAATGGACTAATTCCTCTATTTTATGGAGTTAATGATACTTACTTACCGTATTTATTCAATGCAAGGAATACTAACTATAAGAACTTGACTCCGGAAACGACCATTAGTAGAAGCTTTTGGTTTTTCTCATCAGCAATCGGTAATAGTGTATTTGCGCATCCATTCCGAAGGTCAAACAGAAATTTGTCAAATAATGAGCTGTTTTTTAAGGTTAGAATTTGTGTATTTTTATCATCTCATAATCCTATTTATATACCAAATGCTTTTAGATTTTTTAGAAGATTTCATTAGAATAATGATCTAATGTATTCTGATCACTCTATGATATAAAAACACATGTTCTTGTCATTGAGGAATTGTAAATGTCATATGGTAGTCGTAACCACAATACCATTGCCAATAAGTGGCTCATAGTAAATGTGTAAGTGAGTTATTGTGTTTGTCGATCACTAGATTCTTTCTGTATCCATCTAGTAGTGGCCACAACTGGAGATCCAAATGAGTTATTGTAAACTAGTGCTTCAGATTCTATCTTAAGAAATGGCTTAACCTAACTTCAAAAATATTTTGGGATGTCATTTGATTGGATCGGGTTTGGCTAAAGTCACTCATTTTTATGTTGGGCTTGTACTTTTTCGTTATGAGTTCGTTACAAAACAATTTGTTTTGGTAATAATTTACAGTTACTCTCTATATTTTTGTTGATGTTTTTCATTTGGTCACAAATACGAACAAAAATGTATTTAGGTCAAATGGATATTATTGATGTATTGTTAATGATCTATTTTGATGAAAGCGAGTTTATTTTTCTCTTTGGAAAAATGCTATCTGATTTATTTTTTAGTCAACGCTAGTAAAAGACTCGTGCATTTAGACGAATCCACTTTCTTAATTTGAGATGTAACTTGTGTATAGTTTTTTTGGTAAACCAAAATTTTACTCTCTGAAACTAAGATGTCATTTTTGTCTTTGACTTAGCAAAAAAATTAAAATTAATTTTTGAATGGTCAAAATAGTCCATGAAAAATACAACTTACTATCATAAAAGTTCGTAAAAGATACAATTTACTGTCAAAATACTTATATTTATCAATGACATATAATATATATATATATATATATATATATATATATATATATATGTAGATATTTGTCTTGTGCTTTATTATATTTATCACTGATAAATATTTATCTTCTGTTTTTTATATTTATCATTGCCCGTATTTTTTATATGTATCGATAATAGATATTTATCATATGTTATTTTATAAGGTTAAATATATTTTTAGTTCCTCTAAACATATCAATTTATATATTTAGTCTCTCTAAAAAATTATTTTGAACTTCAGTCCTTCTAAATTTTGTGTTATCAATTTTAGTCTTTATTTTTTTAGAAAAAGTCATGCGCATGCTCCCAATAACTTTTTTTTATGACATCATTGATAAAACTTTAAGATATCATTAGTTTAATAACTTAACTATTTAATCTCTAATCTTTATTAATTTATCTATAATTTCAAAATAAAGAATAAATTATTAAATTAATAATATTTTTAAAATCTTAACAGACACATATCATAAAAAAGCCAATATGAACATACAACATGAACTTTTGTAAGTCTCTGTTTTCTCATCATAGCGCGCCTAAGTCTTGGTTTTGTGATATTGTTCTTTTAACCTCAAATATACATAAATATGGGTCACTTAACATTTTATGGCGGTTTACAAAGAAAGAAAAAGAAGCATTTTATGCGGACGACAAATGAATCACGAAGAAGTCTTTTTTGTCATGAAAGAAGAGGACGAGAAACATATTGTGCCATATAAAAGTTAACATTTTTTGTTTTACCATATCAAATTATTTGACACCATGAATGTGACATTAAATTATCCAACGGGAGGAAATCCACATCCATTTCTATATACACCTTTAATTATAGTTTTTCTTCAAGCAATTTAATAATTCATTAAAATATAGTAATTGTATAAGTAACAAATAAGTGAAACATTAATGTCATTGATGATACGAAAAATGTGTTAAAAAAGTTTGTTAATTATTCTAGAAGGTAGGTAATATGTCTCAATAAATATGACTTTAAGCCTGCAGAGTGCTGGCCTTGGCCTTTCAGTCAACTAGATAGCTATGTAACGTATACTAGTTGTATAAAAACTATTGTTATTGTCTTTTATCGAAGTATATTTGCTTTCACATTCAAACATATACTACCATCTCATCTCAACAAGTACATTTGAAGCTATTATTATAATTAATAATTTATTATATTTAAGAATTAAGATTGTACATTAGCATATATCCGTTGGTAAAGTAAAACATTATTTAAAGGTTTGACTTATGAAGTTTGTGTGTTGTTAGAGATTAATCTAATAGTTGGTGGAAGAAGGTGTGGTGTAGAAAATAAGAGAGTAGTATATGCCTTATGGGCCAATTGGGTTTATGTTGGCCCCGTATTTCAATTAATCGAACATTTATCTTTTTGACAAATCCATTAATAGAACATGGTCAGCAAAATAATCGGGTGATCCCTAGATTCAATCATAAGAAATAAATACTTGTGAAAAAAAATCATAAAAATAAATAAATTATGTTTATGGATTCAAATATGAGTAGTAAATTTTAATTAACTATTATTTTTAATACTAATATTAGCACTGCAAAATTATCCTTCCATCGATGTTATTTTTTCGACAATTCAATTAATGTTCTTATGAAATTATTTTCATGAAAATTAAATGAAGATAAATAGAGTATTTAAGTCCCAGTTCAACTTGTAAATGACATATTATTAGGTTAAACGTATTGTCTTTGTTTTAAATATAGACCTCACAGTTGTTTTAGTTAATTATGATATAATTTATCATCTCTTCTAAAATAAAATAAAAAAGATAAATGAAAGTTGTTCTAGTTGAATAGCAAAAGAGAGTAGTATATATCTTAGCCTATTTGGTTCATGAATTTAATGATTATACATGGTCAATATAAAAAGTTATACATTAACAATCAATAGGGGTAGAAATAGGCCAGATCAGACTTTGAAAGGTCTGAATCTAACCTACGATTAAGTTTTTGGACCAAAGAATGTCCTACAGCCTATCATGGACTTTTTTTCAGTCTGACTTGACCTTTTTAAAAGTCTATCATGACCTTAAAGTCTATTTAAATACCTTATTCACATTAAAACATTTAAATGTTATATTTTACATTTTTTTTAAATAGGCTAAACTATGCCTTTATATAAAAGGGAAATTAATAAAATTATAATCAAATATAATAAAATAATAACTAACAAGTATGCACTGCAACAAACTTCCAAGAAAACAAAAAAACAAAATGAATTCATAATTAGTTCCTATATACATATCAAGCTACATGCTTTATCCATACCAATTTACATGATGCTTTATTCATACCACATGATACTCTCCACATACCAATACCAATGTACATATCTATATATATTAAACAAAAAGTGATTTTTCTAACAAAATCATTGTTAAAAAATCTGAAACAAACACCATTTAAACTCTAAAAAAATTATTTTTGGTTTCAAATAATAGATTTTTTACTGAAACAAACACACCCATTATTACCTCTCAAATAAATATGAAACGACTAGAGTGATTGTCTAATTAAATGGCTACCAAATATTAAATGACTACTTAATATGAAAAGACTACTGATTGATTGCCTAATTAATAAACTTTAAAATAGGAAATAATATTATTAATAAATAATAAAATATATATATATATATATATATTATTAAATAGGTCAGACCATAAGTAGACCAAACCATAAGTCCAGAGACGATCTAACTTATTCCTCACCCTTAACAACCAATCATATATCATTTATTGAGTAATTATTATTGATGACGATTATAAGTTTTTAGTGAAATAATAAAATTAAATATTTATATTTACTGTCACTATAAATTTATTTACACCGACAATGCAAATCTATTTTCTCAACAAGTTTATATTGTCCATCGACTCAAACATAAAATATAAATAAATTGTGTTCTATGAATTTAAATATGAGTACATTTTAAGTAACTGTTTTATGTTTAATATTACCATTGCAAAAGTATCCTTTAGTTAACGCTTTTTTTTTTTGGACAGTTCAATTAATGATAGTTTTGTAACTATAATTATAATTATTATATTTTTTATTAAGTCAAAAAAATAGATGAAGTTAAGTAACATTATTAAGTAGCGTGCAATTGATTATTTCTACTCATTATGAGTTTAGAGGGAGTACTCCCTCATACCCTATTTACAAACTTTGTTACAAAAATTTCCGTGGATTCACTACTTACATAGTTTTCTATTTTATAATTATGCAAAAGCAAAACCACATCACATCAATTCATACAATTTAGGCAACTAACATATTAGTTCATCTAATCACGGCTTCAATATTCCCTGCTTAATAAATTAGGTTGAGTATATTCCTCGGATATATTTAAACTCAATTTTGTAAAACAACTCAAAATAAAGAATGCAATTAACATGTCAAATTCTTACCGATTGTTGCATCGATTTAAGTAGATTTTGGTTACTGCGAGATTGTAGGTGAATTGTTTAGCTGGTGAACTTTTTTAGTTTTTATTGATATGTTCATTTTCTTTAATTTTTTTTTCATTTTATTTTCAAATTCATTTAAAGAAATATATAAAAATTTTAATATTTTTGTCAATACTTGAGTAAGTTTTTATCAAATAACTTATTTATCATGGCGGTGGTGTAATAACTAAATGAGACTTACAACTTCACCTAAAAAAAATTAGATTTTTATACTTAGAGTGTTAAGTGAAGTGATGATGTTCGGATAATCGTGATTTATTTTTTTCTCACCCGCACTTAACCACTCAAGCACATATAAATCCACATTTGTAAACCCGTATAACATACAACCTACTATAACATGTTCGCGTATTAAATTGGCTCATTCAGATAACTCGAGTTTAGTTAGATCAACTGATTTTACTCATAACTATAATAGAAAATTAAGTTTGAGTAATTTTTCCCTTAATAATCACAATGTAAAGTTTTTGAGTAATTTTTTCCGTAATAATGACAATGTAAAGTTTTTGAGTAATTATACAATCTTAAAATAGATTTCTTAAAAATTTAGTATTGGAGTTGCTCTAAGTAGATATGCAGTAGTATGAAATTTTGGGCTCTAAAACAAGGCCTTCGGAAAATATTTAACATATCGAAGGAAAGCTCAAGAAAATCTTATTGCAAAATGTACACTAAGAGAGAAAAAAAGATTAATACTAGTAATTCCTTGGATCAGACTCCATGTAATAAAGTACAACACTTGCTACCTCGTTTGATTTCATAATAAATAAACACCACATGCAAACTTATTTGACATAATTAAATTCCGTTATTGACCTTGAAAATTCCAAGTTCTAAAATTATTCTTCAAGAATTAAGGACACTCTGAAGGTTAATATGGTAAACTAAACTCAAAATACCCTCTCACTTATTTAACTTCTTTTTCAAGTTTGAACTCAATACCAACCCATCACACTTTTTCTAATCTTTACTTGAATCTTAAGTTACTCTTTCAAGTGATTTTAAACATTGTAAATTGTATCATAAAAAATAGAACATGTCAATTACAACAAGAATATATCATTTTGTTGCAATTTTATTGCTTTTGGGATCATTCAAAGTGTATTCCTTAGAATGTGAAGATGATCGATGCAAAACTGGGTTGTGCAACACCACTGGTGCTTGCATTTGTAAATTCCCTGATCCTAACACCATCTTAGATGGTCATCGAATTTTTCTCGGGTAAACAATACATTAAATCATAATATTATTATTAATTTCTTCCTAGCATTCATATATTTGGTTTCTTGAAGCATTCAATCTAAAATGTGAGTGATACATAGATATTATGCCTAATTTAGACTAGCTTTTAGCTTATTTGAAAGCTTCCAGCAATTATCTCAAATGCAGACTCAAGGGGTATTTCTTGATGATGATGATGAACAAGGGGACAGTGAAAATCACAACATGGTGGTATCTGAAAGGCTTCATGCTGATATTTCACACACACACACACATATATATATATATATATATATATATATATATATATATATATATATATAATTTTTATTCACGTTCACTAAATTCACGTATCTTATTTAAATGTAACTAAAAGAAAAAGAAGATAATTATTTTTTATTTATTTATATATCACATATTTATTTAGTTGGCAGCAACATTTTAGCACAAGTTTTCAGTGTCTCATTAGTACTGGAGTTTATTTTGTACTATTGAGTACTACTTTTTATATGGTTGTGTTTAATAAAATGGTGGCATGCAATCATATAGTTTAGCTATGATAGATTTTAGAGCAGAAAGTGCAGAGTTTAAGGTGCAATCTTTTTCTTTTTTGATCACAACGTACAATCTTTTAAACTAACTAATTATTTCCAAAATTCTATGTATGTAATTCAAATTGATTAATTATTGTATATTAAATCTTAAAATTAAAATTACTTTTATGTGAATGAAAAATAACATTCCAAATATATACATGGATATGGAAATTTCAAAATTTATTCTCCATCAAATTAGTTACATGTAAAATATGAAACAGACAAAATTATTATTATTTTTTTATTGGAACATATAAAATTAGACTAATTTTTGAGATAATTTATTAAATAATTAATGCAGTTTAAATATAGTTAATTGTGTTCAGTAGATAACTAATAAATATATTTGATATCAAAATTCTTTAACCATCAAAATAATTTCATTAATAATAAATTTAAACGTAATTAATCATAATTTTAAAGTGTTTAAATTTATATGTGGTTGAATATCTAAAATTATGATAAACCGTGTTCAAATTTATGATTAACGTAATTATGTTGATGATTAATAATTTTTGACACATGATATATCTATTAATCCTCGATTAGACATAATTAACTATTTATGTACAAAAATAACATAATTTTATTTAATTTGTGTGAAATAAACAATTGTGACAATTATTGTGGAATAAAAGGAGTATTAAATTATAAAATATCTTTTATAATTTAAAACATTTTTGTTAACTTTTTAAATTTGATTTGTGTTAATAAATTATTAAAAAACTTATATGCTACACTCAATATACCTAAATAGGAATAATATGATAGATAATCAAGAAAGTCATTATCACCTTATGACAATCAAACAAGGAAGCACACAAAGATGGAATGATCCCAACATCTCCACAAGTATTCTAAAGTAACAAATAATTTTTTAACAAAAGATGTAACACAGATATTCTTTTTCAATAATAAAGTAACACATATACTATCATTAATTACTTTACATAATGTCTTTTATTGTTTGTCCATTTTTTAATGCACAATCTACTTTTAACAATCTTTAAATAAAATTATGAATGAAAAAAAATCATAATTTTACTAAATTACTCTTAAAGATTAACGTATTTATTTTGAATTCATGTGATCAATAAATTTTGGTTAAAAATGAAATAATTAAAATTACTCGAATTAGAATTTTAACAAAAATAATTATTTATTTGATTTTACTTACTTATCTTTCAAATTCCAAATTATCAATACTAATTTCTCTTAAAAATCATAAAACTAAGACACAAACTAAACTAAAAATAAAACATATTAATAAATTAAAAGTGATACATATAATATATAATAATGATTATAGAATATAATTTAAAAAAGTAATTAGTAAATAAAAGATGAATGGTAGAATAAAATATTGAATATAAAAATTGTTCCAAGTGTTTACTACATCAGATAAAGTCAACACAAAATGAGTCAACACTCAGCAGAAACATAGATTTGGTGGGTTTTGTTAAATAGTATTTATAATGACTCAAATAAATATTCCTCACATTCTCAGTGATAAATACATTAATTAAATAATCTAAGTAATAACCAGCATCTGCGTTTCCATCATCGCTATGATCTGAGTGAGAAGTGTTTAGTAAAAAACATGTCTTTTTTCAATTTGATTCTCACTCTCCTGCTTCTCTTTTCTTCTTCCTTTTTTCTATTCACTGCAAATGGCGAATCCAGTAGTAAAGTTCAAACCTTTATTGTTTCAAGCTTCAGCTACCCTGAAACTACGCTCAGACCCTTTGATTTGCGCTATATCAGAGGTTTCTTACTCAATTACCACTCACCCTTTTCTTTTTACTCATTATATTGTTTATGTTAGTGTTAATTTTAGTGGGTTGTTGACTCTATGAGGATTACAAAATTGGTCTGTGTATATTGTTGACTCTACAGTATAATGCTGTTATTGTTATCGTTGTGATTATTATTTGAAATGATGAACTTTATTTTGTGACATTAGGAGTTCTGTGTTTTTTGTTAATTATTTATTCTGATAGAAATTTCAGAGATGGATAAATAGGTTATGTGCCAATAGTTATCACTGAAGCCTTGTAATCATAACATAGTCATAGGATGCAATCTTATTTGATTGGTTTTTGTTATTTGTTCTCTTATTTTTCATGTGTTAATTTCTTACATTTAACTAATATATGATTAGAATCCTTATATAAACAAGAAAGGGATAATAATCAGCTTTGTGTACAAAAAATCAGATGGAAACAATCTTACTTGTCTCTTAATATTTCTATTGCTTCAGTTGACTTGCCGCCATGGTTTTCTGCGATGTCTATAGCACTCAACTCAGATGTAGATCTTGTAAGTATATACCAATCTTCTTTGTAGATATTGTTGATGGTTGTTGCCTTGGATTTAATATATCATGTTCTTCTATTTGATATCTATTGCTTTTAAATGCTTCATACTTCATACGCTATAAATGCAAATGATATAGTTCTCTACTTCTCAGAGAAAAAAATGTTTACCCGTCCTTTTAAATTTTTTTTCCTTTATGTAACAAGTAAAATTGTCACTACTGATTGACAATTGTGCTACATTAAAATTCCATGATGTATGATATTATCTTTCTGTTCTTTATTTTCAATTTTTGTTCATACTTCATATATACGTTGTTTTCAGGATGTCTCTAGAATTGAAAGGGTTCCAATGAGCACACTGCCAATAATATGCTTTAGAGATGGAAGTCCTCCACTGCCAGACGCCTTAAACACATCTTTGAAAGATTCGGCCATCTTAGGTAGGAGACTAAGGAAGCACATACGCTATAAAATAGTAGCCACGTCATTGTATACCTGTGTCGGACATGTATTTTTTATGTTGGATACTATGCGAACAGCTATAGTCATACTTTATAATATTTTATAACTGTTTTCTTTTATTTTTTTGAATATTGATGCCAATACCACAATAATTGGACAAATAGTAGAATATTATCTGTCTCCCTTCTCGAAAAGAAAGAAGAGACGAGATTTGTTTCCTAACTTTTTGTTTTCAGTTTCCTATAATGGTTGCTTTATGTTCCCCATTTTCTTCAGGGATAAATGTTTTAGATGTGGAGCAATGCTTTCCTATGCAGAAAAATATCACAATGAAACTGACAAATAATCAGGTATTGTTTTAGGTCTTTTGTTTCACTTGAATCATTATTTTTCATTTGTTTGTATTGGTATCGTTTCATCTAGCTCGATGTCTCCTTGTGCTTATAATGACATAACCGCCCTAAAAGCTTAAGCTGTTAGGTCACATGATTAGTTTTATATATCTAACACCTATGTTGCTTGGGGAACGGCTAGATACAAGTGATTTTTCTTTTGTTCTTTCGTAATTTATTAGACGGCAAACATAACAAATTATAGTTCAGATATCTCCAGGTGTTTGGTACATTGGTCTTTTCAATGGCATTGGACCTAGAAGGACCCAATCAAAGATGGTAAGTTTTATTATGTAAATATTATATTGACCCAAATGAATTCCGAATTTTCTCCATCACTTATTATAACAATTTATTATCCTGTGTTCTGTCTTTTAATGCATTCCTATGCTAGAACCGCAGCTTTTATGTTGGTGAAGTTACTATCTATTTCGCATCACTGTGCATAATTAAATATAGAAATTGTTGAGTATATCAAGTTAACACATCATTTCTACATACTAACCCACTTTCATTTAAAGCTAGTAGAATTAGTTGAATTTTGAAGACTTAGAAAGTTGATTAATTGCCAAAAGAGTAGACTGCTATTTCTTGAAATGGTATGTAGTTTATAAGTAATAGTATTTCAACTTTCGCAGATTACCCGAGGTCCAGCATACTCCTTCGTTGCCAATATAACTGTGGAAGCATGCACAAACTCGATGATGAGTGGAAATTTCTGTAACAGTCCAATTTATCCATTTTCATGCACAACATCTGATGTCAATAATAATGCTTTGGAAGCTACGGCGAACAAGCCAATGTTGGAAAATTCAGTGACCTGCAAAAGTATTATGGAAACTTTCTGTGCTCACGAAGGTGTATCGAACTTCTTCACATTGGATATAATAAACGTGGCAGAAGAATTTACCGTTATGGCAAGTGATGTCAAATTCAACGTTACACCTTCAAACAAAATGTCTGGTGCAAATGATGTTAGTTTAATGTGTTTTGTTCGCCACAGTACAGTGCCTTCAGTGACTTCATATGATTACTCTAGTGATTTAAATAAAGGGCCGCTGGTTATTCGTTCACCATTAATTGGTCGTTGGTACATTACTATCGTACCGATCAATCTTAAAAAGATGCAGGATAGCAATGTAAGGGTTTGCTATTCAGTGGAATCTCACGTGCTTCAATGCCCAATTGGAAAGGCTGGACCAAATTGTACTATGGATATCTACATGCTTCAGGTAGTATTCTTTGAAAAAGAAATTCTGCCTATATTTTCTTTTTGTTTTATCATCTTAAGAACTTTATAACATTATTATGCTAACGAGTTCTTCAATTATGAGTGTGATAATCCTTGATGCTAGAACGATATTTACAAATCTGAATAAATTATTGACAAGATGAGAATGGTTTTAGACATTTGTACGGAGAGGTCCAAATCCCTTTGAATCATATTATTTACCGGTTGGTGCTGAAGCATCTCACAATCCTGCGAATTTCCCTCTTGAACCACTTCTGAGTAACACGTCGTACAACGGAGAAACTGGTAACATTTGGACTTACTTACTTTTGGACATTCCTCGAGGTGCAGCCGGAGGAAATATTCATGTACAGCTATCCTCAGATGTGAAGATCAATTATGAAGTTTACGCTAGATTTGGTGGATTACCATCTCTCAGGAGTTGGGACTATTATTATGCTAACAAGACAAGTAGAAGCGATCCATCTATGTTTTTCATAGTATATGATTCAAGTGATTACAAGATCAATTTCTATATTATGTATGCTAGAGAAGGAACTTGGGCTTTTGGTCTTAGACATCTTAATACCAGCAGCGATCCTTCTAAAGCGCCAACTATCATGTCTCTTTCGCTTGAACGATGTCCAAAACGCTGTTCCTCTCACGGGGACTGTAAATTTTCTTTTGATGCAAGTGGCTTGACATCATACAGGTTTTTCTTTAAACCCTTTGCTTAATCTTAATTTATCAATTATGTTTACATTCCATTGGAATTATGTTTTCCATTTGTTCCTCAATGTATTAAGGAATTCACCATTTTAAATGTTTACTTTGTTGTCTTCAGCTTCTGCTCTTGTGATCGAAACCATGGAGGCTTTGACTGTAGCGTTGAAATTGTAACACATCAAGGTGCTTGTTCATTTTTTGAGATTGATGAAGTTGGTGCTTTTATTGCATTGTAGTGTTTAATAGTAACTTATATAAAGCATCAATTTTATTATTCTTGTATTTTTTACACCTTTTATTGTTCTTGTTGTGTAACTTATTTATTAGGCAAAGTTGTGCAGGGCACATACGGCAATCATTGTTTCTCATTATATCCAATGCTGCAGCCATACTTCCTGCGTATTGGGCTCTTCGCCAAAAGGTGGTTCTTTCTCTTTACTTTTGTTACTTTTGGTAACTCTTATTATCTCATTATAGTTTTTTCTACAAATTTCATAATATCCTTTATTGTGCAGGCATTAGCAGAATGGGTTTTGTTCACATCCAGTGGAATCGCTAGTGGAATATATCACACTTGCGACGTTGGTGCCTGGTGTGCATTGAACTATAGTGTCTTACAGGTTTGAGCTCTTTCTGAAAATATATTAAAAGAAAAGATTTTGGAACTAAATGTTATATAATTGGTGTAGCTAATACAAGTTTCAATAATAATTTGTAATGGAATTTCTGTTCTTAGAAGCTTGGATTATGCTGTGAAAGCACAATCCTTGAGCATCGATAATAGGTAGAATGTATACGTGCTTAGATGGGAGGCTAAAATCTGACATCATTAAGGATAATGTGATTTAACACACAACATAATACAAAATAGTTTTACTTTTGCTTTTGATAATTTACAATGGCTATGTATAAATTATTTCAGTTCATGGACTTCTGGCTCTCTTTCATGGCTGGGATTAGCACTTTTCTTTATCTTGCTACCATTGATGAAGTATTGAAGAGGGCGATCCACACAGCTGTTGCTATCCTTACTGCTCTAATGGCTATAACAGATGCAACCAGGTATATTAAATAATAGACTGAATATTCACACACGAGTATGCATTCGCGCGTATACTCGCACACCATGAAAAAATGTTCTAGTCGTTTTTCATATTTATTGACGGTGAATTATGCAGGTCTTCCAATGTTGTTCTGGTGATAGTGATTGGTGCTCTTGGTCTCCTTATTGGATGGGTTGTAGAGTTGTCAACGAAGTATAGGTCACTTTCCTTTTCAGTTAGATTCTCACTTGATTTCTCACACAGGTAAGTTCTTTGTACATGAATAGTAAATTTGTGTTGAATACATTTTTTTTTATATTTGTTCACATACAGCATGGTAGCAATCTATTGGACTATATTTTATTTTCATATTTTGTATTCTACATGCATTCACTGCTTATTCATGTTTGGAAATTGTTGTTGTAAAATATGTGATTTATGTGTTTCTTGTGTGTCTCAAACAAGATCATACATCTTCTATTTATAATGAGGTTACAATAATTACATTCAAATACTAGAAACTTGTATTTGACTAGGAGTTCTACCAATGAACCTAGGAAGTTGTACAATCAAAGAATATTAAATCATACTTTGAATTCTAACACTCCTCTTCAAGCTGGAGTATACATATCATATGCATCAAGCTTGTTACATATAGAATCAAATTGAGGACTCCTAAGTGACTTAGTGAATATGTCAACCAATTGATCATTTGAGCCAACAAAATTAATTGTGATTTCTCCGGAAAGAACTTTGTCTCTTACAAAATGATAGTCGATCTCTATGTGCTTTGTTCTCTCACGGAAGGCCGGATTGGAAGCAAGATGAAGTGCAGCTTGGTTACCAAAAATTAGTTTCATTACGTTGACATCTCCTAACTTTAGTTGCTTGAGTAACTGTTTTAACCATGTAAGTTCACAAGTCGTTGCAGCCATAGCACGATATTCTGCTTCTGCACTCGATCTTGCGACTACGTTTTGCTTCTTGCTCTGCCACGATATCAAATTACCTCCAACAAGGACACAATACCTAGAAGTGGATCTTCTATCTGATGGTGACCCTGTTCAATCAGCATCAAAGTAGCCAACAACTTCGGTGTTACCCTTGTCTTCATAAAATAATCCTTTGCCTAGTGCATCAAGTTCGACCCCGGTTGCAATATTTGCATCGAGTTCGACCCCGATTATGTCCACGTCCTCCTCCTCTACCACCTCGTTGGTAAGAGTTAGAGACGAGTGCAGTAGATTCAATTGGCATATTGAGAGAAGCAAGGGCTGGAGTAGGAGCTGAAGGGTCCAAAAGACGCAAGAGTTGTTCGCAAACAGAGAATTTGGTTGCGAACTGAGTCAAGATCTGGTGTAAGACCCGCAAGGGCCAGAACCATAAAGAATTCTCCACATTGTTCAACATGTGTTTCAACACTGTCAGTAAAGGGGCATAAGTGCATCAATGTCAGCAATCAAACTATCAAGCTTACCTATGTAGCTTTGCATATCCATTTCTTGTTTCTTCATGAAAATAAGATTAAAGACTATGGTGTATAAATGATTAACGTCATTGGAGTATGTCTTCTTTGCCTTTGCCCAAACATCATAACATGTTTTAAACGAGGGAAATTGAGATTGAAGTTTGATATCGATTGAAAACCGAAGAACACTGGATAGAGAGACATCAATCTGTTTCCAATTGTCTTGATCCTTGGCAACGACATCCTTGGACTGTTTGAGCAAATGGTCTTTACGACCTTGTCCTTGAAACCAAAGTTCAACAGCAGCTGCCCATCCTGCTAAATGGCAGCACCGACCAATTTTTCGCAAGAGATCAGAGGAAGCATAGTGAAACTGAAAACGGAAGAGGAGGCAGCAGCAGATCCGCCGGACATGACGATCAACGTTAGGGGAAAGAGAAGAATGGTTGCTGAAAAATCACCGAAAATTGAAAAAGGACCTCGGAATGTGCCGTAAGGTCCTAAGCGAAGGCTGGCGTTGAAAAGTTGGTGGCCAGAGGTGTCACACGGGGTTGGTGGAGGCGTGTGGGTCTCACGCCCAAATAAGGAGGTGGCGCGTCCGTATGAGTTTGGCAGCGCAAAAAATGTCACGGTGCTCGCCGTAGGATTGCGCGGTGGTCTGTGGTGGTGGGTGGCACAGCTGGAACACAGAATTTTGAAGAGGAAAAAAAAAAAAAAAAAAGGAAAGAAGAGAGAAAAAATGGGGAAAAGAAAAAAAAAAAAAAAAATGAAATGAAGAGAGAGATTGTATGGAGGGACACTTGTATTTGTGTTTAAAGGGGGGTGGGGGGCGCAGCTTGAAAAAAAAATTTTTAAGAAAAAAAAAAAAAAAAAAAAAGGAAAGGAAGGGTTGTGGCACAGCTGGAAAAATAAGGGCAGCCCTAATATGAACCACTATTGATAGCATGTTATACTACCATTGTTATCATCACTATTAACACCTCCAAAAGATGATGATGATGAATTAGAAGAAACATGCATATTGTTCTGAATTACCATTCAAAGTTTCCATCTTTAGCACACATTAAACAACATAAAACCTAGTTTTCACTATACCTCTTTTTTGTTTGATCTTTTGTCTTTCTCAACTATTTTCTATTTTTGGGGTTAATTAAAAATATTATAATAAAAAAACTACTTTTTTGGGGTTTTTTATCCTACCCTGAAAAGGGGTACAAATAGAAGGAAAATAGAATAAAGAAAAAGAAGGGGATATATTAGCTGTATAACTTACATGGATTAATGAAAAAAGGAAAAGACTTTGGGATTTGGGAAGAATGGAAGTGAGAAATGGATGAAGAGAGTTTGAAGTTAATCGGTAATGGTGGAAGAAGATGATAATAGGAGAAAAGTCCGAGTCAGGAAGCTGAAATGAAACCTCCGTTTGATTTTTGTTTGAGCGTGTGCAATGTTAGTTGGCGACGAAAAAAGCACCTAGCCACGATTTAGGTTTTGATTTTGTGACCCGTCTTTGTGCTTCACTACCGCTGCCGGCGGCGGCAAATGTCGCCGGCAGCACCACCTTTTTCAGTCTTTCAATTTTTTGGCTTCATACAATCATCTGTCGCCATCAACTCCGGCTGCCTCTCTAGCAACCAGCCACAACGCTACAGTTGCCTCAAAAACACTGCCTTCACTGTGTATTTCCAGTGATTTTTTTTTCTTTCAAACACAGTTGTGCTTTACACCGGTTGTCACTTCTTTGTTCTTTTTCTTGCTCTGATACCATGTAAAATATGTGATTTATATGTTTCTTGTGTGTCTCAAACAAGATCAGGCATCTTCTATTTATAACGAGGTTACAATAATTACATTCGAATCCTAGGAATTTGTATTTGACTAGGAGTTCTACCAATGAACCTAGGAAGTTATCCAGTCAAAGAATATTAAATAATACTTTGAATTCTAACAGTTGTCAATCAACCTGTACCCCCTCCGACCCACATAAGTTTTGTGGCTGATCATGGTGTTGTCTTACTCTATCCTTATGCTACCGGATGGATCTCACTCTATCCATTACTACCTTCAATCTCATTTGGGTTAATCTTGTTACGTGCCATAAAGCATTGACACAAACACAAACACAAATATGACATTGACAACAATAATCATTTGAGAAAATGAGTTAATTGGCTACAATCACATGTTTTGTGCTTAACAGTTACATATGTTGAACACCGGATACGCCTTCAATAAAAAGTGTCGGTGTTATAGAGATTAGGTGTCTTCAAGTCTAATTGTCAAATGCTGAATTTGTGGCCTGATCGCAGTTTTGTGCTTATTTGTTAAACAAAAATGTTCTTGAAGATGGACTTGTGTATATCGCTGAAGGGGTTGTTCCTTAATGTAACTTATTAGCATGAATTTTACCTGCAGCTTGCAAGTGATAAAGCGTTGGCTATGTAATCTTATTGCGACACTTCTAAGACGGTACTACTGGCCTTTTGCCTTAGCTGGTTTTTCTGCACTGGCAATGGCAATATTATGCTGGACACTTGAAACCAGTGAAACTTACTGGTTTTGGCATAGGTATTTCAATATTGCTATTATTATTTTCCTCAATCTTTTTACCTTCTCTATCTCTTATGTTTGCTTTCTTTTGAAATGTTTTTTCACAGCTTTTGGCACATTACAATATACACATCTTCTTTTTTCTTCATTTGTTCAAAAGCAAATAATATTTTGGATAGTGAGAATCAGCTACCTGCAAATGGAAACTATGAACTGACCCATCAAGATTCACTTCCAAGAGGTGGTTAGAAAATGGAATAACTTATATAGAATAGGTTGGTGTAAAAAGGGAGAAGGGTCGTTTTTTAAATTGTGGTTAAGGCGAGTTCGTGTAAAGGTGGTACAAAAATGTGCGACTGCCGGTATTATTAGTCTCAACGGTACATATAGTTTCAAAATATCTATGGAGTACCTTTGAGACAAACGAACTTTTGGACCCGAAACAAACATTCACAATGGAAATTCGAACATCCTGGCTACTTGGATCAGAAGTCACCCTAGGAGTCAATTTTGAGACCAATAACAGTGATCAAGCAAAACAGTCTCATGTAAATTATTTTTATGCTATTATTATTCTTTATAGAATATTTTACTCACAAGTGTTTCCAGAATAAAGAATAAAAGTAGGGATACATAATTTTTGGTCATGGGATAAAGAGGCTTGTCTCATGTAATTATAGTTTAGAAGAAGACTTGCCTTTGAACTGTATCATAATATTACAGAGACATTTGTGATAAATGCTGCTCTCCATAATGGATCTTATCTACTTCAGCAGCTTCTTTATAAACTTACTTATGATGGCTATTTTATATAGTAACAATATTAACAATGAAGGAGTTTATTATGTCTAGTCTGTTGTTTTGTCTTAATTCTCTAGTTTTCAAGGGAAAAATTGGTAATTTGGAATTTGGCCGAAGAGATTAGTAAAGTGTGACCATTAATTGTCCCAATTAGGATTCAAACTATGTTTAGAGTGTTTGATCGGAGGTATTTTGTCCGCATTGCAATTTCGAGTTTGTGTGAGATCTTATTTTAGCACATAGGAGCAAATAATATATATATATTGGTGATGATTTACTGACTGTTAAGTTAACTATGTGATGATAAATTTAACTATGGATTTGTTTAAATTATATTAGAAACAAGAGGACTTCTAGTTGATAATTTGTGCTGAGTAGGTCATCTGATTTTTCTGTTGATATTATCTTTCTAATATTTTGTCTTAATTGCTTTATTTAAATATATTATCATTGTTGTCGACATAAGGTTACGTTGACCCCACTTTTTGAAATACACCTTAAACAAATAAAAAGTAGCTGAGAAATTATTTGACTTTGAATTTATTTATAAATTTTTTCACACTTCCAATAGTGTAATGGTACAACTTGAGATATAAGAGAAAGATTAAGCGACAAGAAAGAAAAATAATGCTTTCATAAAAAATAAAAATAAAAAACATGATGATAAGAAAAATAGTGAAATGTAACATAAATGCAGAAAACAATAGTTTTGGAAAATCATTTTTTTGACAATGGCAAAGCAAAATTGAAATTCACTAATACTATATCATAAATAACAAAGGTTTTTCTCTTCTTCTACATCTATTAAAAAGTTAATTTATGGTAATTTTTTGAAATACCTCTGCAAGTTATGTTATTCTCTTATTTTATTTATATAAGTGATTTTCTACGTAGTTTTAGTTTTATTCTTCGTATTTTATCTTTGATTTTGTCGTCTAATTGCGGCGTTTGGTTTGTTTGTCATTATGATGTGGCGTTGTTTGTTTTCCGTTTAAGTGTGGTGTTCTCAAATACAACAGACTCGTTTAGTCGATATCATATTTTAAATAAGAGGTTATGTAGGCTATTACCAAATTCAACACTCTCTCGTCAATACATAGTTGTATTTGTTATGTCAAAGACCACCTATAGTCAATATGAACAAACACCACAAAATATTTTTTTTTTAAAGATGAATGTTGAAAAATATTCTTGCAATTAACGAGGATTTTATAGATAAATGTTGAAAATATTATATTGACAATGGAATAATTCATTTTGTTGAAGATATTGCATCAAAAAAGTTTATTAAAAAGTATGTTCTTTAAAATATTGTTCTGGATAACGTTGAAACTGAAAGTACAAACAAATATATTTAGGGTAACAATATTTATCGTGTTGTTACCTCCCCCTTTTGTGATCATATCTCCAACGTTGAACTAGATGGTACAATTGTTGTTCAAGAATCTACTTTATATTAGGGGAAAAATTGTTAAAAATTGTGAAGAAACTTTTGACTCGAATTTAATTGATTTAGAGGAATGAAAAATCATTTGAGAGACATCTTAAGAATCTGAGTTCCATGCTATACGAAGTCCTAAAGATGTAATTAATGAGATTTTGGATTCCAACTTATCTAATGCAGTTGCCACATAACATCTACAAAAGGATCATCAATATCTAGATATGTGTATAGTTAGTTCTTGAAGTGATGAAATGTTAAAGTAGAACAATGTTCAAAACCATCAAATTTCTTATGTTTCAGAAGTTAATTTACATTCAAAGACTATGATATCGAGTAGGACTTATCCAAAATTATTGTTACTAACGATAATTTACATCTCATGGTTTGAAGATATTGAAGGGTTTAAGACTGTTTAAGGATAGAGATCCTAGCAAAGCACACTAGTCTTCTATCTGTGAAGTTGTGGAAGTGATTTCTAAGACAAGAAAAAAAAAATAAAACTATAATATATAATTTCCTCATAAGAAGCAGAGAACTATATGATTTTAGAGTTTTTTTTAACACTTTTTATCGTTATATTTATGTCCCCCATTGTTTTCTTTTTCATTTTAATAATTTTTTAACTTAAAAAAACGAGAATTTCATTTATATGTGGTGGTAAACATATTTTTAGCCCCTTTAAAGTACCTTAAAACTTTCAAGGGGTTAATATGTGTACCGAGAGTACTTTAGTTTTTTTTTTTTTTTTTTAAAATATTTTAATATTTTTTAATGAATTTAATTTTCATATACCGACAATATAAATTCTTTTATACAATCAATATATTATGACTAATTATGTGAATGATTAATTATTATGATAAATTAACGGTGTAAAAACTCAATCTAAATTAAATTCTTAATTAATAAGATAAGATCATTTTATTAAAAAATAAGTGTATTTTTATTTTATCTTTTTATAAGCATAAGTGTCATTTTATCTTTTAATATGTCTTTTATAGTATAATGGTATCAAACAGAAGAATTTGATTTTTTGTAATATTAATCCCATATTTGATTCTTTTGTCTTTTATCTCTTAAATTCAGCAGCTTTTGGCCCAAAGGCTTAAGCTATAATATAAACATTTTGAGTTAACTTTCGGGTTATGTGGTAATTTATTCAGTTGCATATGTAAGGAAAATGGGTAAAACAAAAGCAGCAAAAAGAACACGCACCATTAATTAGTCTATTATTACCTACCAATTCACCTTAGTGGAGAACCTAAAATATAATGGAAAGAATATTTTTCACAAAGCATGAGGTATGAAAGTCACGATAATAAGATTAAAGTGTTACGTAATGGA
Organism: Cicer arietinum; assembly: GCF_000331145.2. Lineage (NCBI taxonomy): Eukaryota > Viridiplantae > Streptophyta > Magnoliopsida > Fabales > Fabaceae > Cicer > Cicer arietinum. Next base: position 61,373,780 of record NC_021162.2, on the reverse strand, counting down.
GAACAAAAATGAAAGATGAGTCCTAAAATTCCTAAAAGCTTTACATTACACGTATGATCAATTGATACTTTTTAAGTTAAACATAATAAATTGGTTAAAATAAAGTCACAAGAAAAGCCTAGTTCAATAAGGTCATTTTCATACTTTATTATTTTGATACACGTTGGAAGAAGACAAAATAAAACATAACCCCACGTCCTCCAAGGAAACATAGCATTTTAAAACATTATTATTGAATCATTATTATCTGAAAATTAATGCATTCTTATCATCTCCTTCAACTAAACACCTATACATTTTTCCCTAAACAACACCCATTTAATTCCCTAAAATAAATTAATACTAAAGGTATGAACATTTTGCCAAAAGAAATTGAAAAAATTGTATTTGAAACTAAAAATAACTGTTTTTCTTTTTAAAGATTTTTTGTGTATAAAAGTAATAGTTATTATAAGATTGAGGAAGTAAATAAATGAACATAATAAATATCATATCATTAAATACTCTCTATTTTGAAGAATTTGTTTATAAGCATAACATTTATTTTAAATTATTAAATACGTTTCTTTTCCAAATAGTGTTATGATTAGGATCATACAAATGATCAAAAGTTAAGAGTTGAATATATCAAAAAGATATTTTAGCAATAGTTATTATATATAAAATAAACACTTACTTTTATAAACTTTGGTAAAAAAACATGTTACCTATTTTTCTTTATTTCTTAATGTATGTAAAAATAACAAAAGAAACTTATAAAAAGTTAGTAAAATTAATTTTAATAAAATTACCTTAATAAAAAGCTGTCTTATTTTGTTTTATAATATAGAAAATTGTAATTTTATTTTTGAATATAATAAAAAGCCGTACTCTATTGTACCAAAAAAAAACAAGAAAACAGTAATCCTAGATATTAATTTTGAAATATACATTTATTATATTTAAAAAACACATTTTTTATATTTTAAAAATATAATTTAATGCTTATTTCTATATTAATTAAATATGTATTGAATTTAAATCTTAATTGATATGATTGTTTGTTAAACTTTACGTATATTGTAGTCGAACTCTAATTATTAAAAACATTGGGAAAAAAAATACTTTAACATTGAACTAAAATGTGAATAATGAAAAGTTTATATTATTATATAGTATTATATTATTAAATTTATATAAAGATAGAAAGTCATTAGTCATAGCCATAACCATAGCCACCTTCAAGCATCAAAATTCCACAACAAACCAACAATTTCCCACCTTTCTCTTCATCTCTTCTCTTGCTTCAATAAAGGTAACTTTTTTTTTTCTCCTCTTAGCTGTATCAGTTTTCATGAATTGTAACTGCTAACCCACTTGTGTTTTTAGCCACCCTTTTGGGCCTTGCAGATAGGGTTTTGTGCTCTCAATTTGATTCAGTTGATTTTTTCCACTTCACCCAATTCTTGTTATCTCAAAAGGGTTATTGTTTTTTGATGTTGTTGGTTTTGTTGATTGTTTTCTGTTTGTAAAGTTTCAGTTTTTGTTGAAATTTATATGCTTATTCTAGTAATATGTAACTGGGTTGTTAATGATTTTTGTTGTTGAAATACATAAATTCATCATAGATATGTTTTTGTTTTTTCTATTGCAACTGTTAAAATCTATAAGCTATGTGCCTTTGGTATGTTCTTATTGATAATTTGAATGAAATCCTCTGGTTGACTAATTTGATTATGATTTTGAAGACATAAATAACACTGTTTTGAATTAATGATGAGTGATATTTTTTCCCCCTTATTTTAACTATAGAAAGAATGTTAATAATTAAATCAAGGTAACTTTCAAAGCAGTGAATGGTGAAGTTTCTCAAACCCAAATTTACCAAGGAATGAATGTAATTTTTTTTCTGATTTTTTTCTCTAATATAAAAATATGAGATTTAACTCCTCTAAATTTTGTAGTTAGTAAAGTGAAAAAAAAATCAAGGAATGATATTTCACTATTGATGATTTGTTATGCATGTGCATATTCACTTTAACTCTAAAGTTAGTTGCTCGCTTAGAAGAGCTGGCTCCAAAAATATGTAGATTTTTGAAGTTATTTACTCCAAATCAAGTTATTTCATTTTTTAAAATGTAGGGCTTTCCTACTCAATTACCCTCTAATTATATACTTTGTGTTTGGTTTCATATTTTAATGTTTCTTTTGATGTCATTGTGGCTTTTTGAAATTCTTAAGTTTGTTTCTTATATGAATTGTGAATTAATCATCAATGTTATTTTTAGGCTTGTGCGGTAGCAGACTGAACCACTAAAATCTGGTGGCTTCTGATATGATTCCCGTTTGAAGACAAATAGAAAAAAGGAATAAAAGTATCAATGATAGTTTTGATTAAGTAACAAAAAGAAAGAACTGGTGGAAAATGGGAGGTTGCTGTTGTTCTGCCAGAAAACATCATTTGCAAGGAACACCAGTTTATTATTATGTAAGTAGTTTTATATCCTCTCTTTACCAATCTGTCTAGTAATCTCACCCCATGATTTTCATTTCCATCATCATCACCTTTTCATTGTTCTCTTCAAATTTAAGTACTTTAGTCCATTATGTGTTAGTTCAGTGGTAAACGTTTGACTTATAACCTCAAGGGATGGAGTTCAAATCCTCCAGAAGGTTGTTGTCAAATGGAAATGGTCATTAATGTCACTTTAATTAATAATAAGTACTTCTAGAAAAATAATTTGGTCTGGTTACTAGTTTATTGTTTTAGATTATGGTTTATCTTAATCTGTTAAGTGCTTATAATTTAAAACCTGAAAAACTTCGGTTTCAGTGTCCACCAACTTTTGAAGAGCGCGAGTCTTTAACCTCTAATGGTGGCACCACTGCATCGCTCGCTGCTGGATTTCTCGTTGGAATGAACCTTGAAGCATCCATACCGGATACGTTCCGGTCTCCTCCTGCGCCTTTGCCTTATGACATTGTCTTAGGAGGTTCTGCGTCAACAGATTCCGAGTCTGGCCGAGAAACAGTTAGTGTTAGTAGTTTTGAAACTTCAATTACACGCGATGATATTGAAGAATCAAATTGTAAAGCTCAAGCCAAATCTACACCTTTATCTCCAAAGAAGGGAGAACTATTAAAATCAAATGGAACTCAAGTATTTGTGACAGAAGAAGAGGATGTTTGTCCAATTTGTCTTGAAGGTATAGTTTCTTAAGTGTTAGATTTTCCGTGTTTCAGCCTATTATTGCACAAAGAGGAGTAAGCTCTCTCTGTTAGTATATTGAAACCAATCATTTGAGATTTTTCATTTTCAATGCAGAATATGATGATGAGAATCCTAAAAATCTGACAAAATGTGAACACCATTTTCACTTATCTTGCATTCTTGAGTGGATGGAAAGAAGTGACTCCTGTCCTATATGTGATCAGGTTTGGCTTTTGCATCAATTCCATTTTAACTTACAAAGGAGTGCCTTAGACTTGTTTTCCTTAATACCATAATCATGCTTACGTCACTCTTATGTCTTATGAGGGTTGTTCACAAAATATAGAGAATAGGGTTTGAAACAATTGAAGAGGGAAGAAAAAATTTGGTTCCCCCTACCCTTTTGTCCTAGCTAACTCACCATTATCTTTTTTCCTCTACAATATGGTTTAAGAGTAATCTTGTAAACTGAATTGTAGTATTTAAAAACAAGTAGTAATTTGTAACCCTAAGCTTAAATAATAGAAAATCATGGTAGCCACTCTGCAATCGGAACATAGGCACAATTGTCATACTATGTGATCAAAATCTTGTGTTCTTTGTTTGCATTTTTTGTTGCCATTTATTTATTTATTTTTGAACCAGGGTTGTTGTTCTAACACATGTTTATCTTATAAATTGACAATGTTGAGCTTTATTGAAATGTTTTTGTTTTCCTTTGTTATTACAGGAGATGATATTTTGACCAGACAATGAATTAGTTTGATCTGTTTAAAATCAAAGCTTGCTATATATATGGAAGATAGATGAAGAAGTTGAACTTATGATAACCTGGTTAGATGTTGGTAGCTGCAGATTCATATTCTATTCGCGATACAATGAAAAAATCATTATTTTAGTAGGCTCAATCATTCACCATCTCTAAGAAGAAGAATGAAAATTTGACAGAATACTATACCATATATAGCTTGTGTCTGAATGCAATTCCTTTATTTGGAATTTGGCTATTATTATAGTTGAAGAATGCAGCAGTTCTATCTCTTGATGCCACAATTCATGTTCAGAGATGGCTTTTTGCACCTTTCCTTGTGTTGATTTGTTGTTTTCATATTTTTTTTCCAAATTATTTTTTATCAATTTTTATTTCTTTTGTATGTTATTGTCTTTTCTTTTTATTTGGGGAGTTGGGGGAGCATACTGGATTTGTAAATCATGTTTGCTTTAAGTATGTATATATCTTAGGCATTCAAAGAATATAATAGAAGTTCATCAAACTAGTAGCTAGTTCTGATTTCTATCTGCCAAATTGTTTTCGAATAGTCCATAGTTTATTGTGTATTATATTTTTATTTATAATTATATATTTAGTTTAATATTCATGCACATTCTATTTAATCAAATCGCGGCTAATCATACGAGTTATTTTATAAATAATTATTATAAAAGTTAAACATTAATAATCTGATAATTGTGATTGATTGGCAATGTAAATTTTTTTAAATTTACTTTGTATATAAATTAAATTCTTATATATTACCTATTGTCTTTTGTATAAAATATATTTGTTTGCAAGTGGTAGCAATGACACGTGTCAATCAGTGGTAGTGCCATAGGGACAATGATGTTTAAGTTAGATAGATGAAATTCTCATTGTTGAATTGTACTCCCAAATTAAAAAACCGGTGCATGGATTTCTTTTATAAAATAAATTTTAATATATTTAAATGGTTTTGTCCTTGAGATTAATAGAGAGATTTTGAATAAAAAAATGAAGTATAAAAATTTGGTTAGAAATTTGATAAAACTATAATAGAAGTCTACATAGGAACATAATCTTGTTTGAAAAGTAAACAAATACTGAAATTCATCGGAAAAAACACATGTCCACTATACTATCTATGCTTCTAATGTACTCCATCGTCAGAGTACAGCTTACTCATTCAACAATTTTGCTGTAATTTATTGTTCAATAATTTCTACGGAGTTGCTATTAGCACCCACCCTCTCTCATTTTCTATATTCCAAAATTCAAACATATGTGTGTATGCGGCGATATTTGGACTCCAAACATTAAATATGTGACACATTAATAAATAGTGGTCGTTTTAAATCAATGGCTGAGATTAATTTATATGTTTAAATACTTATTTATGCAATGATAATATTGTTTCTTAGACAATATGATTTTATCCTCTAATTTATTTATTTTTAATTTTTTTTTTCCTTGTTATATTTCCTGCTGCAGGAATCTTGGTGTTAAGAGACTATGCACTAAGCAATGGTGTTACAAAGAAATAGATTTAACAACGGTTTGGTGAGGTAATAATGGAGGAGACTTAGTCATAACTTTTCTTGGCTTAAATGATTTCACTCTATAAGGCTATCCTACATTATAGAAAGAAAAGAAAAAAGAAAAAGTTAATTAAAAATCCTTCAATCTCTTCTCTCACCAAAGAAATAAACGGTTGAAGCTAATTTATAAAAACAAAAACACCCTTCTTCTTCTTCTTCTTCTTCTTCTTCTTCTTCTTCTTCTTCTTCTTCTTCTTCTTCTTCTTCTTCTTTTCAACCCTCTTTTTCACTTTTGCATGAAACTTCAACTTTTGCATGCATGTATTTGATTTCACTAAAAGGTTCGTAGAAAACTGCAAAAATAGGTAGAGAAAATGAAGAACACATAGCAGAGGTGAGCAATGACTTACCCTCTGCTGAGACATCACCTAATGAACAGATATCAAAGGAAGAGGTACCAGTGTTTCAAGCTGTTTCATCTTGTATGGATACAACAGAGCTTCATCATGCTCCTGAAGGTCTCATTGAGACCAATGTTGGTGATTACTCAGGAATAAATAACTTTCAAGATGTTAAAAATGTTGTCATTGTTGAATCTTCAAAACTTTGGTCTATTGCAAGCCCTATTTGTTTTGGTATACTATGCAATTATGCAATTAATACCTTTACAAATATATTTGTTGGACATCTTGGTGATTTGGAACTCACATCAGTTTCTATCTCTCTATCTGTTGTTTCAAACTTCTCTTTTGGATTCATGGTTAGTTTCTTTTGTCTTTTTGGTTCATTTCTCATGTACTTTTTATGCTCAGATACAAACATCGAACATGACACTGACACCAACATGCTTACAACGATATTAATTTTAAAAATTAAATTAATTGAACGTAGACACATCTTCAATAAAATGTGTTAGTGCTATAGCGCTGTTCTTTCTTGCATGGTTATTTTCATTGATTTTTTTAATGGCATGCAGTGTTTACCTTTCAAACAACCCCTCACATAAATATGTGACTTCCACTTGTTAATTACTACCGGATGTTCTTTTTTAAAGGTAACTATAAAAGCCTTCCATATTTTCCAAATATAGGCCAATAAAATATGTTTTAGGGTGGCACATGAGGGCTCCGACGCCTTGATGGTGTCCTGCACGCCAGAGAGGGAGATACCAGCAAAGGACAATGAATGCTTAAGTCAGTCGGAGTATAATATAATAGTATTTAAGAATATGGTTTAAATATATGTCTGGTCTTTGTAAATATACGTTTTTTTTTGCTGTTAGTCCTTCTAAAAATATTTTTGTGTTTTTAGTCTCTACAAATATACACTTTCGTTTTAAGTCCTTAAATTCTATGCTCAAAGTTTGAAAATGAGGCCTTAAACTTTTGTATAAAAACTTGCAGCTTGGCATGGCTAGTGCACTAGAGACATTATGTGGACAAGCATATGGTGCAGGACAAGTAGAAATGCTTGGTGTTTACATGCAACGTTCAATCCTAATCTTATTCGGTGCATGTTTTCTCATCATGCCAATTTACATTTATTCAACACCAATCTTAATACTCCTTGGACAAGAACGTGACATAGCAGAACTTGCTGGAGTATTCACTGTTCAATCCATCCCTCAGTTATTTTCATTAGCCATAAATTTCCCTGCCCAAAAATTCTTGCAAGCACAAAGCAAAGTTGGAATTTTGGCATGGTTGGGTTTCGTATTCCTCATTATTCATATCATGATTCTTATACTTTTTATTAAAGTGCTTGGTTGGGGTACAGCTGGTGCTGCTGCAGCTTATGATATATCAGCTTGGGGAATTGCTTTGGCTCAAATGGTTTATGTTGTTGGTTGGTGTAAAGAAGGTTGGAGGGGTTTGTCATGGTTAGCTTTTAAGGATCTTTGGGGGTTTATGAAATTGTCTTTTGCTTCAGCTATTATGCTTTGTTTGGAGGTATGGTATTTTATGACCTTGATTGTTCTCACTGGACACTTGGATAATCCAATTATTGCTGTTGGATCACTTTCAATATGGTAAGATTACACCTAATAATCAACTCTACTTTACCTTATGTAGCACAAGTATTAGTTGTTTGAGTCAATTAACCGTTTGGTCATAGGTTTGATCTCTTGCCGGTGCTTACGAAAAATATATGTAAGAAGAAAGCAACCCCTCAAATGAATATTAGTTATCTTGACAGATTAATCTTCACAGTTGTGTGCGGAGGATAACTTGGATTACATATACTTTCACACAACACAAACTTGTTATTTTCTTATATACACTTAAAGTACTGATTTAGTTCTGTTTTTCTTTTATCAGCATGAATGTGAATGGATGGGAAGGCATATTGTTCATAGGGGTCAATGCAGCTGTCAGGTAAACTTTTCATTTATGATTGATACTTTTTTTCTTTCCATTTTACTGTAAAAAATTTCTTACAACTTAGAATAAATTGTGGTGTTGTTTTTGTTTTGTCAGTGTAAGAGTTTCCAATGAACTTGGATCAGGACACCCAAGAGCTGCAAAGTATTCTGTTGTTGTCACAGTTATTGAGTCCCTCATCATTGGAATAGTATCTGCAGGCATTATTCTAATTACAAAAGATCACTTTGCTGTCATTTTCACTGACAGTAAAGATATGCAAAAGGCAGTTTCTAAATTAGCATCTCTTCTTGGTATAACCATGATTCTAAATAGTGTTCAGCCAGTTTTATCAGGTATAGAGAAAATCAAAGTGTAAGTATATGTGCGCGCGTGCATGAGTGCGCGCTGTTTTGCAATAGGGAAATCATGAAAGCTTCTGTGTTCTTGCAGGTGTTGCTGTAGGAGGAGGATGGCAGGCTTTGGTAGCTTACATTAATCTATTTTGTTATTATCTTATGGGACTTCCCCTTGGATTTTTTCTTGGTTACAAAGGGGGATACAGAGTGCAGGTAAAGAACTTGAATCATATACAGTTGTTGTATACATCAGTTGTAGGATGAAATAGATTTAGAGAGATAAATTTCTCTAAAACTAACAGTTCTTATGGTTATTGCAACTAGGGAAACATATTAGTTGTACTAGTAAAATTATAGAGTTAACAACTATACGTTTACATAGTCATTCAATCATATTCATATCATAAGAAATTTAGTTATATCATTTATTAAGATATTTTAACAAATATCGTCGTAATCAGACATGATTGAACGACAATGTAAAACTTGTGCATATTACTACTGAACTCAATTTTAAAAAACTTATGTGATTGAACTTTATTTGACTCTTTTATCAATCCTTAGTGATGGAAAGTATTTATTGTTTCAGGGTATTTGGGTTGGAATGATATGTGGGACAGTTTTGCAGACAGGCATCTTGGTGTATATTATCTATAAAACAAATTGGAACAAAGAGGTAAGAATTGTGTGCTTTTTCATAGTGATCATCAAAGTCATATTTCATCAAATAAAACAAATTGACTAGAATTTGAAATTGATGATATTGAATGCTTACAACTAAAAACTTTCAGGTGGAGCAAGCATCAGAAAGAATGAAGCAATGGACTGGACAAGAATCAGAAATGAGTGACATGTAGAAATCCAAAAGATTCAAATCATTGCAAATTTTGTGTATTTTTACTAGGTGACAAAAATGTTCATTTGTAAGCCATAGTGGAACTTTCTTCTTAATCATGTAATAAAGTGTAATTATGTATGTATAGAAATTCTTCTTAATCGTGTAATAAAGTGTAACAATGTGTTATAGGCAATGCTTGAGTTTATGTGTGCAATCCTCAATGACTTAACTCTTATTCTAGGTGTTGGGTTTGGGGGGGTTTCGGAATGTTTACTTTTTTGTAGCTGAAAATAGAGTTGTATATTTAATGGATGTTGGTTTTTCTGTTTTAATAGTATGAATATTTACATGAACTTCCGATGGAAGACCCTCATATTTTTTTTTTTTTATTTTGTAATGTATGAAAGATATTTTTATGTTATTTTTTTTTTAATTTTTAACGTGGTTGTTATTATTATTATTATATGTTTTATTCAATTGTTATTTTTGAAAAGTATATATATATATATATATATATATATATATGATGTATTTAATTTGATTAAATATTTTATTAAATAAGAAAAAAAAATGTTTATAATAATAACAATAATAATAGAAAATAAAGAATACGTTAAAAATAAAATTACATAGTGAATATTTGCAGGGTCTTAATGGACTTAGATTGAAAACAACACGTTCTTTAATAGGCGAACAAAAAAACCGACGTCAGTTATTCTCAATTTGAATATAACCTCTTTGCAAGAAAGAAAAAAAGAAGAAATTCAAGAAAACCTATAAAGTAGTTAGTGATTCATCTCTTAAGTAGAAAAAAATTTTTGATCTTCTAAAAAAAATAAATTGATTTATATGGTAAAGTTGTTATTGTTGTTACTAGTAAAAAAAATTATTTTAGTAAATGGCTTTATGATTATGGATAATTTTGAAAATGGTGTTTGATATTATTATTATTATTATTATTATTATTATTATTATTATTATTATTATTATTATCATTATTATTATTATTATTATTATTATTATTATTATTATTATATTATTATTGTGTAGGAAAATCTTTAGTTTTAAAAGTAAAATTGTAATATGCAATTTATTTTCTTAGAAGTGATCTTGATTTTCTTATGATATTAATATAAAAACCTATTTTGATTAAAGAAAATATTTATCTATGTCAAAAATTGATTTTCATCTGGTAAAAGTCGTTATAAAGAACAGATTGTGTTTTAATCAATAGAAGTAGTTATTGGTTAAAAACTCAATTTTATTTGGTTAAAATTTTATGTTGTGATAGTTTGAGTGTTGAAGAAATTTTTAGAAACTTTATTGATGTTAAAAATAACAATGTTTCTAGAAATAATAAATGGGCTGAAAATTGTTGTTATATTTATTATTTTTAGAATGTTAAAGTTGTGATTTTTATTAGACAATTGGGTGGATGTTGTGTTGATTTATAAAATAAAAATAATTTTATGATAGAGTTAATTTGTTTTGTAATAATTAAAATGAATTTTGTGTTGGAGTGTGTTAAATGTTATTGTTAAATTTTTGGAAGTGAACTAAGGAAATTTTAGGGATCCTTGATACTTTTTGTTGTATTAGAATTTTGGTCCAAAAGAAATATTTGAAAAATGATATTTTTATTTTATTTTATTAGATTTGCAATGAGACACTAAATATAGACTCAATCTTTTTCTATTGTTGTTTGTTTGTGTACTTGCTAATTTGAGAGAATTGATATCTTTTAAAAATATAAAGAAATTATGTGTCTTAAAAACTTAAGCCAATACCAAACCTTCAACATGAATTAAGGATAAAATGAGTTTTGACACTAATAGAGTAGTAAATTAATTTGTGAAGGTATAACATTTTGGAGCAGAGACCGCTATGTAGAAACCTTAATAACGACACTCATAATAGTAAGTGCATCACTCCATTCGTTTTCTTACTTGAATTATATGTGATATAAATGTAATGTGATGTTGTGTATTGGTTCTATTTGTGTGTTATCTTCAAAGTAAATATTATATGATACGTTGCTATAATGGTTGTGCTTGACATGTTCAAATTATGGAATGTTATACGATACGTTGTTATAATGGTTGTGTTTGACATGTTGTGGTTAATTTGAAGGTGCAAATATATTGGCGTTAATAAGTTAATCTCGCATAATATTGATGATTTACTACATAGTTAGATGGTGCATCCATAATTGATTGGAGCTCAAAGTTGTGTGGTGCATCCATAATTGATTGGAGCCCACAGGTCCATGCGAGGATTTTGAGTTAGTGGTGTTGCTTGGAAGGACCCACGAAGCCTTTGCGGGAGAGGTGATATTCAGGAATCATGCATTGACGTCTAACAAATAGGATTTGTGCATTTTAGTTGATTTGTATCTTTGGTGCTTTGTGATTTTAACTGTTATATGAAGTATATGATTTATTTATATTTTTGCTATAACAACTATATATGCATGTTTATTCGCTCTGTGTTTGTTATTTGGAGATGACCCTTACATTTGACAGGACGTCGCATATAGTGTTACTTGAGCGAATAATGTCGCAGACCAACCTAGTAGGAGAAATGCGAGGAAGTACAATAGAAAACAGTTGGATACTCCGAGATACTTTTGTACTTATGTGAGACTTGTTGGGAGAGTTTTCCAAAGCATCCAAAGTTATAACCAACTAAGATTTATTTTTGGGTGGTAAAACGTCAAGAGTTTTGACTATAGGAGTTTATTTTGTTTTACGTATTAACTTTACTTTTTGTAATTGCGAATATTCTGATTCATTATTTTTTAAAATACAATTGAAAAAATTATTACTTGAATTTTTATGTAACGAGCATTTAAGATAATCTTATAATATATATATATATATATATATATATATATATATATATATATATATATATATATATATATATATATATGTATTTAATATATATATATATATATATATATATATATATCTTTATGTTTAAAATTTCATTAGTTAATGTATTGAAAATGTGGGACGTTACATCCAACATGATGGACAATTTGTGAAACTTATGTGGGAAGTGTGTCAAACTGGAATTGTGACTAATTAATATGTAAAGGTATTTCGCAGTTTTGGATCATGTGAAGAAAATGTGATATGACTTTGTTGGACAGTTGAAACTCTTAGAAAATGATTGTGACTATATAAATGATTAATTAGGCTAAGACAAATGGAAAAGTAGACCTATATCTAGTTCACGAGAATTCTACCATGCACCCCACATCTAAACCTGTCAACCTTTCAATCAACGTGAAAATATAATTTTGCCTTTTATAAAACCTTCAACTATTTTAACTTCTCATTTTTTCACCCCGTGTTTCAAGACTATTCGAAAGTTTCTAAAGTTTCGAAATGACAATTTCCAGAATTCTTGAAACTTTCAAACAATTCGAAACTTCTGAAATAGAAAATTACAGATTTGGAAACTTTTGAAACTTTCCAAATTTTCAAAATGTAATCCTTATTTCAAAAATTTGAAACTTCCATAACTATCAATTTAGAAACTTATTATAAATACTTAAAAGGGTAAAATTGTATTTTCATGTGTCTTAAGGGAGTAACAGGTTTAGGTGTACGGTGCATGCTAGAATCCTCCTAGTTCACCTAGTATATCAGCCAGAAATTTGTTGAAGAAATTAGACCACAACAAGACTGACATGAACCTGTGGCCCAAGCTAATCGTGAAAATGAAGCTCAAACTAAAATTTGAAGATTCTACTTGTACCCCCAAACCTAAACTTGTCACCCTTACAATCAATGTGAATATACTATTTTGCCCTTTTAACCATCTATAAAACCTTTAAATTTTTTAACTTCTCATTTTTTCACCCCTCTTTCGAGACTTTGAAAAAATTACCTTAGTCTTTGAAACTTTCAAAGTTTTCAAAATCAAAAGTAAGTGGCACTCGAAAATTTCAAAGTTCTGAAACATAAAATTTTCATATTTTCAAAAGTTTCGAACAATTCGAAACTTTTGAAATAGAAATTTTATAGATTTTTGAAAGTTTCAAGCAATCTGAAACTTTCGAAACATAAGTATTTTAGATTTTTCGAAAGTTTCGAAATGCAAATTTCTAGGTTTTTCGAAAGTTTCGAAATGACAAATTTCTAGAAAAATTCTAAACTTTCAAAGTGAAGAATTCCCGAATTTTTGAAATTTTTGGACAATTGGAAACTTTCGAAATAGGAAAATTTCAAAGCTTTCTAAATATTCGAAACTTGTGAATTTTTTTGTTATTTTTTTAATTTTTTTTATTGATATAATTATTATGTTAACTAAATTTTACAGTGCCTATAACCAGATGAGCATTCGGGGAAATTTAATACTATTCCCATAAGCGTTGGGGGAGGTAGTAGATGCGATAGAGCGGATAGAGTTCCACCTATAGCATCACATAGATGAAGAAATGAAGCAAACTATCCACCTCGTCAGCATCAATGTAGACGTGGTGTTAGTGGTGAGGATGTTCATGAGCCTGAACAAAAGGATTAAGAGGAATTTGAGGAGCAACATGTTTAGGAGCCTGAAAAATAGCAAGTTCATGAGCCTGGACATCACACTCGAAGAGCAACTTCAGCAGCTTGGATTTCTCATAGGACCATTGGTGACATTTGTGTTGACACAGTATGAACATCGTGTGGCTTAGAGGATATGGGAATGAGAGTTATACTTCAATTAATTAATTTTTTAATTAACAATAAGTATATATTATATTTAGTACATTTTTCAATGAAATTTAGTAAATGATTTTATTGTTATATTTTTTAATTACTCGTAGAACTGTGGCCCGTTGAAGGTGATCACACATGGTTTGAAGCTGAAAAAGTTTGTTGAAGTATCGGTATCAGATGTTTTACAATGTTGGATTCAATAATCTGAGCTGATACATTTGTCTTCAACTTACTTACGATGACTAATGTTGGTTTGATATTTGCCTTTATAGAAAGGTGAATAGAAAGACCAGCTCGTTTTACATGTCATTTAGAGAGATGACGATTACATTGGACGACGTCACCACTCTTCTTCGCATTCCACCTCGTGGTCAATTTTTCGTTGCACCAATAAATATGAAAACTAATAATGTTGCGAGAGCTGCACATGAGTTGTTGGGAGCAACCTGATAGGAAGTCGTTGTTGAGATAAATTATAATAAATGTGAACAATATAGATTGCAGTGGTTGCGTGATTTATATAAACGACACATTCAAACAAACATGTTTGAATGTGCTGCTAGAACGTACCTATTGCAATTAGTTGGCATCACTATTTTCGCCGACAAGACACAAACTCGTGTGGAGGCGAAATACATTAGTTTATTCCTTGATTTAGATCATTGTCAGGATTATGCATGGGGCACTGCTTGCTATATAAAAACCTGAGAGATGGAGTTGTTCACGACACTAGACATTTGGGAGGTTACATGACCCTATTACAGATATATGATTCATATTAAATATTAAGTTGTGTTATTTATTTATTAAGTTGTATTTTTAATTTACCATATGATGCTATATTGCTTGAGAATGTATTATTTACACCATATGATGATGATCGAGCTAATCATCCTTTTGAAGCAACTTTGATGTTCTTCGGATACCTTTGTTCCGGTGCAGTTTCAGTCTCATATCTACCGGAGCGAGTCTTCGACAATTTGATCGTATTTAGTACATTACGTGTGACGTTCCTCAGGTGTCGAATAGTATAGATTGGGAGTGGCGGAATAATATGAGAGCATGTATAGCAACCTTACGGAGGCTATCTCCTCTAGTGACGCTTCCTAGAGAGGTCACTGCGGACTACTATGCATGGTACATAAATGTTTCATATCATTTGATCCTCCTTCCACCTACTAATGTTCTACCTTCCAGTCCACCTATTGCTACTAATGTTAATCTACGTGTTCCATCATCTTATGTACAAGTTGGTTCATCTTCAGCACGAGACCGTAGCGCATATGAGCTTCTACGTAGGGCCTTACATATGGTACATCGAGTGGGTGAAGTTCATAAAATATTAAGTGAGTTAATTTGCATGTTTACGAGAGACGATTAGTATATTTATTATGTACGATTGAATATATTTTGTATTATGAATATTTTGGATAATGAATTTCTATTTTAATATTAATATTTTGTGTTATTTTTGCTATAAGTAAATGATTAAAAGTTTAACTTTAACTCGATAACAAAAAAGAAATACAATTGTTTGAAAACTTCACACATATATTATAATCTTCATTTAATAAATACAAGATTATTTGGTAAATGATGGATCAATGTGTTCTCAATGCTTAATACGTCCTGCATAATCTATTTGTCATGTCTTCGAACAATCACTACAAAAATCTCTCCATTTTTTTGAGGTAGGTGGCAAAGGACAATCAGACTTCAATTTGATCTGAATAAAATAATATTAAAACATTAATTGATTATTAAACAATATTATCAATCATAAATTTTACCTGTACCCAATAACTTTCATTGACGAATCCAATTGCTATTAAATAATTAATTGAAGATCCCTTTAATGGTGCTTTGATCAGTGAAAAGAATGTCATGTTCAAATTACGTGACAACGACACCAATATGACATTATATCTTGTTGTTATCACGTAACTCAACTCTGGTATATCCATCCACTTATCTTTTCCCTGAGAACCCAAACTAGAAATCTTCAATGAGTTCCGCATTGATTCAACGTTGTCATCAAATACATTGGAATAAAGATCTTGATGTAGATTGATTTATTTACCCAACCGTGTTTGAACTAAAGACCAAGATTCTTCATTCCAACCTAAAAACGATGCAATTGTGTGATACCCACAATTTCCATCAGGCACAACATCTATTATATTCTCGATATATTGATGAATGAAAGTAGGAAAATGTGTTTTAGGTGGTTGCTTTGCAGATTCTTGAGATGATTGCCTTGCCGGACGTTGTGATGATTGATTTACAGAACACTGAGATGATTGATTTGCAGAATGCATAGATGATTGATTTGCATATTCTTGAGATGGTTGCTTTGTAGATCCATGAGAGGCATCGACATACTCCCAATATGAAGGATCACGAGGAACGTCAAATTTTTCTCTCTTTTTAGTAGCTCATTTGGTTTTCACTTTATTAGGTGGTGGAGACATTGTTGTTGTATGTGGAAATATAAGTTCACGCACATTTGCCCTGAATATCCTTTGACCAACAATATCTTGTGTCTTCATGTATGCTTTCATTGCCTCCCACTATTCTAAAAGGTCATATTCTGATAAAGATTCTTCATCCTCCAATTCATGCTTCATGCTTAATTTTCTCCAAAAAACATGAATGATATCTAAAGGGATAAATTGTCAGATATCTGCAAATTTGTCAACTCACAAGCACATGGTAATCCATGAGTTGTTCTGATTAAGAAACCACATTTTATTTTGTCTGTACCTACAATCTTTACCCTCTTCAATTTTTTTTTAAACACTTCCTTGATACACAATGATGTAATCTTTGATAAAATGGTGCATTATACTCGTGCTCAACATCAATAATGGTTTTCTGAAAAGAAGATTTGATGGTACACATTTAGTTCTTCAACATCATATTCACAACATCCCAACTTTTACACAAGTATCCATTACTAGTTCTTAGCATGTTTTTCAATCTCCAATGAGCAGAATCAACTCTACAAATATATTAAATAACACAAATTAAAATAAATCACACAAATTACTAAATCATACAAATCATAATTTAATAGTACATGTTGGACGGTGTGTTCCCTAATTGCATCACTCTATTGGTTCAAGTCAGGACAAATCTTTCTTTGTAAGGTGTCAACCATTAATCTTTAATATAATCAATAAAAAGGATAATATCGGCACACACTAGTTCAAGTTGTTGCAAGTGATGATCATACTCTTCCACACTAGTTGAAAATACAAAAAAAAAAAAAAAAAATCCATAAGTCCATTACCTGATCTTGCTAGTCTTTCTCACATATTGTTTCTATCTTGCCCCAAAAATTTTTTCAATAGAAAATTGATTGAAGTAAGAAATACAACACCAATAGCATTCATCAAGGCAAAATCTTTATCATTCACAATAACTTTAAAAATTAAATTCTCAAATACAAATAATTGTATTACCTTTTCAAATGCCCAAATGAAGTTATTTTGTCGCTCTTGTTCCAAGTAAGCAAATGCAACATAAAATGTCAAACCAGTAGATGTTACACCTGCAATTTCAAGTAATGGTAACCAATATCTATTTGTTTGTATGTGCTATCACATATCAAAACAAAATGAAACGTGTTTAACAACTTTATACAATCACGATGCGTCCAAAATATGTCTCTCTGAATATCTGAATATCTGAATCCTCTCGTCTTCTTGTCCAATGCACATAATTTTTATTATGTATTAACTTCAAGAGATACTGCACTTATGTGTACAAACCTCTCACGGATGATTGATAAGTACTTCTAGCTTTATATATTTGAGTTGAAATTGTGAGATTCTATTTATTTCTCTCTTTCAAAGCATTCAAAATGAATATTGGTGCAAGCTTATACATTGTCATGTCATTGACAAATTTTCTCTCCTATTCATTTAAACGCCTCAAATATGAATGATCGTCTAAAGTATCTGCTAAATTGTGATTGTGTGTTCCACAACGACTACTAATTTTTTATCCTTCATTGATACTCAACGGTATACATCTGAGTTTGGATGAACAGTTTTTCTTGTGAGAATACGTTATTGTTGATTTTGATTTATATATTCCATCTCTTTCGCATTCCAAAATTAATTTGTCTTTTCTTCCTCTCTTTCCGGTAGCTTTATAAGATCGAATGGTAACAATTATTATTCCATTTTGTCTTCTAATAATTTTTACTCATTCGAATACAACTTCTCGAGAGGAAAATATCTACAAAATATATTTCTAATAAAACATTAATATATGTCTATACATTAAAAACTAAACTTTATAAAATCAATTATCATTAAGATTACCTTGGTTAATTTATCTGTAGAATTTATAGTCGGTATTTGTAGTAGAAACTCCAACTATACTCATATCTGATTTAAAAAAATATACCAAAATTTAATTAATACTAACATTATAAATACAATATTTAAAATAAAAAATATAATTATTTTTTAAAAATTATATTACATTTCGAAACTTTCAAAAGTTTCGAAATGTAATCTTTATTTCAAAACATTCATTTCTAAAAACTTCTCATAATCAAATATCATAAGATGAGTCCAAACATGTAAGTCATCTACTCCTTAACAAATAAGATCTCACTTCATTTCTATTAAAGAAACAATTTCTGTAAGATTTATGGGTCACATATGTAATTAATTAATAAAGTGTGTTAGGGTCATTGTATAATTAGCCAATAAACTAGGGGTCAAATAATATATAATAGTTTATGGCTAAAGAGCATAATAGTTATGAAAATTAATAGTGTAGATACCAGACAGTTTCTAATTTAATGAGGGGCTGAATTGGAAATACTGCAATTTGGGATATAACTAATAATAGTTATATATAGGGGTAATGGTCCCCAAGGCAAACACAACAAGACTATTCAGTTTCAAAACCCTAAAGGAGAAAATTCTCTGGTTCTCTCTATCCCCATCAAGAGAGCAAGGTCTTCAGGGTGTTTTGCTAAGGAAGATCACCCAACCCATTGGCTCTATCATCATCTCAGGATTTCATCAATGGCAATTCCCACAGGTACGCTTCCGCCTTTGGCTATTCATCATGTAATTGACATGGATTGTTGAGCACAACGTTATTAAGGTTTTTCCAACAATTGGTATCAGAGCCTACCATGTTTAATTCATGATGAAATTCGGTTATTGTCTTTGTTTTAATTTGGGAATTTGGGAATTTTGATATATATATTATGGAATCCATATTTTTAACGTGTTTGAAAAATTAGGGTTTGTAATTTGGGAATTTGGGAATTTTGATATATATATTATGGAATCCATATTTTTAACGTGTTTGAAAAATTAGGGTTTGTAATTTGGGAATTTGGGAATTTTGATATATATATTATGGAATCCATATTTTTAACGTGTTTGAAAAATTAGGGTTTGTAATTTGGGAATTTGGGAATTTTGATATATATATTATGGAATCCATATTTTTAACGTGTTTGAAAAATTAGGGTTTGTAATTTGGGAATTTGGGAATTTTGATATATATATTATGGAATCCATATTTTTAACGTGTTTGAAAAATTAGGGTTTGTAATTTGGGAATTTGGGAATTTTGATATATATATTATGGAATCCATATTTTTAACGTGTTTGAAAAATTAGGGTTTGTAATTTGGGAATTTGGGAATTTTGATATATATATTATGGAATCCATATTTTTAACGTGTTTGAAAAATTAGGGTTTGTAATTTGGGAATTTGGGAATTTTGATATATATATTATGGAATCCATATTTTTAACGTGTTTGAAAAATTAGGGTTTGTAATTTGGGAATTTGGGAATTTTGATATATATATTATGGAATCCATATTTTTAACGTGTTTGAAAAATTAGGGTTTGTAATTTGGGAATTTGGGAATTTTGATATATATATTATGGAATCCATATTTTTAACGTGTTTGAAAAATTAGGGTTTGTAATTTGGGAATTTGGGAATTTTGATATATATATTATGGAATCCATATTTTTAACGTGTTTGAAAAATTAGGGTTTGTAATTTGGGAATTTGGGAATTTTGATATATATATTATGGAATCCATATTTTTAACGTGTTTGAAAAATTAGGGTTTGTAATTTGGGAATTTGGGAATTTTGATATATATATTATGGAATCCATATTTTTAACGTGTTTGAAAAATTAGGGTTTGTAATTTGGGAATTTGGGAATTTTGATATATATATTATGGAATCCATATTTTTAACGTGTTTGAAAAATTAGGGTTTGTAATTTGGGAATTTGGGAATTTTGATATATATATTATGGAATCCATATTTTTAACGTGTTTGAAAAATTAGGGTTTGTAATTTGGGAATTTGGGAATTTTGATATATATATTATGGAATCCATATTTTTAACGTGTTTGAAAAATTAGGGTTTGTAATTTGGGAATTTGGGAATTTTGATATATATATTATGGAATCCATATTTTTAACGTGTTTGAAAAATTAGGGTTTGTAATTTGGGAATTTGGGAATTTTGATATATATATTATGGAATCCATATTTTTAACGTGTTTGAAAAATTAGGGTTTGTAATTTGGGAATTTGGGAATTTTGATATATATATTATGGAATCCATATTTTTAACGTGTTTGAAAAATTAGGGTTTGTAATTTGGGAATTTGGGAATTTTGATATATATATTATGGAATCCATATTTTTAACGTGTTTGAAAAATTAGGGTTTGTAATTTGGGAATTTGGGAATTTTGATATATATATTATGGAATCCATATTTTTAACGTGTTTGAAAAATTAGGGTTTGTAATTTGGGAATTTGGGAATTTTGATATATATATTATGGAATCCATATTTTTAACGTGTTTGAAAAATTAGGGTTTGTAATTTGGGAATTTGGGAATTTTGATATATATATTATGGAATCCATATTTTTAACGTGTTTGAAAAATTAGGGTTTGTAATTTGGGAATTTGGGAATTTTGATATATATATTATGGAATCCATATTTTTAACGTGTTTGAAAAATTAGGGTTTGTAATTTGGGAATTTGGGAATTTTGATATATATATTATGGAATCCATATTTTTAACGTGTTTGAAAAATTAGGGTTTGTAATTTGGGAATTTGGGAATTTTGATATATATATTATGGAATCCATATTTTTAACGTGTTTGAAAAATTAGGGTTTGTAATTTGGGAATTTGGGAATTTTGATATATATATTATGGAATCCATATTTTTAACGTGTTTGAAAAATTAGGGTTTGTAATTTGGGAATTTGGGAATTTTGATATATATATTATGGAATCCATATTTTTAACGTGTTTGAAAAATTAGGGTTTGTAATTTGGGAATTTGGGAATTTTGATATATATATTATGGAATCCATATTTTTAACGTGTTTGAAAAATTAGGGTTTGTAATTTGGGAATTTGGGAATTTTGATATATATATTATGGAATCCATATTTTTAACGTGTTTGAAAAATTAGGGTTTGTAATTTGGGAATTTGGGAATTTTGATATATATATTATGGAATCCATATTTTTAACGTGTTTGAAAAATTAGGGTTTGTAATTTGGGAATTTGGGAATTTTGATATATATATTATGGAATCCATATTTTTAACGTGTTTGAAAAATTAGGGTTTGTAATTTGGGAATTTGGGAATTTTGATATATATATTATGGAATCCATATTTTTAACGTGTTTGAAAAATTAGGGTTTGTAATTTGGGAATTTGGGAATTTTGATATATATATTATGGAATCCATATTTTTAACGTGTTTGAAAAATTAGGGTTTGTAATTTGGGAATTTGGGAATTTTGATATATATATTATGGAATCCATATTTTTAACGTGTTTGAAAAATTAGGGTTTGTAATTTGGGAATTTGGGAATTTTGATATATATATTATGGAATCCATATTTTTAACGTGTTTGAAAAATTAGGGTTTGTAATTTGGGAATTTGGGAATTTTGATATATATATTATGGAATCCATATTTTTAACGTGTTTGAAAAATTAGGGTTTGTAATTTGGGAATTTGGGAATTTTGATATATATATTATGGAATCCATATTTTTAACGTGTTTGAAAAATTAGGGTTTGTAATTTGGGAATTTGGGAATTTTGATATATATATTATGGAATCCATATTTTTAACGTGTTTGAAAAATTAGGGTTTGTAATTTGGGAATTTGGGAATTTTGATATATATATTATGGAATCCATATTTTTAACGTGTTTGAAAAATTAGGGTTTGTAATTTGGGAATTTGGGAATTTTGATATATATATTATGGAATCCATATTTTTAACGTGTTTGAAAAATTAGGGTTTGTAATTTGGGAATTTGGGAATTTTGATATATATATTATGGAATCCATATTTTTAACGTGTTTGAAAAATTAGGGTTTGTAATTTGGGAATTTGGGAATTTTGATATATATATTATGGAATCCATATTTTTAACGTGTTTGAAAAATTAGGGTTTGTAATTTGGGAATTTGGGAATTTTGATATATATATTATGGAATCCATATTTTTAACGTGTTTGAAAAATTAGGGTTTGTAATTTGGGAATTTGGGAATTTTGATATATATATTATGGAATCCATATTTTTAACGTGTTTGAAAAATTAGGGTTTGTAATTTGGGAATTTGGGAATTTTGATATATATATTATGGAATCCATATTTTTAACGTGTTTGAAAAATTAGGGTTTGTAATTTGGGAATTTGGGAATTTTGATATATATATTATGGAATCCATATTTTTAACGTGTTTGAAAAATTAGGGTTTGTAATTTGGGAATTTGGGAATTTTGATATATATATTATGGAATCCATATTTTTAACGTGTTTGAAAAATTAGGGTTTGTAATTTGGGAATTTGGGAATTTTGATATATATATTATGGAATCCATATTTTTAACGTGTTTGAAAAATTAGGGTTTGTAATTTGGGAATTTGGGAATTTTGATATATATATTATGGAATCCATATTTTTAACGTGTTTGAAAAATTAGGGTTTGTAATTTGGGAATTTGGGAATTTTGATATATATATTATGGAATCCATATTTTTAACGTGTTTGAAAAATTAGGGTTTGTAATTTGGGAATTTGGGAATTTTGATATATATATTATGGAATCCATATTTTTAACGTGTTTGAAAAATTAGGGTTTGTAATTTGGGAATTTGGGAATTTTGATATATATATTATGGAATCCATATTTTTAACGTGTTTGAAAAATTAGGGTTTGTAATTTGGGAATTTGGGAATTTTGATATATATATTATGGAATCCATATTTTTAACGTGTTTGAAAAATTAGGGTTTGTAATTTGGGAATTTGGGAATTTTGATATATATATTATGGAATCCATATTTTTAACGTGTTTGAAAAATTAGGGTTTGTAATTTGGGAATTTGGGAATTTTGATATATATATTATGGAATCCATATTTTTAACGTGTTTGAAAAATTAGGGTTTGTAATTTGGGAATTTGGGAATTTTGATATATATATTATGGAATCCATATTTTTAACGTGTTTGAAAAATTAGGGTTTGTAATTTGGGAATTTGGGAATTTTGATATATATATTATGGAATCCATATTTTTAACGTGTTTGAAAAATTAGGGTTTGTAATTTGGGAATTTGGGAATTTTGATATATATATTATGGAATCCATATTTTTAACGTGTTTGAAAAATTAGGGTTTGTAATTTGGGAATTTGGGAATTTTGATATATATATTATGGAATCCATATTTTTAACGTGTTTGAAAAATTAGGGTTTGTAATTTGGGAATTTGGGAATTTTGATATATATATTATGGAATCCATATTTTTAACGTGTTTGAAAAATTAGGGTTTGTAATTTGGGAATTTGGGAATTTTGATATATATATTATGGAATCCATATTTTTAACGTGTTTGAAAAATTAGGGTTTGTAATTTGGGAATTTGGGAATTTTGATATATATATTATGGAATCCATATTTTTAACGTGTTTGAAAATAGTTATGCCTATTATGACGAAAGCCTCCTTGGTTCCATGTGCTGATATGATTAATGGACGGGACAATTTGGATTATACTCAAGGTAATTATAATGACATTTTTGACGTCATAAAGTCTAACACACTCCTAAGGATACATGTGTGACCAGTGGGAGATTGTAAGATTTATGGGTCACATATGTAATTAATTAATAAAGTGTGTTAGGGTCATTGTATAATTAGCCAATAAACTAGGGGTCAAATAATATATAATAGTTTATGGCTAAAGAGCATAATAGTTATGAAAATTAATAGTGTAGATACCAGACAGTTTCTAATTTAATGAGGGGCTGAATTGGAAATACTGCAATTTGAGATATAACTAATAATAGTTATATATAGGGGTAATGGTCCCCAAGGCAAACACAACAAGACTATTCAGTTTCAAAACCCTAAAGGAGAAAATTCTCTGGTTCTCTCTATCCCCATCAAGAGAGCAAAGTCTTCAGGGTGTTTTGCTAAGGAAGATCACCCAACCCATTGGCTCTATCATCATCATCTCAGGATTTCATCAATGGCAATTCCCACATGTACGCTTCCGCCTTTGGCTATTCATCATGTAATTGACATGGATTGTTGAGCACAACGTTATTAAGGTTTTTCCAACAATTTCTTCATAGTTATATTATAACTAATACATGCATCCTGAATTCTATTTGTTAATTCAAGTTTCATATTTAAAATGTTCTATGGTAAATCCAAATAAGTATCACAATAGAAAATAAATAATGAATAAAATCATTAAGATCTTCTATTATTTTCTTTCATAAACATTTGTCAGCTTACAATAATTTTAAAATATATACCCAAATTATTTTTTAATGTCAAGATAAACAAGAAACAATTAGTTTCATGCTATCATGCATATATAATATCAAATTATCAATTATACATATAATAATTTTTTGTACGAATCAACAATTTTTATTTTAGACGTGCATGTGGTGATCTAACTCCACGTATTAAATCTAACATAAACACACACACACAAAATAAAAGATACAACAATCTTCAAGTTTGATTCGTCCCCACCAATCTATGTATATTGTATACAAACGAGTTAACCGATGAATCCTTTTCAAGATACTTTAGAATTCTTTAAGTGAATTGTATATTCACATCAAGCCTATGAATCAATAATAACTTACAAAATAAAGTTTTTTTTTATTTACTCTTGTGCATTAGAGAAAATAAAAAATAACTCGGAAATGTTTTTGGCTGAAATTTGATTCATGTAAACACTAAAATCATCTTTTTCTGCCTCTAAAGTGTCTCTATTTATAGATAAATTCATACCAATTGGTGAAAGAAAACAACTTTTGAAAAGGTTTTGATCGAGTGATACATTAAATTATTTAATTTTGCTACATTAATATATCTATTAGAGAATTTCAAATATATTTTAGAAATTCTCTTCACAAATAACAATAAAATATAAAATTTCTATCATGATCTTATTGCTTCCTTTCCCACCATTGGTGCAATATTTTGCCTATCGTATAGAATCCAATTCGGAACCTAGGGATTAAGTCAAAATTCATTCATTCTCATTATCAATTGAGCTATTAGGGCAAAGAGAGACGAGAAAATCGAGAATACAATGCCGGTCAGTGGGACTAAGACATTCTCAGTACAATTTCTTCCATATACCACTTTGATTTATAACTAAAATTATTTCTTTTCTCAAATTTTGTAACGCGTATTCAACAATTGTCCTTCCAATACCAATTCAAGAAAATACCTTAAGACCAAAAGCTTTCTTAAAATAGCTTTACGGGAAACGTAAACCCAACTTAAGTCTTTGAATTTCTCCATCCTTCTTTATTGCTCGCATTCAACTTCATGCATTTTGACTTTTACAATTATTGCATCCAACAAAGCGAGCTCCAAACATGTAATGCCTCTAAATATTTATTGCGAAAAAATCACATTCAATTCCCAATTGTGAGTAGAATATATCCCTTAGAGTGATAAACAAATCAGTCTCGTACTTCCAAGGTAAGCCAATTTCATAACCCCTTGAATATATATAAATACCTGAATTATCTACTTAGGTTGATCACTAGTCTATGGATGATAAATCTCAAACTCAACCGCAAATATATCATAAATCTCGTGATGGCGCCTTGTAAAAACTCCTCGAAACTTGCAATCCGTTTTATTCACAAATTACAATATGATCATCGCTTTAGTTTTAATTTTAATTTTAATTAGAAGGCTATATATATATATATATATATATATATATATTAATCTTGTAAATTTTTATAGTTATAAGAAAAATAAATTAGATAAAAGAAATTAATAAATATTTTTACTTCTAAAAAACTGATAAAAATAATGTTTTGTAAAAGTTTAATCATAAAAAATTAACAATTTTGCAACCGTTTTGAGTTAGATTTGAACTCTGTTTACAATATCAAATTTGTATCATTTAGCTGACAATTCATGGTCCATTGACATAAAATATTAACCATTATTTAAATGATAAATTATATAATTGATGATCGTAAACTCTATTTTTATTAATGTATGCTAGTTATGTATTTTTTTTTAAAAAAAATTTAACTTTTTTTCTACACACTTTAAAATGTTTTAAAATAATGTTCACGGTAAATATATGCATTGATAACTAATAAGAGAAATAAAACACAATTTTTTTGATTAGATTGATCAATTGTTATGGTAAGTATACGAGACAACACAATAATAAAAAAAATACAAAAGTTGTATATTGACTATTTTTAATGTCTAAATAAATATTTAAAAGTATTTGAATGTTTTATCAACTATATTGCTAACATTTATTAAAATATTTGTACTTCAATATCTACTTATTTAATTTGATTTAAACTTAATTAGATTGTCTATTTATAATTGATTTTTGGTTTTTAAGTTGTGATGATTACATTTTTATATATTTTGTCGTCATTTATGGTGGTTGTTACATTTTAATAATTAAAATATTATGATATATTTATATATAATGAATTACCTTTTATTGTTGGTTTTTCAATCATAAAAATATGTAAATAAATGATATAATAAAAAAAATAGAGTGAGTATACTTTTAGTTTTTTAATCATAGCATTTTGTTTAAAGATATTGTATTTTCTTCTTCTTGTTTTTTGTTGAGACATTGCCTTGTCCTCACTACTTTTTAAATTTATTTATTATTTTTTATTCATTCATTACAACCAAAAAAATATTGATTAAAATTGACATTCTATATGATAAATACTATTGGTTGTCCAAATAAGCAATTGGTGTGAATTGTGAACGAAATTGTGTGAAGTCATGTTCCGATATGCCACTGGATTAGTGATTATGGTCAAACGGTTGGTAGAATAAATTTGCTATTATTAATTGACATTATAAACTTTTGGCTAAAATAAATTGTAGTGTTTGTCTATGTCTATTATATATAGTTGACCTAAAAATCTAAAAGAATAAATGAATTGAAAATGTTAAAGATTAGATAAGAAAATTTTTGTAGTTTAAAAATTTGAAAGTGTTCAATTGATTTAAAAGAATATTAGTTAAAGAAAATAAAATGATTTGTATCCAAAAGTTAAAAAGCACCACACTAAAAGACATAGATAAAAAAAAAAGGAAATAGGAAGAAAAAAAATTATGTGGAGAAAGAAAATAATCTGAACATAAACTTTGATCCAGTTGAAGAAGTCATCGAATAAGTTATAGAATCTCACATTTTCATTGATAATCGGAGGTGATAATTGAGAAAGCATGAAGGCAAAACATAGGCATAATAAATATTGAAAATTCATGTGGACATGATGTAAATAAAATTTAGTTTTAGAATAAGATGTTCAATTTTTTTACATTTGTCAATTTGGTAAAGGCTTAATAAGAAACAAACAAAGAAAACATTATAACTGCTTTTAGTATAGCTTATCTCAAAAACGTTTAAAAATAAAAAGTCGGACAATGACATCAAACAATTATAAGATATATTTTTTTAAAAGGAATTATAAAACATGTTGAAGAGAAGAACCGATTGAAATATTTAACTACTGATTATTTAAAAAATAAAACATTGATATAAATTAAGGATAAAAGTACGAAGTGCTATACACTAAGAGGACCATGACCATGAGCAACTCCCATTAATTGTTGTGCATCTCTTAAGCAAGGTCGAATCATTCTGTATATATTTTTCATAAGAAGAGTGCATGACTTACTGATGTTTAAATGTAATATGGATCTGCTAAAATAAGATATATTTTTTAAAAGAATTATAAAATATGTTGAAGAGAAGAATCGACTTAAAGATTTAACTACTGATTATTTAAAAAGTATAATACTGATATAAATTGAAGGTAAAAGTATGAAGTGTTATAAACTAAGGGGATGATGACTATGGACAAATCTCATTCATTGCCGTCATATTGCTATTAAGCAAGACTAGATTGTTCTATATATATTTTTCATAAAAAAAGTGCATGACTTGCTGATGTTTAAATGAATAATGGATCTGCTACAATACAACTATTACCAAAATGATGCACCCCAATTTTTAGCCACAATAGAAAATTATAGAACACTCCATGAAATGTATATGTGGGTGAGAAATAATAAACAAAAAATTGCAGTGGGTAACTTATGAGTCAACAAAGGAAACAACAAAAGATTCTAATATAATGAGACTAATTAAATGTTTTGTAACTGATCAAAATCAAAGGAAACAAAAAAAGATTATTGTATAATGAGACTGATTTAATGCTCTGTAACTGATCAAACATAACTATTATAATATGTGTGCTAAACAAAAGACGTAGAAGAAAAAGTCAAGGAAACAATTCTAGGAGGTGACACCTAGGAAAAAATGAGATGGCATAAATAACATTGTGTGACATACAAAACACTAATTTATTAACGAAATAATTTGAAATGTTATTTTAATATATTATAATAGATTGTCCTTATTTAGTATAACCATGTTTCCTAAGGTTACTTAAGAGAATTTATTTGTTAACTAACATACTTTCACTATGTTATTTCACATTCGAACAAGGTAAAAAAGGATCGGGTTCAGGTCACCCTCCGGGTTATCTATCACGTTTCAAAATACATGAAAGACAAATTTTGTATTTTATTTTGTATTTTACCTTATTATGGATTACACTGCACTACCTTATTAGCCCGATCAAATATTGGGACTGAGTAAAGAACACATCAAATCTGATCTAACCAATCCTTTGTACACCCCTTTTATATTTAAATAAAAGATCTTTTGCCTCCAAAAATTCTAATGGATTCTCAATAATTCAAATTCGATAAATATATTAAAAGCGATAATATTGTCTGAAATTTTTATTTTTTTTAAAAATCAAACCTCTATGAAAAATATCAAATATATATAAACGAGGATTCTTATGTATCCGTGAGAAAAGATGAATACTAATACTCTTGAATCAAATTAAATTTATAATATAATTTGTTTTTCTCTTATATTTCTACTACGAGGGATAATCTTATACAAGACGCGTCAGACACTAAATGAGGACATTTTTCCAAACAAGAATTCGAATTCATTATATTGTGAAAGTTTAGCCCTTTTCGTTAAATCCAATTCCATTGATAATATAATTTAAATTTTATTTAAAATGTAATTAAATATGAAAAAAATTGTTTATAGTTAAATAATTGATTATTGTGTGTACTAAATCCAATAAAATCTTAAGAATTAAAAGTTGTATCTCAAAATAGATCTTCTACATTAATACATTTAAATGAAATAAAAAAAAATTATAATTAATTAACCTTATCAATATTTCCTAAATCACAAATGATTTTATGAGATACATCATTGTCAATAATACTTACATGTGATGTGATGATGAATCACTACCATGAGTCCCTTCCCCTTTTCCTTACAAATTTATATTCCAATTTGTTTTCATGATTTCCTAAAAAATCTATCCAAAAAACTTAACTCAACCACCCCATCCATAGTCAAATACTAACCATAGTTAGTTAACCATCCTTAATGCAATCACACCATAATATAAGGAGTGATTTTTTTTTTTCTTTCTCATTCCTCAATCCTAATAGTTCCATTCCTCCCATCACAATTTTAAAACTCTTCAAATTCTCTCATCCTTTCTTTTAACCTAGAGAGAAGTAAAGAAAAATAATAGGGTTTGGGCTAAATATAAATACTAAAAAGTATTTGGCAAGTTTGGAGAATAGTTTGTGCCAAACCAAAGGTCCCCATAGGATTATCTTGGAACTATTCTCTCCTCCACTCTTTATTTTGACATTGGTATGCCCCTTTTCTCTCAATATTTTTCTTTTTCCTTTCCAATGATTTTTTTTTAACTTTCAATGAAAATTTAGATCTGGTTGGGCATAATTTTTTAAAAATATTTTCATTTTCAGATTTCCATAGACCTTCTTAGATCAAATAATTTTCATTTTAATAGCTGAAATTTATCATTTTTCAGATTTTCATAAACCCTTTTTGAATTTTGTTTTTGAAGAATAGGGTCTGCATCTGTTCAAAACTTGAACTTTGGCCCCTCCATTTTTTTTTCTTTCACTCTCCAAAATCACAATCGTCAATTTAACATTTTTATACACAGAAACAAAGCGCGGGATACCCAAAAAATTTCCTCACTCTCCCTCTTCTATATCTACACAAATTTATATATATAGAGAGAGAAAGCTTTCTCTCTCCAAAATCTATAGCCCTTGATTTTCATCTGGTAACCTTTTCACATTTCTCACTATGAATGAATAGCTTGCATACCCATTTTTGCCTTTTAATTTTATGCTTTTTTCCAATTTTATTTCATTTTTTTATGTTGGCGATGATTAAAATGGAACCTTCATAACATGTTTTTGCTTTTGAATATTTATTAAAAAACTGATTTTGATGTGCATGGCAGGGTTGTTTTGGAGTTTGCTGAAACCCCTTTGAAGAGTTTTGAAGATGAAGCTGATACTATTGATTTTGTAGATTTAGCTGGTGTAAGGTTGGAGGTTGTTTTAATCAGTTACTTTTTGAAAGAGATCTGTGGTTAAAAAATGTTGGGTAGTGAGCAACCTTTGGATTTGTATAAGCTTTTCATGGTAGTGAAGGACAAAGGTGGTTATGATGTTGTTTGTAAGAATCGGTTGTGGGATTTGGTTGGTGAAGAATATGGATTAGGTGTGAAAGTTGGTTCATCTGTTGAACTGGTCTATAGTAAGTATTTGAGTACTCTAGAGACACCTTTGAAGAATGTTGTTGATGATGAGGTTGCTAAGTGTGGTTTAGTCGATGATAGAGTTAAATTTGGTGAGCGTTTGATGGAGTTGCAAGCTGAATTCTTGCTGGATGATTATGGTGAGGAAGATGCGGGCGATGAACTTGAGAGTGTATATGACTGTGGGAGGAAGTTGTGTGGTACTAATAGAGTGAAGGGTGTGAATTCAAAGTTGAATGCGGCTGAACTAGAAAGA
>NC_021162.2:61335028-61342176 GCF_000331145.2 Cicer arietinum | reverse complement strand
AAAGAGTGTATGACTATTTAGATGGGAGGAAGTTGCGTGGTGCTAATAGAATGAAGGACGCGAATCTTGAGTCTAATGCGGCCAAGAAAGTTAAGAATGGAGGACTTGTCGATATGCATATGGAGGAGTTGGATGGGAACAAAATATTGGCAGTGGATGTATCCAACACAGTAAACAAAATGCCCGGATTGTCAGATGGAAGCAAGAGGCATGATAGTGATGACAATGCTGACAGTGTTGATGATGTCTTGATATTGGATCCTTCTAGTGTTAATAGAGAGAACTTTGGTAGGAAGAGGAAGAGAGAGTCTATGTCAGAAGTGCTAAGTTGGGTTACTAGAACTGCAAAGAATCCTTGTGATCCTGTTGTAGGTTCAATACCTGAAAAGTCAAAGTGGAAGTCTTGCCGTAATGAAGAGATCTGGAAGAAGGTTTTGTTGTTTCGAGAATCAGTCTTTTTGAAAAAAGATTTTGGATCAAACTGTGAAAAGCTCAGTTGGCTGGTAATCTTAAAACAACTCTTCTATAATCAGTTTTCAATCTTAGCATATATTAGATTATCTCTTATGATTTATCTTCATAACTGTTGCTGATTATTATTGTTTGTTTTCTAATCTCCCTATTTATATAGGACTGAGTCTATGTCGTCTCCTTATAAATAGAGACTAGTGTTTAGTCTTTTATATTGTCGGTATCAAGTTATTATCAATAATGTCGAAGGTTCTTATTAATTTCTCATTTTTTTCTAAAATCCCACAACTTCAACACGATATATGAACTTAATTCAATCCTCTGTGACCTGCCCCATCACTATTCTGCTGCTGAGTTTCCAAAAGTTTGGGAATGTAATAATTGTTGTATTCAAACGGCTTCCTCTTTTCTGTCGTGATATCCTCCTTTTTCGGCTGCTTTCCTTGTTGTGTTTGCTGCCTTCGCCCAATTTCCCTAGTTGTTGTCACCCTGTCACTTTCAATGACCATTGCCGCCACTAGCCACCGTCCTCCTCCGTATCAGAGCACTTTTTGATGACGCATTTGGGCAAAACCTCCACCACTCGAATCACAATGAGCCGATCTTGAATGTCCCCAAACCTTCAGTTGAATGTCTTGTTCATGTGCCATCACATGCCTTTTCTATTACTGGTTATTTGAAATCCCAGTCTTTGCCTCTGTCGCATGTTGAGGCACGTCTGTCGACCCTTCTAACCATTTCTGCATGTCTCACCATTGATTCTATGGCCTTTACAAGGGTCTATCCATACATGTTTGTCTCAATTTAGTACTCCTTTTGTTGTTGTAACTTTGTCTTTTGTGTGTTTCTTGAAGCATTGAGTTTGTGTTGTTGTTAGTTGCTCCTTCTCGGTGCTTTCCAGATGCAGTTTCTTGTTTGCTTCTTCTTAGATGCTATAGCCTCATAGTGCATAGTATCTACAGATAAAATCCTCCGCATGCACAAGGGGGATAGTTTAATTGGATACTCGTAGATAAAATTACCGAAATGAGAGAGTTATGTATTAATATTTTGTTGTCAAAGTAAAAGAGTATAATGCATTGATATTTTGATGTCAATATTATTGTCTTGTCAAAAGAATAGGAAATAATTATACCCAGTTACAATTTCTTTTACAAAATGCATTTTTTAAACAATAAGGTACCCATGGATATATGTAGATACCGCAAAATCCTCCAAGTACCCGATTCAATGGATATCGGTGTGAATATAGGGTATACACAAATATCATTTGTTTCCCAATAGAGTGGAAAGGAGATGTTTACTATCCATGCTTGTGGATACTCATTGACATCCCTAGCCTTAACTTTCGTCTCAAATGCATTGGCCCTGTCTTATGTTGTATGGGACAAAGTGTTGGGCGGTAAAAAATCAACATGAGAATAAAATAAGTGTAGTAGAGATGAAGATGTTGCGTTGTGTGTTGGATAGAGTAGAAGAGATAAGATTATGAATGACAACATTAGAGAGAGTTGGAGTAGTGCCTATAGTAGAAAAGATGGTGAAAACTCGACTTATGTGGTTTGGCCATGTGGAGATGAGACCTTTAGATTTTGTAGTGAGGAGAGTAGATAAAGAGTAATCTAATTGCCTAAGGCAATGAGAGACCTAGGAAAATTATAAGAGAACCTATTAAGAAAAACTTGGGAGATTAATGAGTTGGATAGAGATATGCTCTATTATAGAACGTTATGACGAGTTGATCTATATAGCCGACCCTACTTAGTGGGATAAGACTTGGTTGTTGTTGTTGTAAATATCTTGAGGTCTTTGATACAATTAGTTTGAAGCTTCCAAATGCGGTTTTGAGAAAGCCAAACCTTGCTTTGTTCAGTGCTTGCCACAAATTTCTCGCAGGTTATCATATCAGCTATCAAGCTAAGCCATTTTTGTAGCAATTCTCTCTTATTTTACTGGCATCCTTGAGCTATCTTTCCGTCTATTATTGGCGGAGCAATACATTGTAACAATTAGTGTTTAGTATTTATTTCAAGTTACTATCAATAATATTGAAAGTTCTTGTTATTTTCTCTCCTCCTTTTATCTAAAAAATCCCACAATTTCAACACTTTTTCCGTCTGTTTTTTTTTCCTTGTTGAATGATGGTATTTAGCTTTGGTTGTTTTTTTTTGTTAGTAGGCTATTTTATATTTTATTTATTTATGGTGCACTTCCATAACTTAATCTTGTAATTAATATTTATTTCTTTTTCATATGTGATGCAATTCTATTTACTTCAACCCACATATATTTTTTAAGATTATGAGCGTGTCGATCAGCGGCACTAATGTCTGTCTGCTTTTGCTTTTCTTGATTAAGATAATAGAGGTTATAAAATTTTGTACAGTTGTTTAAAAAAATCAGTTATTTGATTAGTAAGAAAGAATAAAATAGTTTAAATAAAAGATAAAATTGGAACAAAAATGTTATAAAAAAATTGTTTAAATAAAGGATTAAATTGGAATAGAAAATTTTAGTAAAAAATTGGAATAGAAAAGCTACACCAAAACCATATATTCCCTTTATATATAACTTTATCTTGTGGCTCTAGTTTCATCAAAAGTTTAATGGGTCGTAATTTTTTTGTGCCAAATGTTATGCACAATACATTGTTGTGAAATGTTTAAAATTTGAATTGAATTTTCTTTTATTACAGACAACACTAAATTAGAATTATCATTAATATTCTATTTATGATGAGAATTCATTAAAATCTTGTTACACAATTCAAAATTTTAAAACTTTCACATTTGATTACTAATGATGAGAATTCATTAAATTCTTTTATTATTAATTTATTTTTTAGGATATAATTCATTAATTTCTTATTACATAATTCACAGTTTCTAATTTTAATTTTCTGGTTCAAAAAATTTATTTCAGTATGAAATTATTGCTAATTTAATATTAGATTCCATTGGTTGATTCAGAATTGTGTGCTATATCATCCATTAAATTATTTTGTCTATCACGTAGGTTTTAATATGAGCTAAAACAAATTACTAGAAGTTTGGCTCAAATCTGGTCTTTTATAATGTTTATTTACTGTCAATTTGTATATGTGTATGTTCGCATAGAAATAGTAATAATTAGAGACAATTTTGTATATTAAATAAAGTATGTAACACAGTTGCATTACAGGTGACAGGACAATATTCTCCAAATTTATTTTTCTGTCTTATCAAAGCATGGATAATATTAATGGATTTATGAATTAGCAGGAGGTTCACTTGTTATTCTTTATTGTATTACGGGTTTGTTTGGATTGACTTATTTGAGTTTATCTATTAACATCAGCATTTGTAAGATTGTTTGGGAGAGCTTACGAAACATGACATGTTCATAAATTGTTTTAAGCTCTTTTGGGTAGTTATGAAAACAGTTTAGCGCTTATATGAAAACAATTTAACTTTATTTTATCTTTTGTTATAGAAGTAACTTATACATAAGCACTTATATGAGAAATGCTTATGCTATAAGTGTTTAATTAAGTTGTTCATCCAAACACGAACTTCAGTGTCTAATATGTAGTTACCATTTATAGATAAGTTCTTGATTCTTGATAAAAGAATTTGATTTGTTATTTTATGATAGAGGTCTTTTCTAAGCTGGTTCTTGAGATAACTTGAATATTTGTCTAAATGTTTTTACTTATCATTGAAACTAAAATTGAAACTATCTTCTGCCATTTTTTAGGCTCAGAGGATGCATCCTGCCATGTATGATGATAATTTTGGGGCAACTTACAATCTTAGACAGAGAATCAAATGTGACAATGGACTTTTAGCTGGAAAATCTGCATCTAAGGGAATATTTTCACGTATGCAAAGAACACCAAGTCCGCATACCGACGACCGTGCCAAGAAAAAGTTACTTGACTCAAGTGCTCCAGAATCAAGTCTTGATACACCTGCCACAGTGAACATCCCTCTTGGACCAAATCATCAAGCTGAAGTGCCCAAATGGACCGGCACGACTCATGAAAGTGATTCTAAGTGGTTAGGAACCCAAATATGGCCACAAAAATCTGCAAAATCAAACCTCTTAGAAAGGGACCCTATCGGAAAAGGAGGGGAAGATTCATGTGGTTGCCATGTACAAGGTTCCGTTGAGTGTGTTAGATTTCACATTGCTGAGAAAAGGGCTAAAGTTAAGCTGGAATTAGGTGTAGCCTTTTACCAATGGAATTTAGATAAGGTAGGCGAAGATGTTAGGCGATGGTGGACCCTTCCAGAAGAGGAGAAGTTCAATGATATAGTGAAATCGAACCCTGCTTCGCTGGATAGATGTTTCTGGGACGATATTTTTAAAACATTTCCTAAGAAGAGTAGGGAAAATTTGGTCAGCTATTACTTTAATGTCTTTCTTTTGCAGCGCCGAGGATACCAGAATAGGCACACTCCAGATAACATTGATAGCGATGATGATGAATCGGAATTTACACCGTTGAGGGGTGTTTTTGGACATAAAAAAAATAAATCAAACATCACCTTATTATCCCCTAAGAAGCCACAGTCAAAGCCACATACAAAGGGAAGATAGCTTGTGAATGTTTGTCAAAACATGAGCTTCTGAGACTCAACATTTTGAAAATTTGTGTTTCTTCACTGCTGCAAGGACTAAAGATTGTTTTGGTGTAGGGTCAGTTGTGAGGTAAAAGATGTTGCCTTTGGTGGTGGAAGCAGCTAACTAGAAGTTAAAGTTGCTATTTTGTTAACATGCATTCAATTTTGAGACATGCAACATTGTCTGTTCACACTGATGCACTGCACATATTTTCACCAGGTTTTGACAAAGGTTACATGAAAGTTAAAACAACAGCATCAAGAAGATACGTCAAAACATTTTTTGTTGTAGACAATCATGAAACAAATGCATCAAAGTTTTAACTTAAATTTCAGCTGATCCTAGTTTCTCTATGGATGTTTCTTTCAATGCAATGTGGAAATTATTTTAGGCTCAGGTTAGGTATTAGCAAGTTTGTCAAGTGATTATACTTTCTACTTGGAACTAAGACATCATTTTGATCCTTTCTATAATTTACTTGGAACTAAGACAATTGAATTTGGTTTGTGTATTTGGCCTTTCTTGGATATTTTCTTGCAAGTGATTTTTATAGTGTGAATTTTCATGTAGCATTTATCTCCTTACATAGTAAACATCTAAGCCGACAATTCTTTTGGGAACCATTTCTTGCATCATTGTTTATTTGCTCTAGGCTATTGAGAGTTGGGAGAAGGAATAGAAGGATGGAAAGGAAATGGAGGAAGAAAGGGAATAGGAGGAAAAAGGAATGGAATGGAGGAGAATGTTTTGGGAGTCACAGTCAAATGGACATTCTCCTTTGTGAATAAATTAGCCACACATTTTGTTATAATAAGGTTGCTTGAGTAGTACAAAGTTACTATATTTTGATAATCAATACACTACCACTAGCAATTCAACCTTTATTTTTTGTAACTCAAAATCATTTTGGGCATCTACAATCAAACATGCCTTATCTAGCCAAGGTAGGAAGTTAGAGTCCTAAATTAACCTTCATCCTTGAATCTAGACACAACATTTGAAACTTTATTCTCGGAACCAGGTTTGTATCTATTATATATATTTAAAACAGACCCCGAATGCCACCTCACCGCCGAATGCCATCTCATTCTATTTCATCCACCTATACAAATATTTCCCACATCATCTAAAAAGTTGATGTGGACCTCTCATTTTTTCTCCCTTCTCAAACATACTCTCAATGCCTAATCTCCTTCAATCTTCCTCTCAATAATAATAATATTTTATAATAAATTTATAAATTATAAAATTATTTTACAATTATTTATAACAAATTTATAATTTATAAATTATTTTACAATTTGATAATAATTTATAATCTATATTATTATCAAATTATTTTATAAGTTATTTTATAATAAATTTATAAATTATTTTATAATATTATTAGTCATTTACCAATGGTAATAATTTATAATAAATTTATAAATTATAAAATTATTTTACAATTATTTATAATAAATTTATAATTTATATATTATTTTACAATTTGATAATAATTTATAATTTATATTATTATCAAATTATTTTATAAGCTATTTTATAAGTTATTTTATAAGTTATTTTATAAATTATTTTATAATATTATTAGTCATTTACCAATGGTAATAATTTATATTATTAGTAATTAAATTCAATAGAAAAAAACTATCTAATCACTCATAAATATCGACATAAATATCCTTCTTTCATTAACAATTATATTATTCCACTTATGGTGAGTAATGATTTTATACGTTAAAAATTCAATTACTCATTAATGTCAATCAATTTATAATTTCTTTCAATTTATGTCAATTCATTTTTTAGTAACATTTTATACAATAAAAATATATATTCTATTTACCAAAAAATACACAAATTTATAAAAAATAATCATAAAATAAGAATATATGAAAAATCATTAAAAAAGTTACTTCCAATTATTAAAATACAGAAATTTATTTATAACTTATAACAAATTTATAACAAATTATAAAATTATTTTACAATTATTTATAACAAATTTATAATTTATAAATTATTTTACAATTTGATAATAATTTATAATCTATATTATTATCAAATTATTT